>NC_068360.1:25686323-26000281 GCF_020536995.1 Dreissena polymorpha | reverse complement strand
ACACAAATATCATTGATCCATGTCACCTTTATGCAAGCAAGCAAATAAGGTCAATACTCTTCCTTAAATCACTGAATGAGAGAAGCATGTACCAAATAAAACTAAAACTGGTTGCTGAAATTGCCACATTTTGGCGAAAAGATCCCTCTAAGGTAAAAGATGAAGGGGACACTTTGCTACAACAATCCTATGTTTAAGTCGGACGCCACATCCTTTCAAGCCGGGACCATGACTGTAAGCATATTGTGAGAAAACAATACCAAACACAAGCTAATTGTAGGGTTACAGTAGCATGTCAACTCAGATTGCCTGCATACATGCTTAGGAACAAGGATAAACCTGTTAGTGCAACTTCTGCTGCCACTTCTGCGCAAAGCACAAGCTTTAAGCTTTAGTGTCAGGACGCGGAACTATCCATACATAAACTGCACGGGGAATTGCATGACGGCAGGGTTTGAGTGACCACAAACCTGATTATGACAGTATTTCACACCTTAAGCATCATAAATATGCTTATTTGCTTGTGCACATGATAATAATTTAGTATTAATTACCTGTTGTGCCATTACACAACCCTTATCCAGTAGCCCCTCGGGCTTAGTCGCAGACATCCTTCTTACCTGAAAAAGTCAAAATTCCCCATAAAAAATAGATATAAAATGGCAAAAACATGCATTGAAGTATTTTTAGTGTATATTCTATGAATAATAGGAAGTAATATACATTGTTATGTTCATGATTGTACTAAATATGAAGGCTGCCTCAATTAAGTGTCTGCTGACACTGTCCAAACTGTAAAAATGGTCCGCCATTCCATGTCGGTGAAATGGGGCTCTGTTTGAATGTTCATGCTTTATGCACAAGCTATTGTTGCGTTACTGAATCACAGAGTCCCTGGTGTTGAATTCTGACTTCATGTAGCACACTAACGCTACACGGTCAACCAATATGCCTTTGAATTCAATTCGGAAAGCAATTAGCCCTTATTTGGCTATATCAGGGTGGGGGGTCAACTTGAAAAACAACTATTCCAGGTCAAAACATCTGAATTCATGCATTTAAGGCACTTATTTTCTTCACTTTTGTTTAGAAATGACCAAAAAATCAGCTTTCCAGTCATATTTTGCACTTGCAGATGATATTTCATTTTACCTAAATCTAGTTTAGGTTACAATATACCAAAAGATTTTCCATACACAAATTCAATGTAAAAGCAATAACTTCAACAAAAAATAAAGTCAACCTTTTGCGCATAGAGACCCCCCATAACCATAACCTTTTCTTAAAGAGCATTCCAAGCCGCAATGATTTAGACAATAAAAAGGGGGGTCATGCGTTTTGCAAGAAAGAACTCGATGCGAATTCAGCGGTCACTGTTTTACAGCCATCAATTTACCGGGTTCGTACCAGTGGATTGAGGGTTTCCCGCCATCTGTCAAAGTCTCATGTAGTCTTAACCTTCAAGCAAATGAGTGAATTTCTGTTAACATCAATGTTTTCCCTACTACATGCACAAAGAAACATTCTAAAATATAAAGTCATGGCAAGTGCCCACACAGACAATTGTGTCTTCTTATAAATGATTTCAGGTTTTTAAAGAGTATAGCATTGCACTCCCAAAAGATTTAGTATATTGTAACCTAAAGGAAAAATATGTTCTGAATAAAATGTGTTTTTCTTGCATATTATTATCTTCCTATTCATATTGCACAAATACATTAAGTTTGGCTGGATTATCTGTCCATTTGGCCATTTTAGATCACATTTTCACATGCGGGTGTTTTCGGTCCGAAGAAGGCGATTTAAGGCCTGTTAAAGCTTAAATGTCCCTTTAAGATTTAAAGCTGTTGTGTTCAATATCTGCAACAAAATACCAAAGCAAACCATATGGACCGGCACGTGGGGCTTATGCGGGTGGGGAAAGAATGAACTTGTTAGATATTTTCACTCCAAGCAATTTTGATAATGTCTTTTTTGTGTGTGTTTTTTTTAAATACCCCCAAAAATGTCAATTTCAAAGCAAAAAAAATCCAATTTCATCCAAGACAAACAACAAATAAGCAAAAATGAGAGACCAAAGATACTTTAAAAGTGTAGAAATCAATAAGCTTCCTATAACTTGTTGTTTCACACTAATAAAAGTGTGAAATCTTGAAAGCGCATTGTTGCTCGGAGCCCATTTATTTACCAGTCGCCAATGATATATTCTAGCATATAATGCTATGGGTGCCTTTAAACTGCAGCAGATGGTCAATATGCACTGCCAGCTGTCATTCAGAGATTCAAGAGAATACAAAATTTCATATTTTGGCCACAAAATAAGTACTTTTGACTATTTTTATGGTGGCAATCTGGTCAAAATGGGCGTTTATAACTGAGCGATAGACAAAAATGCTCATTTTGGGGGTTTAGACTGGAAGGAAAGGTTAAAATAAACAAGATACATATATGTTGGAGAGCATTATAAGCTAAGAAATGAAGTTCTATGAAGTAACAGGGGCAGAAAGGCAGCTCAGATCAATGCAGGCTTCCTGAAAGAGGTTTCTAGTACATCTTCTTGGGACACAGCTTCCCGCAGAATTCTCAACACAACAAATATCATTGATCCATGTCACCTTTGTATGCAAAGACAAGCAAATAAGGTCAATACTTCCCTTAAATCACTGAATGAGAGAAGCATGTACCAAATAAAAAACTAAACTGGTTGCTGAAAGTGCCACATTTTGGCGAAAAGATCCCTCTAAGGTAAAAGATGAAGGGGACACTTGCTACAACAATCCTATGTTTAAGTCGGACGCCACATCCTTTCAAGCCGGGACCATGACTGTAAGCATATTGTGAGAAAACAATACCAAACACAAGCTAATTGTAGGGTTACAAGTAGCATGTCAACTCAGATGCACTGCATACATGCTTAGGAACAAGGATAAACCTGTTAAGTGCCAACTTCTGCTGCCAACAAAGCACAAGCTTTACGTGTCAGGACGCGGAACTATCCATACAAACTGCACGGGGAATTGCATGACGGCAAGGGTTTGAGTGACCACAAACCTGATTATGACAGTATTTCACACCTTAAGCATCATAAATATGCTTATTTGCTTGTGCACATGATAATAATTTAGTATTATTACCTGTTTTGCCATTAACAACCCTTATCCAGTAGCCCTCGGCTTAGTCGCAGACATTCCTCTACCTGAAAAAGTCAAAATTCCCAATAAAAAATAGATATAAAATGGCAAAAAACATGCATTGAAGTATTTTTAGTGTATTTCTATGAATAATAGGAAGTAATATACATTGTTATGTTCATGATTGTACTAAATATGAAGGCTGCCTCAATTAAGTGTCTGCTGCACTGTCCAAACTGTAAAAATGTCCGCCATTCCATGTCGGTGAAATGGGGCTCTGTTTGAATGTTCATGCTTTATGCACAAGCTATTGTTGCGTTACTGAATCACAGAGTCCCTGGTGTTGAATTCTGACTTCATGTAGCACACTAACGCTACACGGTCAACCAATATGCCTTTGAATTCAAGTCGGAAAGCAATTTAGCCCTTATTTGGCTATATCAGGGTGGGGGGTCAACTTGAAAAACAACTATTCCAGGTCAAAACATCTGAATTCATGCATTTAAGGCACTTATTTTCTTCACTTTTGTTTAGAAATGACCAAAAATCAGCTTTCCCAGTCATATTTTGCACTTGCAGATGATATTTCATTTTTACCTAAATCTAGTTTAGGTTACAATATACCAAAAGATTTCCTACACAAATTCAATGTAAAAGCAATAACTTCAACAAAAAATAAAGTCAAACTTTTGCGCATAGAGACCCCCATAACCATACCTTTTCTTAAAGAGCATTCCAAGCCGCAATGATTTAGACAATAAAAAAGGGGGGGTCATGCGTTTTGCAAGAAAGAACTCGATGCGAATCAGCGGTCACTGTTTTACAGCCATCAATTTACCGGGTTCGTACCAGTGGATGAGGGTTTCCCGCCATCTGTCAAAGTCTCATGTAGTCTTTAACCTTCAAGCAAATGAGTGAATTTCTGTTAAACATCAATGTTTTCCCTACTACATGCACAAAGAAACATTCTAAAATAAAGTCATGGCAAGTGCCCACACAGACAATTGTGTCTTCTTATAAATGATGTTCAGGTTTTTAAAGAGTATAGCATTGCACTCCCAAAAGATTTAGTATATTGTAACCTAAAGGAAAAATATGTTCTGAATAAAATGTGTTTTTCTTGCATATTATTATCTTCCTATTCATATTGCACAAATACATTAAGTTTGGCTGGATTATCTGTCCATTTGGCCATTTTAGATCACATTTTCACATGCGGGTGTTTTCGGTCCGAAGAAGGCGATTTAAGGCCTGTTAAAGCTTAAATGTCCCTTTAAGATTTAAAGCTGTTGTGTTCAATATCTGCAACAAAATACCAAAGCAAACCATATGGACCGGCACGTGGGGCTTATGCGGGTGGGGAAAGAATGAACTTGTTAGATATTTTCACTCCAAGCAATTTTGATAATGTCTTTTTTGTGTGTGTTTTTTTTAAATACCCCCAAAAATGTCAATTTCAAAGCAAAAAAAATCCAATTTCATCCAAGACAAACAACAAATAAGCAAAAATGAGAGACCAAAGATACTTTAAAGTGTAGAAATCAATAAGCTTCCTATAACTTGTTGTTTCACACTAATAAAAGTGTGAAATCTTGAAAGCGCATTGTTGCTCGGAGCCCATTTATTTACCAGTCGCCAATGATATATTCTAGCATATAATGCTATGGGTGCCTTTAAACTGCAGCAGATGGTCAATATGCACTGCCAGCTGTCATTCAGAGATTCAAGAGAATACAAAATTTCATATTTTGGCCACAAAATAAGTACTTTTGACTATTTTTATGGTGGCAATCTGGTCAAAATGGGCGTTTATAACTGAGCGATAGACAAAAATGCTCATTTTGGGGGTTTAGACTGGAAGGAAAGGTTAAAATAAACAAGATACATATATGTTGGAGAGCATTATAAGCTAAGAAATGAAGTTCTATGAAGTAACAGGGGCAGAAAGGCAGCTCAGATCAATGCAGGCTTCCTGAAAGAGGTTTCTAGTACATCTTCTTGGGACACAGCTTCCCGCAGAATTCTCAACACAACAAATATCATTGATCCATGTCACCTTTGTATGCAAAGACAAGCAAATAAGGTCAATACTTCCCTTAAATCACTGAATGAGAGAAGCATGTACCAAATAAAAAACTAAACTGGTTGCTGAAAGTGCCACATTTTGGCGAAAAGATCCCTCTAAGGTAAAAGATGAAGGGGACACTTGCTACAACAATCCTATGTTTAAGTCGGACGCCACATCCTTTCAAGCCGGGACCATGACTGTAAGCATATTGTGAGAAAACAATACCAAACACAAGCTAATTGTAGGGTTACAAGTAGCATGTCAACTCAGATGCACTGCATACATGCTTAGGAACAAGGATAAACCTGTTAAGTGCCAACTTCTGCTGCCAACAAAGCACAAGCTTTACGTGTCAGGACGCGGAACTATCCATACAAACTGCACGGGGAATTGCATGACGGCAAGGGTTTGAGTGACCACAAACCTGATTATGACAGTATTTCACACCTTAAGCATCATAAATATGCTTATTTGCTTGTGCACATGATAATAATTTAGTATTATTACCTGTTTTGCCATTAACAACCCTTATCCAGTAGCCCTCGGCTTAGTCGCAGACATTCCTCTACCTGAAAAAGTCAAAATTCCCAATAAAAAATAGATATAAAATGGCAAAAAACATGCATTGAAGTATTTTTAGTGTATTTCTATGAATAATAGGAAGTAATATACATTGTTATGTTCATGATTGTACTAAATATGAAGGCTGCCTCAATTAAGTGTCTGCTGCACTGTCCAAACTGTAAAAATGTCCGCCATTCCATGTCGGTGAAATGGGGCTCTGTTTGAATGTTCATGCTTTATGCACAAGCTATTGTTGCGTTACTGAATCACAGAGTCCCTGGTGTTGAATTCTGACTTCATGTAGCACACTAACGCTACACGGTCAACCAATATGCCTTTGAATTCAAGTCGGAAAGCAATTTAGCCCTTATTTGGCTATATCAGGGTGGGGGGTCAACTTGAAAAACAACTATTCCAGGTCAAAACATCTGAATTCATGCATTTAAGGCACTTATTTTCTTCACTTTTGTTTAGAAATGACCAAAAATCAGCTTTCCCAGTCATATTTTGCACTTGCAGATGATATTTCATTTTTACCTAAATCTAGTTTAGGTTACAATATACCAAAAGATTTCCTACACAAATTCAATGTAAAAGCAATAACTTCAACAAAAAATAAAGTCAAACTTTTGCGCATAGAGACCCCCATAACCATACCTTTTCTTAAAGAGCATTCCAAGCCGCAATGATTTAGACAATAAAAAAGGGGGGTCATGCGTTTTGCAAGAAAGAACTCGATGCGAATCAGCGGTCACTGTTTTACAGCCATCAATTTACCGGGTTCGTACCAGTGGATGAGGGTTTCCCGCCATCTGTCAAAGTCTCATGTAGTCTTTAACCTTCAAGCAAATGAGTGAATTTCTGTTAAACATCAATGTTTTCCCTACTACATGCACAAAGAAACATTCTAAAATAAAGTCATGGCAAGTGCCCACACAGACAATTGTGTCTTCTTATAAATGATGTTCAGGTTTTTAAAGAGTATAGCATTGCACTCCCAAAAGATTTAGTATATTGTAACCTAAAGGAAAAATATGTTCTGAATAAAATGTGTTTTTCTTGCATATTATTATCTTCCTATTCATATTGCACAAATACATTAAGTTTGGCTGGATTATCTGTCCATTTGGCCATTTTAGATCACATTTTCACATGCGGGTGTTTTCGGTCCGAAGAAGGCGATTTAAGGCCTGTTAAAGCTTAAATGTCCCTTTAAGATTTAAAGCTGTTGTGTTCAATATCTGCAACAAAATACCAAAGCAAACCATATGGACCGGCACGTGGGGCTTATGCGGGTGGGGAAAGAATGAACTTGTTAGATATTTTCACTCCAAGCAATTTTGATAATGTCTTTTTTGTGTGTGTTTTTTTTAAATACCCCCAAAAATGTCAATTTCAAAGCAAAAAAAATCCAATTTCATCCAAGACAAACAACAAATAAGCAAAAATGAGAGACCAAAGATACTTTAAAGTGTAGAAATCAATAAGCTTCCTATAACTTGTTGTTTCACACTAATAAAAGTGTGAAATCTTGAAAGCGCATTGTTGCTCGGAGCCCATTTATTTACCAGTCGCCAATGATATATTCTAGCATATAATGCTATGGGTGCCTTTAAACTGCAGCAGATGGTCAATATGCACTGCCAGCTGTCATTCAGAGATTCAAGAGAATACAAAATTTCATATTTTGGCCACAAAATAAGTACTTTTGACTATTTTTATGGTGGCAATCTGGTCAAAATGGGCGTTTATAACTGAGCGATAGACAAAAATGCTCATTTTGGGGGTTTAGACTGGAAGGAAAGGTTAAAATAAACAAGATACATATATGTTGGAGAGCATTATAAGCTAAGAAATGAAGTTCTATGAAGTAACAGGGGCAGAAAGGCAGCTCAGATCAATGCAGGCTTCCTGAAAGAGGTTTCTAGTACATCTTCTTGGGACACAGCTTCCCGCAGAATTCTCAACACAACAAATATCATTGATCCATGTCACCTTTGTATGCAAAGACAAGCAAATAAGGTCAATACTTCCCTTAAATCACTGAATGAGAGAAGCATGTACCAAATAAAAAACTAAACTGGTTGCTGAAAGTGCCACATTTTGGCGAAAAGATCCCTCTAAGGTAAAAGATGAAGGGGACACTTGCTACAACAATCCTATGTTTAAGTCGGACGCCACATCCTTTCAAGCCGGGACCATGACTGTAAGCATATTGTGAGAAAACAATACCAAACACAAGCTAATTGTAGGGTTACAAGTAGCATGTCAACTCAGATGCACTGCATACATGCTTAGGAACAAGGATAAACCTGTTAAGTGCCAACTTCTGCTGCCAACAAAGCACAAGCTTTACGTGTCAGGACGCGGAACTATCCATACAAACTGCACGGGGAATTGCATGACGGCAAGGGTTTGAGTGACCACAAACCTGATTATGACAGTATTTCACACCTTAAGCATCATAAATATGCTTATTTGCTTGTGCACATGATAATAATTTAGTATTATTACCTGTTTTGCCATTAACAACCCTTATCCAGTAGCCCTCGGCTTAGTCGCAGACATTCCTCTACCTGAAAAAGTCAAAATTCCCAATAAAAAATAGATATAAAATGGCAAAAAACATGCATTGAAGTATTTTTAGTGTATTTCTATGAATAATAGGAAGTAATATACATTGTTATGTTCATGATTGTACTAAATATGAAGGCTGCCTCAATTAAGTGTCTGCTGCACTGTCCAAACTGTAAAAATGTCCGCCATTCCATGTCGGTGAAATGGGGCTCTGTTTGAATGTTCATGCTTTATGCACAAGCTATTGTTGCGTTACTGAATCACAGAGTCCCTGGTGTTGAATTCTGACTTCATGTAGCACACTAACGCTACACGGTCAACCAATATGCCTTTGAATTCAAGTCGGAAAGCAATTTAGCCCTTATTTGGCTATATCAGGGTGGGGGGTCAACTTGAAAAACAACTATTCCAGGTCAAAACATCTGAATTCATGCATTTAAGGCACTTATTTTCTTCACTTTTGTTTAGAAATGACCAAAAATCAGCTTTCCCAGTCATATTTTGCACTTGCAGATGATATTTCATTTTTACCTAAATCTAGTTTAGGTTACAATATACCAAAAGATTTCCTACACAAATTCAATGTAAAAGCAATAACTTCAACAAAAAATAAAGTCAAACTTTTGCGCATAGAGACCCCCATAACCATACCTTTTCTTAAAGAGCATTCCAAGCCGCAATGATTTAGACAATAAAAAAGGGGGGTCATGCGTTTTGCAAGAAAGAACTCGATGCGAATCAGCGGTCACTGTTTTACAGCCATCAATTTACCGGGTTCGTACCAGTGGATGAGGGTTTCCCGCCATCTGTCAAAGTCTCATGTAGTCTTTAACCTTCAAGCAAATGAGTGAATTTCTGTTAAACATCAATGTTTTCCCTACTACATGCACAAAGAAACATTCTAAAATAAAGTCATGGCAAGTGCCCACACAGACAATTGTGTCTTCTTATAAATGATGTTCAGGTTTTTAAAGAGTATAGCATTGCACTCCCAAAAGATTTAGTATATTGTAACCTAAAGGAAAAATATGTTCTGAATAAAATGTGTTTTTCTTGCATATTATTATCTTCCTATTCATATTGCACAAATACATTAAGTTTGGCTGGATTATCTGTCCATTTGGCCATTTTAGATCACATTTTCACATGCGGGTGTTTTCGGTCCGAAGAAGGCGATTTAAGGCCTGTTAAAGCTTAAATGTCCCTTTAAGATTTAAAGCTGTTGTGTTCAATATCTGCAACAAAATACCAAAGCAAACCATATGGACCGGCACGTGGGGCTTATGCGGGTGGGGAAAGAATGAACTTGTTAGATATTTTCACTCCAAGCAATTTTGATAATGTCTTTTTTGTGTGTGTTTTTTTTAAATACCCCCAAAAATGTCAATTTCAAAGCAAAAAAAATCCAATTTCATCCAAGACAAACAACAAATAAGCAAAAATGAGAGACCAAAGATACTTTAAAGTGTAGAAATCAATAAGCTTCCTATAACTTGTTGTTTCACACTAATAAAAGTGTGAAATCTTGAAAGCGCATTGTTGCTCGGAGCCCATTTATTTACCAGTCGCCAATGATATATTCTAGCATATAATGCTATGGGTGCCTTTAAACTGCAGCAGATGGTCAATATGCACTGCCAGCTGTCATTCAGAGATTCAAGAGAATACAAAATTTCATATTTTGGCCACAAAATAAGTACTTTTGACTATTTTTATGGTGGCAATCTGGTCAAAATGGGCGTTTATAACTGAGCGATAGACAAAAATGCTCATTTTGGGGGTTTAGACTGGAAGGAAAGGTTAAAATAAACAAGATACATATATGTTGGAGAGCATTATAAGCTAAGAAATGAAGTTCTATGAAGTAACAGGGGCAGAAAGGCAGCTCAGATCAATGCAGGCTTCCTGAAAGAGGTTTCTAGTACATCTTCTTGGGACACAGCTTCCCGCAGAATTCTCAACACAACAAATATCATTGATCCATGTCACCTTTGTATGCAAAGACAAGCAAATAAGGTCAATACTTCCCTTAAATCACTGAATGAGAGAAGCATGTACCAAATAAAAAACTAAACTGGTTGCTGAAAGTGCCACATTTTGGCGAAAAGATCCCTCTAAGGTAAAAGATGAAGGGGACACTTGCTACAACAATCCTATGTTTAAGTCGGACGCCACATCCTTTCAAGCCGGGACCATGACTGTAAGCATATTGTGAGAAAACAATACCAAACACAAGCTAATTGTAGGGTTACAAGTAGCATGTCAACTCAGATGCACTGCATACATGCTTAGGAACAAGGATAAACCTGTTAAGTGCCAACTTCTGCTGCCAACAAAGCACAAGCTTTACGTGTCAGGACGCGGAACTATCCATACAAACTGCACGGGGAATTGCATGACGGCAAGGGTTTGAGTGACCACAAACCTGATTATGACAGTATTTCACACCTTAAGCATCATAAATATGCTTATTTGCTTGTGCACATGATAATAATTTAGTATTATTACCTGTTTTGCCATTAACAACCCTTATCCAGTAGCCCTCGGCTTAGTCGCAGACATTCCTCTACCTGAAAAAGTCAAAATTCCCAATAAAAATAGATATAAAATGGCAAAAAACATGCATTGAAGTATTTTTAGTGTATTTCTATGAATAATAGGAAGTAATATACATTGTTATGTTCATGATTGTACTAAATATGAAGGCTGCCTCAATTAAGTGTCTGCTGCACTGTCCAAACTGTAAAAATGTCCGCCATTCCATGTCGGTGAAATGGGGCTCTGTTTGAATGTTCATGCTTTATGCACAAGCTATTGTTGCGTTACTGAATCACAGAGTCCCTGGTGTTGAATTCTGACTTCATGTAGCACACTAACGCTACACGGTCAACCAATATGCCTTTGAATTCAAGTCGGAAAGCAATTTAGCCCTTATTTGGCTATATCAGGGTGGGGGGGTCAACTTGAAAAACAACTATTCCAGGTCAAAACATCTGAATTCATGCATTTAAGGCACTTATTTTCTTCACTTTTGTTTAGAAATGACCAAAAATCAGCTTTCCCAGTCATATTTTGCACTTGCAGATGATATTTCATTTTTACCTAAATCTAGTTTAGGTTACAATATACCAAAAGATTTCCTACACAAATTCAATGTAAAAGCAATAACTTCAACAAAAAATAAAGTCAAACTTTTGCGCATAGAGACCCCCATAACCATACCTTTTCTTAAAGAGCATTCCAAGCCGCAATGATTTAGACAATAAAAAAGGGGGGTCATGCGTTTTGCAAGAAAGAACTCGATGCGAATCAGCGGTCACTGTTTTACAGCCATCAATTTACCGGGTTCGTACCAGTGGATGAGGGTTTCCCGCCATCTGTCAAAGTCTCATGTAGTCTTTAACCTTCAAGCAAATGAGTGAATTTCTGTTAAACATCAATGTTTTCCCTACTACATGCACAAAGAAACATTCTAAAATAAAGTCATGGCAAGTGCCCACACAGACAATTGTGTCTTCTTATAAATGATGTTCAGGTTTTTAAAGAGTATAGCATTGCACTCCCAAAAGATTTAGTATATTGTAACCTAAAGGAAAAATATGTTCTGAATAAAATGTGTTTTTCTTGCATATTATTATCTTCCTATTCATATTGCACAAATACATTAAGTTTGGCTGGATTATCTGTCCATTTGGCCATTTTAGATCACATTTTCACATGCGGGTGTTTTCGGTCCGAAGAAGGCGATTTAAGGCCTGTTAAAGCTTAAATGTCCCTTTAAGATTTAAAGCTGTTGTGTTCAATATCTGCAACAAAATACCAAAGCAAACCATATGGACCGGCACGTGGGGCTTATGCGGGTGGGGAAAGAATGAACTTGTTAGATATTTTCACTCCAAGCAATTTTGATAATGTCTTTTTTGTGTGTGTTTTTTTTAAATACCCCCAAAAATGTCAATTTCAAAGCAAAAAAAATCCAATTTCATCCAAGACAAACAACAAATAAGCAAAAATGAGAGACCAAAGATACTTTAAAGTGTAGAAATCAATAAGCTTCCTATAACTTGTTGTTTCACACTAATAAAAGTGTGAAATCTTGAAAGCGCATTGTTGCTCGGAGCCCATTTATTTACCAGTCGCCAATGATATATTCTAGCATATAATGCTATGGGTGCCTTTAAACTGCAGCAGATGGTCAATATGCACTGCCAGCTGTCATTCAGAGATTCAAGAGAATACAAAATTTCATATTTTGGCCACAAAATAAGTACTTTTGACTATTTTTATGGTGGCAATCTGGTCAAAATGGGCGTTTATAACTGAGCGATAGACAAAAATGCTCATTTTGGGGGTTTAGACTGGAAGGAAAGGTTAAAATAAACAAGATACATATATGTTGGAGAGCATTATAAGCTAAGAAATGAAGTTCTATGAAGTAACAGGGGCAGAAAGGCAGCTCAGATCAATGCAGGCTTCCTGAAAGAGGTTTCTAGTACATCTTCTTGGGACACAGCTTCCCGCAGAATTCTCAACACAACAAATATCATTGATCCATGTCACCTTTGTATGCAAAGACAAGCAAATAAGGTCAATACTTCCCTTAAATCACTGAATGAGAGAAGCATGTACCAAATAAAAAACTAAACTGGTTGCTGAAAGTGCCACATTTTGGCGAAAAGATCCCTCTAAGGTAAAAGATGAAGGGGACACTTGCTACAACAATCCTATGTTTAAGTCGGACGCCACATCCTTTCAAGCCGGGACCATGACTGTAAGCATATTGTGAGAAAACAATACCAAACACAAGCTAATTGTAGGGTTACAAGTAGCATGTCAACTCAGATGCACTGCATACATGCTTAGGAACAAGGATAAACCTGTTAAGTGCCAACTTCTGCTGCCAACAAAGCACAAGCTTTACGTGTCAGGACGCGGAACTATCCATACAAACTGCACGGGGAATTGCATGACGGCAAGGGTTTGAGTGACCACAAACCTGATTATGACAGTATTTCACACCTTAAGCATCATAAATATGCTTATTTGCTTGTGCACATGATAATAATTTAGTATTATTACCTGTTTTGCCATTAACAACCCTTATCCAGTAGCCCTCGGCTTAGTCGCAGACATTCCTCTACCTGAAAAAGTCAAAATTCCCAATAAAAAATAGATATAAAATGGCAAAAAACATGCATTGAAGTATTTTTAGTGTATTTCTATGAATAATAGGAAGTAATATACATTGTTATGTTCATGATTGTACTAAATATGAAGGCTGCCTCAATTAAGTGTCTGCTGCACTGTCCAAACTGTAAAAATGTCCGCCATTCCATGTCGGTGAAATGGGGCTCTGTTTGAATGTTCATGCTTTATGCACAAGCTATTGTTGCGTTACTGAATCACAGAGTCCCTGGTGTTGAATTCTGACTTCATGTAGCACACTAACGCTACACGGTCAACCAATATGCCTTTGAATTCAAGTCGGAAAGCAATTTAGCCCTTATTTGGCTATATCAGGGTGGGGGGTCAACTTGAAAAACAACTATTCCAGGTCAAAACATCTGAATTCATGCATTTAAGGCACTTATTTTCTTCACTTTTGTTTAGAAATGACCAAAAATCAGCTTTCCCAGTCATATTTTGCACTTGCAGATGATATTTCATTTTTACCTAAATCTAGTTTAGGTTACAATATACCAAAAGATTTCCTACACAAATTCAATGTAAAAGCAATAACTTCAACAAAAAATAAAGTCAAACTTTTGCGCATAGAGACCCCCATAACCATACCTTTTCTTAAAGAGCATTCCAAGCCGCAATGATTTAGACAATAAAAAAGGGGGGTCATGCGTTTTGCAAGAAAGAACTCGATGCGAATCAGCGGTCACTGTTTTACAGCCATCAATTTACCGGGTTCGTACCAGTGGATGAGGGTTTCCCGCCATCTGTCAAAGTCTCATGTAGTCTTTAACCTTCAAGCAAATGAGTGAATTTCTGTTAAACATCAATGTTTTCCCTACTACATGCACAAAGAAACATTCTAAAATAAAGTCATGGCAAGTGCCCACACAGACAATTGTGTCTTCTTATAAATGATGTTCAGGTTTTTAAAGAGTATAGCATTGCACTCCCAAAAGATTTAGTATATTGTAACCTAAAGGAAAAATATGTTCTGAATAAAATGTGTTTTTCTTGCATATTATTATCTTCCTATTCATATTGCACAAATACATTAAGTTTGGCTGGATTATCTGTCCATTTGGCCATTTTAGATCACATTTTCACATGCGGGTGTTTTCGGTCCGAAGAAGGCGATTTAAGGCCTGTTAAAGCTTAAATGTCCCTTTAAGATTTAAAGCTGTTGTGTTCAATATCTGCAACAAAATACCAAAGCAAACCATATGGACCGGCACGTGGGGCTTATGCGGGTGGGGAAAGAATGAACTTGTTAGATATTTTCACTCCAAGCAATTTTGATAATGTCTTTTTTGTGTGTGTTTTTTTTAAATACCCCCAAAAATGTCAATTTCAAAGCAAAAAAAATCCAATTTCATCCAAGACAAACAACAAATAAGCAAAAATGAGAGACCAAAGATACTTTAAAGTGTAGAAATCAATAAGCTTCCTATAACTTGTTGTTTCACACTAATAAAAGTGTGAAATCTTGAAAGCGCATTGTTGCTCGGAGCCCATTTATTTACCAGTCGCCAATGATATATTCTAGCATATAATGCTATGGGTGCCTTTAAACTGCAGCAGATGGTCAATATGCACTGCCAGCTGTCATTCAGAGATTCAAGAGAATACAAAATTTCATATTTTGGCCACAAAATAAGTACTTTTGACTATTTTTATGGTGGCAATCTGGTCAAAATGGGCGTTTATAACTGAGCGATAGACAAAAATGCTCATTTTGGGGGTTTAGACTGGAAGGAAAGGTTAAAATAAACAAGATACATATATGTTGGAGAGCATTATAAGCTAAGAAATGAAGTTCTATGAAGTAACAGGGGCAGAAAGGCAGCTCAGATCAATGCAGGCTTCCTGAAAGAGGTTTCTAGTACATCTTCTTGGGACACAGCTTCCCGCAGAATTCTCAACACAACAAATATCATTGATCCATGTCACCTTTGTATGCAAAGACAAGCAAATAAGGTCAATACTTCCCTTAAATCACTGAATGAGAGAAGCATGTACCAAATAAAAAACTAAACTGGTTGCTGAAAGTGCCACATTTTGGCGAAAAGATCCCTCTAAGGTAAAAGATGAAGGGGACACTTGCTACAACAATCCTATGTTTAAGTCGGACGCCACATCCTTTCAAGCCGGGACCATGACTGTAAGCATATTGTGAGAAAACAATACCAAACACAAGCTAATTGTAGGGTTACAAGTAGCATGTCAACTCAGATGCACTGCATACATGCTTAGGAACAAGGATAAACCTGTTAAGTGCCAACTTCTGCTGCCAACAAAGCACAAGCTTTACGTGTCAGGACGCGGAACTATCCATACAAACTGCACGGGGAATTGCATGACGGCAAGGGTTTGAGTGACCACAAACCTGATTATGACAGTATTTCACACCTTAAGCATCATAAATATGCTTATTTGCTTGTGCACATGATAATAATTTAGTATTATTACCTGTTTTGCCATTAACAACCCTTATCCAGTAGCCCTCGGCTTAGTCGCAGACATTCCTCTACCTGAAAAAGTCAAAATTCCCAATAAAAAATAGATATAAAATGGCAAAAAACATGCATTGAAGTATTTTTAGTGTATTTCTATGAATAATAGGAAGTAATATACATTGTTATGTTCATGATTGTACTAAATATGAAGGCTGCCTCAATTAAGTGTCTGCTGCACTGTCCAAACTGTAAAAATGTCCGCCATTCCATGTCGGTGAAATGGGGCTCTGTTTGAATGTTCATGCTTTATGCACAAGCTATTGTTGCGTTACTGAATCACAGAGTCCCTGGTGTTGAATTCTGACTTCATGTAGCACACTAACGCTACACGGTCAACCAATATGCCTTTGAATTCAAGTCGGAAAGCAATTTAGCCCTTATTTGGCTATATCAGGGTGGGGGGTCAACTTGAAAAACAACTATTCCAGGTCAAAACATCTGAATTCATGCATTTAAGGCACTTATTTTCTTCACTTTTGTTTAGAAATGACCAAAAATCAGCTTTCCCAGTCATATTTTGCACTTGCAGATGATATTTCATTTTTACCTAAATCTAGTTTAGGTTACAATATACCAAAAGATTTCCTACACAAATTCAATGTAAAAGCAATAACTTCAACAAAAAATAAAGTCAAACTTTTGCGCATAGAGACCCCCATAACCATACCTTTTCTTAAAGAGCATTCCAAGCCGCAATGATTTAGACAATAAAAAAGGGGGGTCATGCGTTTTGCAAGAAAGAACTCGATGCGAATCAGCGGTCACTGTTTTACAGCCATCAATTTACCGGGTTCGTACCAGTGGATGAGGGTTTCCCGCCATCTGTCAAAGTCTCATGTAGTCTTTAACCTTCAAGCAAATGAGTGAATTTCTGTTAAACATCAATGTTTTCCCTACTACATGCACAAAGAAACATTCTAAAATAAAGTCATGGCAAGTGCCCACACAGACAATTGTGTCTTCTTATAAATGATGTTCAGGTTTTTAAAGAGTATAGCATTGCACTCCCAAAAGATTTAGTATATTGTAACCTTAAACCATCGAATGTTTCCATAGACGACCAAAGGAATGTTTCCATAGACGACCAAAGATTCGCTACATTGATATTTTTTAATTATTCATGTACATTTAATTAAGAAAATTACTACCAATACTACCAATACGTTAAGTATCATTGAAATTAACATGTCACAATTACTTCTTCCTAAATATTAAGTTTTATTGAAGTTTTCTCTAAACTTGGTGATCTCAGGTCTGACTTATGGCCGTGAAGTTTTAAAACGATTACCTCCCTTCGAAGAGCACGCGGGCCGTTGTCGGATTTAGATAAATTCTATTCCGTACGATTTTTACACTGCCAACTGTTTTTGTGAAACGGGCACATGCCTGGTACATACTACACTTCTATTTCTACTCTCGGACTAAGTAATTTAAAGAAGCGTTCTTCTAGTATGTAATATGCATAACAAATCATTACATGAATTACTAGTACCTGTCCGGCTTTGGAGTTTTCGGCCAAGCTAATACGGACACCAAATGTTTCCATTTGATAAAAATAGAACAGTCTATAATGCTAATCTGTATACTATATTTAAGATTTTTACCGTGAACATGAATTGACATGCTTTATATTTAATATGATTGCAGATGCTACATTATTTAAGTGCACAAGCTTTTTTGATCCCTTTGTAAGGCAATATTTAATAAATGTTTCAAACTTTAAGCTTTATTTACCTGCATCTCGATTTTATGACACTATATATATATATATATATATATATATATATATATATATATATATATATATATATATATATATATATATATATATATATATATATATATATATATTTGGAATACAATGACAACTGTTTGTTTATTTTGTCTTCCAGTCATATTTTGAGTGTTTGTTGATATTGAAATAAAGATTGTTTATTAAGATTAACACAGTTTGATATGGTGGCTGTAGTATAATGAAACAGGTGTCATGCTTTAGCAGGGGAGTTCCGAGTTCAATCCGAATTCCGGTGCATTGGTCTCCCTCAACTATACAGAGTTTTACCCAGGATCGTTCAAGGAACCTCAGTCCGTGTTCATAAAGCTTTTTTATGGGGAAAATATTGTATTTCATTGAACTAGTATATTTAGTCTAAATTTCGTTTAAGGGTTGTTTTATTTTCAATGTTCCAAACAACTAAATATTGTGAAAAGTAATGATATTATTTTCACTTTTCTGTAAAATAAGTATTTTGTATTTTACAAAAACAATTGTATGTGAAAGTTTTATTTTAGATAAGATTTCATGAATACTTGTCCTGGGGCTTCTGCATAAGTCTCCTTTCCATCATGGGCATGACGACTGCACATTTTAAAGTATCGGAAGATCCACATTTGCATGACAAGATTTGCTCAGGAACGATATCTTATATTTGACCTTGAATAACGACCGTACCATCTGACCTAGAGAATGATTGTAGCATGCGACACACCAATTGAACATGCTTATTACGTATGCAGAATTGTTTTAAAAAAAACACTGGGCAAATCTATTCGCTCAGAGAAAGTACTCGATGAGTACTGACAGTAAATGACTGTACAATCTGCTTTATATTGTATTGAAATCTTATCATGACTTTTTGATATAGCGAACCGATTTCATCCCACTCATTGCGCCCTAATAGGCCCCACAGAGAGATGCGCAACCATCACCAGCCAGTGCGATCATAGCGAGATCACGCCAGCTAGTGTACGGATGTAAAAACTAGATGTAAACACAAAGATCTATATTAACAGTGCCCTGTTTACTACATTGTTCGGAATACGTTAAGGCTAACAAGACATTATTAAGGTATGTGGGAAGAATATTTAATGTATAATAAAATTGTCATGTCATATTATAATTAGAATAAAAAAAGTAATCAACGTACGATTCTGATCGTGGAAATATTATTATCTACTAGCTCCAAAATAAAACTTAGTACGTTTGCGGTATGCGATAAAATTATTGCACGCAGCCTAAAAGGCAAATGAGGCAGCAATATACCAAGGATATGCAATAAAATATTGCTTGCAGCCTAAATGGCAAAACGACCTAAAAGGTCAATATGTGATTCGCAACTTAATGTGCCTAAAAGGCTAAAACTCATGTCGACTGCTATGAGCGCTGTATATGTCTAAATGACATCCAGATGAAGGAGAATATCCATTGAACTAATAAGCTTTTCTAATAGGCAACGCTTTACCGTCAAAATCGCTTCATTTTCTTCAATCATGTATGATAGTATGATAATAAATTATGGCAAAAAGCCTCCAAATATAAATAAAATACATGTTTTGTAGGGCAAATGGCAGAGGGACTGTCATCTGCGATTCAGCCAAGCGTGGAGCGGTCACGCTCCAACATTTTTGATATACTCCAGCCACCTTCTGATCAGTCCGAAATGCAGATATTACGGAACTCTCTGCAGGGATTGGCTGACTCTGTATCGGAGCTACAGAATGAGATTAAGACCTTTAAACGCCCAGCTACAAATGGGAAAGATAATGCAGCCTCGGTTGCCATGGTCGTGACACATTCAGCTGCGGGCGAGGTGCCGGCAAAACAAATATGCCTCAGCACCTATGACTCTTACTAGGAAAGCCCGTCGCATTTCATGACACCAGAAGAAGAGGCCCCAGACGGGGATGATGATGTTTTTCAGCTGGGTGATTTTTGTACCAGCGAAAAATTACCAGGCCCGCCAATTAACGAGCAATTGGCAACACTGTGCAATGCAGCATTGCGGGGAAAGCCATAGGAAGAAAAGACAAATGACCTGCTTAATAAGTATAGCAGGCCCGAGAACGTCATTGACCTGCAAGTCCCGAAAGTGAATGACACAATGTGGCGACAACTCTCACACCAATCAAGGGCCATGGACTTAACGCTTCAAAAAGCGCAACAAAACTATTGCGCCGCGTTAGTGCCAACACTACAATCCATGGAGCTTATTCGGATAGGAAACGATTCCAAGCTTAAGGAACTCGTTGGTGACATTTTTAAAATCCTTAGCAACGCAGTGACAGCTACCTCATCTCTGCGTCAAGAGAAAATCAAAAAGGAGCTGCATCCTATGTATCACGCGGTTTGCAAAAACGTCCCCTCCGCTACACAGCTGTTCGGAGACACATTGGACGAAGACTTTAAATCTTTTAAACAAACGACGCAGCCAATCACCAAGCAGCGTTTTTTAGCCAAACGGCCGGGATTTCCGGCCCGAACACCAGCAGCAAGGTCGCAATACATGTCAGCGAACAACAAAGGCAAGCAAAAACGGGGACGACCACATTTCCGCGCACAGAACAGGAACAACAACAACAACAGATATGTGCACAACCGGAAAACAGGAATCCATAAGAACACCTGTAAGTCATGCCATACGCCTTAATTACCATTCATTAACCAACACAGTGGAAAATTTTAAAGCGGGTAAGACTGCAAATGCTTTAAGAGAATGGAGCAAAATAACCACAGATAGGTGGATTCTAAACACAATTTGCGGTTACAGAGTAAAATTATATACTATTCCGTCTCAATAAAATCCACCTACACCGTACAATTTCAATGCGGAACAAATTCAAAAAATTCGTACGGAAATCAAACGATTTTTGGACCAAAATATTATAGAACTAGCAACTGATAATGACCCGGGACAATACATTTCATATATTTTTTCAAGACCAAAAGCAGACGGGCGTGTGAGAATAATTTTTAATTTAAAATCGTTCCATGAACAATATGTTGACAAAGTTCATTTTAAAATGGAAACGTTAGAGTCCGTTATAACTGCAATGCGACCGAATTGTTATTTTGGATCTGTTTACATCGCGGATGCTTTTTATACAATTCCCATTCACAACGAGGACAGGAAATTTTTTCGGTTTTATTTTGACGTTAAATATCAATTCACGGCACTAGTGATGGGTTATGCTAAAAGTTCGTTAGTGTTCACAAAACTCCTCAAGCCCGTGTTTGCTACACTCAGAGCGAAAGGTCACATTAGCTCTATATACATTGACGACACATGTCTCCAAGGCGATTCCATCCAGTCTTGTCAAGACAACATTACGGAAACAGTCAACTTACAAGACGCCTTAGGATTCACTATCTCTATAAAAAAAATCCGTTCTAGTACCGACACAGCAAATAGTATTTTTAGGCTTCCTCCTCTGTTCTAAATCAATGACAGTTAGATTAACAGGAAACAAGTGCGATGACATAGTTATGGTGGCATAGAGGTGTGTCTCCACTCCTCTTTTTTAAAATTGCACTCCTCTTTTTTCTATCTCGTGGCAACGAGTTAGCTAAGTCGGGATCTCGAATTCTCGAATAAGAAAAAAGCACTCCTCTTTTTTCTATCTCGTGGCCACGACATAGCTAACTCGTGGCTCTTTTTTCTATCTCGTGGCCACGACATAGCTAACTCGTGGCCACGAGTTAGCTATGTCGTGGCCACGCGATAGAAAAAAGAGGAGTGCAAAACTAAATAAAAGAGGAGTGAAAAAAGAGCGGTGCAGTAAAAAAAGGCAGGGTGCTTTAAATAAAAGAGGAGAGAATTTTTGCGATCTCGAGATCCCGAGTTAGTCAGCCAATCAAATTGTGCGTAACATGTGTAAATATTCTGTACCAATCTGAACGCATCGGACAGTGGGCTACACCACACAATCTGAACGCATCGGACAGTGGGCTACACCACACCGTCTCTCTGATGTACGTAGGCGGCCGGCATATTGGATTTGGAACTACTTTAGAAAACAAGATGGCGGCCTTCTCGTAAAGAGGAAAAATTAAAATGTGTCTTTTAGCTCGTCTTTTTCAAGATAACATTCTTTAAGTAATAATTTAATGTAGATCTGTGAATTCCCACAACGTACTTAAAAACTTGTTAAAATTTAAAGATGCCATTACTGACATACTGATAGGAGTACTTATAGTATTGACATCGAGTAAATTTAAAATTAAATCGACTGTTTTCGTTGTATTTTGAATTTTTGTGAGATACGAGGATTGCTTACATAAACATGATAAAGTATGAAACACATCACTTATTGTATGAGTATGGATGGCCGAGTGGTCTAAACGGTAGACTTACTCCATGGGGTCAATGCGCTATGGTTCAAGCCCGTTTGAGGGTTACTTCTATTGACCTTATCGCGATGACGTCACAAAAGGGGCAGTCCCTTAGCGACGGTGAAAACAATGCCCTAGATACGGTCGATTTACTACGCTGATTGAGCACCTCTGCTGATATTTCGTCAATTGCATTCCTATTGGGAAGTCGATAGGTAATTAAATGTCCTGTAATGGTGTTTAAAATGTCTTTCGACTATTATGAAGGGTTAGATTGCACTTCGAAAGCCCGATATGATTAGAAAATAAAATTAATTGGACTTAATGAACGTCCGTAAAAATTGCAAGCTGGATGTTGAAAAAATGATCCGACCAAGTGGCCAATGATCGAGTACGGCGAAATTCATGGTTAACTATCTCACTGAGACACCGGGTAAATTCGTTTATTCTGTAATAATGAGAGTATCCTTGTAGCTGTTGATGTAATGAGTATTGTCGTTCATTTCAGGGTTCATTCATCTTCGAACATTATAATTATATTTCTACTATGTCAATTTATCATGCTAATGTGAAGCTGTAAAATACGTAGGGACATCTGGTACATGACTTACTGAAAGCCTTAGTTGTGTTCATTGTAATGAGTACGAGTGACAAATATTAAAATTAACACACATATATCTGTACACATCCTCGAGACTGACTCGACTACCAAGTACCTGGGAGTAACCTTGTCCCAAAACCTTTCATGGAACATCACGGCGAAAAAGGGGAACAGTACGCTCGGCTTCCTCCAGCGCAACCTACGCGTCAGCAATGAGAAGGTCAAGACCACGGCATACACTTCTCTTGTCCGGCCAGGCCTTGAGTATTGCTCCACAGTGTGGAACCCTTTTACAAAGGACCTGGTTTACAAGCTTGAGATGGTACAGAGGAGGGCTGCTAGATACGTAACCAACCGATACCACAACACCAGCAGCGTATCCTCCATGATCGAGTATTTGGGGTGGGAGACGCTCGAGTCACGACGGACCAAAGCGCAACTCACAATGCTGTACAAAATCATCAATGACCTGGTGGATATCCCAGCAAATCAATACCTTGTACAAGCCCCAATTCGCCCTAAGGACCATAACAAGAAGTACCACCAGCCGCCTACATCCACATCTTACCACAAGAACTCTTTCTTTCCACGAACCATATCCGTTTGGAACCACCTCCCTGCGTCAGTCGCAGAGGCCCCTGACTTGGTATCCTTCAAGCAGAGGCTTTCCTCACTCACCTTCTAATCACGGTAAGGTGCCCAGCTTCAAGTAACCCCTAGTGATAACTGATTCCCATTGCTGTGCCGGCCGCGGCCACCGTTACCGGAGTGGTCTGGGTTGAAGAGGAGAAAAGGAAGCTGGCAAAACTTTTTACTATCTCTATACTTTAACTATCAAATCTCTTCTATCTATCCTATCATTTCATACCTTTCTCTTGACCTAGCACCACCCGTCGCGTAATAATCAAGTGTGATTGCGCCGACGTATGATGTAGATGTAGATAGATGTAGATGTATAAATATTTGTTTTTCAAACATTATTTACCCCCGTTGCTGTCAAACGTAATTTCTTTTTTATGATGTCGATTGTTTATTGTCGTAACATTAAATCTTAATACGGAATGACGTCTTTTTAATTAACTGATACACGCTAAATACGTTACTTGTTTTTTTACGTAAATTTTATAATTATTAAATACTTGAATAAATTAATCGGGCTAGTATCTTTAATTTTCTGATAATCTAAATTGGACATGACTTTATATTTGACTATATGTCACATATCTAATTTAAGCAACTGTTAAGTACATTGGCGTTAATTATTCATCCAAATGACTGCTTAATACTACATGTACCAGAAAGAGGAGACATGGTGGCATCTATCGTGTTAAATGACACTGTCTGGACCACCCAGTGTGGTTTATGACACCTTTTTGTCAGTTAAGTTTGGACAATATTTGATCAAAACAAGATAATCGGATTATGCAAAACAAAGGGGCAATTAAACACCAGAATACAAAAGCTTACACGATTTTAAGACTGATGCAAACAATCAAATGAAAAATATTGCATTTCATTTAATTAAATGTTTATTTAAGGTGTCAACGTGTTTTATAAAGCAACTGTATATTCAATTATTTCGGCATTAAAAATTTGGCTTAAATGACTGCTCAGTATGACAAGAGACGACATAGAGGTATCATAAATTGTGTTTAATGACCACATGTGGTTTATGCAGAGCCCCAAGTATAGGTCCCCAGCTGGCTTTATGACACCGTGTTTTCTTGGCTGGACAGTATCCGATCATAACGAGACAATCGGTTTGTGATGAAGAAAGGGGCATTCAAATACCTAACATGCGGAACAAAAAGTGTCGAAAATGGTGTGAATTAAATAAAAACAATAACATTTATCATGAGAATTTATTTAATACGTAACAAGGTAATAAGGTAACAAATATAAAGGTTCAAATCAGCTACTATATGTTGCATATATTTAAAATTTATTGGTTGTTTGTTTTCAACCTTATTTGTGTTCGTTCATTAAATTAAATTTATTATGAAAGAATTTCTATTTCTGGGTATTTTTATTCTAAAAAAATGGTCGCGAAGATGTGCGTTAACTTAAGAAAATTGCGAGCAGTGTTAAATATTTCAATGCAAATAAAATGGCGACAGCGCTTTTGTTTTCACCGTCGTCAAGGGGCATGTAACTCTAACTGACGCAAGTGCCCGGATGTTGCGATAAGGTCAATATTTTTATTCAATTTTATTCTTGTCTTTTTTATTGCAGCTTTTTAGATCCAATGTTTGCATTTATCAAAATAGCATAGAGTCTATAATGAAAAAAAAAATTGGGGAGTTCTTATGTTATAGTTAGATTTTGTGACTTATCAATTTAAAGTATTTAATAACAAACTTCAATACATGTCTAATCTGTGAAAACGTCCCTTTGAAATTGCTAGTTTTCCTCTTACATGCCCTTGTATTTTAAGATAGAATACTTTCCTCTCCAGAGGAAAGAGGTATGGGTTTAAATCCCATCGGGGGCTTCAGAGGATGATCCATTTTGAGACAAATGTTAATATTTGCTTTAGTGTATCCCAAAATTAACCTAATATTAAATATATAACTGTGAAAGATAATTCAAAATAATGTTTGTTTCTATATACATTGTGATCCATGGACATGAACATTCAATTATGCAAGAAACATGTATGATTTAAGGGAAGAATACGACAGCAAACTTAGAATGGACATTTATTTTAGATTGTTAAGTAACTAAAACTATAAATGTTGTAAAGCTTGTCAAGTTGTGTATGTCGTCCTTGCTTCTGGACAGCAGAACAGTTAAGGCATAAATGATTACTCTTTTTCTTTAGAATCAACATTGATGCATTATTACTTAAGCAAAGTTGAACTTTTAAAAAACTCTATGAATTGGGAACTGAATTTTTGATGTTTCTCTGCTTTTTATTTACCTGTCATGAACATAATGTTACTGGTGAACAAATGCCTTCTCTCTTTACACTTTACAAGGAGATGGTGTTTTTCATAAATATCCAGGTTAATTTGTATAAATACCGGGTAAGACCTCGTAACATATTTATATACATGTAAGCAATACATTTATGATGATGACATTATGTGTTTCGCTGTAAATTTACAGAGAAAATATACTACAGCCGCATGTCAACAGAGTTGTTAAAAGGGCATTTAGACAGTATTGTCCCTGACTTTTGCCCATTTTGACATATTCTTATAAACAAGAGGGCCACGATGGCCCTGTATCGCTCCACTGCTAAAAAAAGGCTAAAACAAATATTTCTCAGCATGTGCAAATACTTAAATATAGGCCCTATTTAAGCACATGAACAATTTTGTGACCCCCTGGGCTGGTTAAAATTTAACCCCAGGGGCATAATTTGAGCAAACTTTGTAGAGGACTACTATACCTCACTACTTACAAAATGTGGTAGCCCTTGGTCCTAGAGTTAAGGATAAGAATATGTTAACAGTTTTCACAAAATAAGCAAGATATAAGCGTATATAATGTTCAATTTTGTGACCCGCGGGTCAGGGTCAAATTTGACCCAAAGGTCATAATTTGAACAACCTTGGTAGAGGACTACAAGATGATACCGAATACCAAATTTGGAAGCTGTAGTACGAATGGTTTCATCGTAAGATTTTTAAAGATTTCACAAAATAGGCGCTTCATAAGCGTTTATTCAATTTTGTGACCCCAGGGGCAGGGTCAAAGTTCACCCCAGAGGCATTATTTGAACAAATTTGGTAGAGGTTTATTAGATGCCACTACATACCAAATTTGGTAGCCCAAGGCCCAATGGTTATGAACAAAAAGATTTTAAAAGTTTTCACAAAATAGGCCCCATATAAGCGTATGTTCAGTTTTGTGACCCCCGGGCAGGGTCAAATTTGACCCAAGGGATAAAATTTGAACAAATTTGGTAGAGGACTAAACACTGTATTATGTGAATTGGGAATAAGACATCAAAATGGGAATGGACATCATTTAGGTGATTTTTTCAAACAAGACTTTTCATTTCATGATCTACATATATTTTTGTAATATATTATCTATAATTTAAGCTTAATAAGAAATTTTCCATGACTTTTTCATTGACAGTGATTGAATTTTTATCATTTAAATTGTATTTTTAAAATGTGTCCATGCGCTGCATTGACACAGTTTCATTTCATGAGGATTTTTTTTTTAATTAATATAAAATCCAGTTTTGAAGAAAAATCAATATAAATGATGCTATTATATATGCAAGTATATGTTTTAATCATAATTTGTAAAACTAGATAAATACAACAGATAAAACTGCATATTATGCACTTTTGATAAAACACAATTTATTCCCAAATTGATGTCTTATTCCCAATTCACATAATACAGTGTTACTATTAGATTTCACTACATACCAAATTTGATAGCCCTAGGCCGGATGGTTATGGAAAAGAATATATTTGAAGTTTTTACAAAATAGGCCTTATATAAGCATATGTTCAATTTTGTTACCCCCCGGGGCAGGGTCAAATTTGACCCCAGGGATAAAATTTGAACACATTTGGTAGAGAACTATAAGATGTCACTACTTACAAAATTTGGTAGCCCTAGGCCGAATGTTTATGGACAAGAAGTTTTTAAAGTTTTCACAAAAAAGGCTCCATATAAGCGTATGTTCAATTTTGTGACCCCCAGGGCTGGGTCAAATTTGACCCCAGGGGCATAATTTGAACAAACTTGGTAGAGGACTATAAGATGTCACTACATACCAAATTTGGTAGTCCTAGACCCAATGGTTATGGACAAGAAGGTTTTAAAGTTTTCACAAAAAATTAGCCCTTTATAAGCATATATTTAATTTTGTGACTCCCGGGGCAGTTTCAAATTTGACCCCAGGGTCATAATTTGCACAAACTAAGAAGAGAACTATTACATGTTACTACATACCAAAATTTGGTAGCCCTATGCCATACAGTTATGGACAAGAAGTTTTTTAAGTTTTCACAAAATAGGCCTTATATAAGCATATGTTCAATGTTGTGATCCTCGGCGCAGGGTCAAACTTGACTCAAGGGGCATAATTTGAACAAACTTGGTAGAGGACTATAAGATGTCATTACATACCAAATTTGGTAGCCCTAGGTCCAATGGCTATGGACAAGAATATATTTGAAGTTTTCACAAAATAAGCACTTTATAAGCATATATTCAATTTTGTGATCCCCGGGGCAGTTTCAAATTTGACACCATGGGCATTATTTTAACAAACTAAGAAGAGAACTATTACATGTCACTTCATACTAAATTTGGTAGCCATATGCCATACAGTTATGGCCAAGAAGTTTTTTAAGTTTTCACAAAAAAAGGCCATATATAAGCATATGTTCAATTTTGTGACCCCCGGGGCAGTGTCAAATTTGACCCCAGGGGCATAATTTGAACAAATTTAGTAGACTACTATTAGATGTCTCTACATACCATATTTTATCGCCCTAGGCCCAATGGTTATCAACGAGGAGATTTTGAAAGTTTTCACAAAATAAGCCTTAAAGAAGCAATTTTCAATTTTGTGACCCCCGGGGCAGGGTCAAATTTGACCCCAGGTTCATAATTTGAACAAATTTGGTAGAGGACTATTAGATGTCTCTACATACCAAATTTGATAGACCTAGGCCCAATGGCTATGGACGAGAAGATTTTGAAAGTTTTCACAAAATAGGCGTTAAATAAGCAATTTTCAATTTTGTGACCCCCGGGGCAGGGTCAAATTTGACCCAGGGGCATAATTTGAACAAATTTGGCCAGTGGAGCTAAAAACTGATTATTTGTTTAGCATGCAAAGGGTATGGAGGAACATTTGTTGGTGCCTTTTAAAAAAGTTGTTTCATTGTGTGGAAAATTGAGTTAAAAAATGTATACACAATGCCTAATATGTGGCAAATTCCAACAATGTCTGTGGTTTTTCATGTAAAAACAAGAGATGTGTTTGTCAGAAACATAATGCCCCCTATTGCACCGCTTTGAAGCCCTATATTTCACCTTTAAGGATGACCTTGACCTTTTAGTACTCAAAATGTGCAGCTCCATGAGATACACATGTATGCCAAATATCAAGTTGCTATCTTCAATATTGCAAAGGTTATAGGAAATGTTTAAGCTTTCGGACAGACAGTTAGCACATATAAGTTGGTTTTACAAATTCACTGAGTGTAAACATTGGGCACTTATATAGCTCAAAGTGACTGGGAAACAAATTCTTGTGTTCTGATTTACACTTGCAAAATTCAAAGTAAAGAATGGTAATTGTTCTCTTATTGCCAACAACTGCATAAATCTTAACATTGTAAATTGGTTGTTTTGTCTTTATTACTACTTTTGTACATTCTTTTGTATTGCCCTCTTTATATTAACTTTCAACATGTATATTATATCCAGTAATTGTAGATATCAGATGTTTTGTGATGTAAATGTGTAGGGTTCTTGTTACTTTTCACACCCATTTCCATTTCATGCCTTAACACTGATATAGGATATTAGTGATTTTTGATTATTGTATTTATGTAAACTTATTCTTTATGCTGATGAAAGTGTCATCCTTTATTTTCACAAAGATCCTAGTATCATCGGTAGTGTTTTTTGTAAAGAACTTGAAAATTGTATTAAATGGTTAGTGGATAACAAACTGCCTTGGAAAAACTGGATGTTTAGTGTTTGGTTCCAAAAGGAAATTATCTAAACTTCATTATTTTAATGTAAAATGCAATGATCACACTATTGTTTCTCAATCATCTGTTGAAAACCTTGGTTCAATATTCGAAGCTGATCTTTCTGCTACATCTATTGTTAATAATATTATTAAAAAGGTGAACTGAAGAATAAGATTCTTCAGGGGCGTAGCTAGCATTTTTTTTGAGGCCTGAATATGTTATATATATATATATAACCGGAATATATATTACTGTTGTTCAAATAAGTCATCAATAAAGTATTTGTACGTACATTTAAATGTGATGACAAGATAGTAGTAAACATTGTGTAACTAATGCTCTTTATTAAAGAGTCTTTAATAATATATGCTAATTACTATTTGATCTCAAGTCTATAGTCTCAAGTTTAAATTAACGATATTTTTATGCGTATTAATGCCACCATTTTTGTACATTTTCCACCCATCTATAGGGCCCCATTGGAAATAAGTTGCAAACCTTTCATGGGACATCCTGTGGTATATATATTATGTCTTGATTTCAACATCTTGTAACTACTTGTTATTTCAGATTTCTTCCAAATACACTGACTATTTACTTGTAACTGAATGTAAATGATTAACTTTGACTGTGATATTCAAAATGTGATATATCAATGCATTGTGATCCAAAACCTGTGATAATTGTTTTCCAATTGCTAAATGTTCTAAATTGACTGTATTGTATGATCTGTACTTGTATGACATATATATACATATGCATGAATAAATCAATATTTAGAAAAGTGTGACTGACACTGTTTCCAGACATATTACAGTTAAATTACTTCATGTCAGTAATGGCAGTCAGGGATGGAAAATATCTTTTTACAATTGTTGCCTGCACTGTCGACCATATTTAGTGCTTTTGTTTCTCATCTAAAGAGTAAAGACCCAAAACCATGGGCATGCCTGTGAAATGTATCTTAAAGTTTCTTAAAAGATAAATAATATAAATTTTAACAACACCACTGCTCAGTTTTAACATTTCCAGTACAGTATGTCTTTTTTTGAAGAGGCCATTCTAAATTGAGTTCATTTCCAAGGGCAAAGTTATGCCTTAATATATTAATATTACCAAACTGAACATTGTTACACTGTCCCTAATTTTAATGGCACTTGATTGTTTAAGGCTTTGAAAAGATAGTTGCCTGGTCGGGATAACAACATCTGGATAAATGCCTAGGATAAAATATAAACAATATCTGCCAGAAGTACTGTATGGTTGCCATCATCAAATATACAGAAAGAATCGTTTTTGAAATTCAATCAAGCCCCACTCATTCCATTCCATGAAACCTTTCAGGTGTCTCAATACTGATAATAGCCCCACTGAGGGCCTTATGGCTATGGTCCATATACAGTTTGTGACTGCCTGGCTGGTCACTATAATGCCATTGGGACCAACGTGGAGTTTACTATTTCTTATATTACACGGAAGAGTTTTCTCTGTACCATTGTACAGTGTTGTACGATTGTTTATGGTATAGAACATAAAACATATTGATTAAATCTCAAAGTTTGTTGCCGGCAGCCGAACATCAGCAATTTTGCAATGAATATAATTTAAGAAATACTGATTCTTTTAAGTTTGAATAATGTTGTTGTTTTCACTTCAATAAACAACTAATTGGCTTTCTTAACATTTTATTAAAATTTGAAAATTTTGCATGCAATAATATCTAATTTTAAACATTAACATTAATGAATATTCTATTATATTACTCCTTAAAGATATTGGTCCTTATATATCTGTATTACCGGTTGATTTAGTGCAAATTTACTGGTGTGTAACCCGAACTATATATTCGGTGTAATATCTTCCCAACCTCCGCGCAGTGATTTGACGGGAACCAGCATAGCTGGATCAAAAGTTGTATGGTAGCAGACCACGGTAGACACACACTCTCTCGGAGCCGCGGACGCCTTCTTGATCTCCACCACGCTCAATTCAGAAAACAATGAACCTGCAATCATAAAAACACATTCACTGCACACAAGTAGTCTGAAACTTACATTTAAGATAAAAAAAGAGCATATGGAACCTGTACAGGTGATACTATTGACAAAAGTGAAAGAATGACAAGGCCGCAAAAAGGGGCTTCAAAATAAACTTTTTACCATGTACGAAAGTGGCTGGGGACGAATGAAACGTAATGATAGCCTGCTTTTGGAATGATATTTTTACACGCAAAACATAGCACAACCCATCAAACCATGAATAAATACCAGGTATCCAGGTGGTTTTCGCGCAATAATTCACAGCGTGACCCTACTAGCGATTCCAGCTTAAAAAGATCCCAAAATACAATATGCCTACCGCAGTTTTCCTTCCTGAGTAACAAAGAACACAACAACAACAAGAGGTCATGACCCCACAGTTTCGCATTTGAAAATGGTCATATTCTCAGGATTTAATGCAATTTGGGGATACAATAAGACCTATTACCCTCAAATTTGACATGGAAACCTACCCTTTCCCAATATTTCACTTTTTGACCGGGGCCAATTCGCATATTTCTGCTTCCTACCGTGTACTGCTACCTTAGTGAGAGCAAGGAACGACAACTCTGCATGGAGATTGATCACTCTGGATCAGCAGACGATTTATTTCATAAATCAATATCCGAGATAGCCGATGTATCACGATTGGGAGATTGATATCTTCCGCCTAGAGGCGTTAGACATATCCTTCCACCAAATACACCCGAGAGACGATCGCCGATATGGCGGAATTGTCCGAGGTGTCCCGATTGTATTCTGTACGCATGGTTCTCAGCTTCTACTGTAAACAAATAGAAGCCTGGCATTGGCGGAATCATGGTCGACGCGATGACAATGGTGAGTTAACCAAATATTTTAAAATGTGGTTCGTCGGGGTATCATTCATTTTTCAATCGAAATGCATATATTTCATTCTGTAAACGTTTTTCCTTTTTTTCGAGTTCTTCCGCATATTACAGTTAATTAATGTTCCATAACTTGAGTATGTTTCGGACAAGTATACAGATAGTGTAATTTCGGATGTTTGAGTAAATTTGTAACATACTTCTATTTGTGATATATTTTTGAGTAGTGTGACAAATATGAAAGCATTGCCGTGTGGTTATCTTTGATTAACAGTAGTAATGCATTTTTATGTATTCAGGCCTTTTTCCAGGTTCACCACAGTCAGAATTTCAGACCTGCTTTTCCCAGATTAGCAAAATGCTTCTAAATATCTTTTCTAAACTCCATTTAAAATGGTTCGTGGTTTTCAAGACAAAGTTATTCATAATTCATAATTCAAATCATAAATCATATTTCAGATGGATCATACTTGGTTCCAAGTAATTGAGAGTAGGTCTGGCCCAGATCACACATGCAGTGCCTGTGCCCAAAAAACTCAAGTACCCCAGGCCTCAAAAACGAGGAAGCAAGAGGGCAATATCAACTCCCAGAGGAAAAACACCTAAACATGAACATAAAAGGATTAAACTGGTGATTATTTTTCACTTTCTAGTACTGCTTTCTTTTCTATAATAATCCAATTGTATTTTTATAATTGTGAAATCTCTTCAACCAATTGTAAAATTTGTTGAAAACACAATATATCACTTATTAAGTACCAACATTTGGTATATATCACTTATTAAGTACCAACATTTGGTATAGATACTATGGATTTAATATTTGTTTAACATAGGCTTGCTTAATAGAACACTGTTTTGTTGTGTGTATATTTTATTTTTGCCATTAATATTAAGTTCTTTGCATTAGGACATGGGCTAAAATTTTAATACAAAGATCAAATAAACCACTCTTCATTCATATAAACTATTTTGGCACAAGCCCATCAATCCTTTTTTTAAGTTTTGCCATTAAACACTCAAATTTCATGTTTCATCACTGATTTAGGATGAAAAAACCAGACACAACAAATGGTCCACCGAAGAGAAATCCTTTCTGAAAGAATACAGTCAAAAATTACGAAAAGATGGCGAGTCAGTTTCTGGAACAACTGTGCAATTGCCATGAACAACATGTTTGGTGGAAAAAAACAGAACAGGTATATAATCATTCTTAAACAGTGATAACATTAGTATATTTTTCTTATTCTGCTGGCAGAGCACTCAATTTTATATTCAGGTATAATACAATGTCATATGAACCATGCTTATTAAATTGAATTTAGAAAACAGTCATTACGATATGTCATAAGCTGTACATATGTACACAACAGAAACAGTGGGAGATGATAAATGTAGTAAAGGGGTGGGTGATTTTATAAAATAAAAAATCTAAAACGGCTATCAATCAGATATTTTGTTTTTGTAAAATATATGACTAATTTTTACTCAATTTAAACAAATGAATTTTTTGAAATGACTACTAATAATGTATAAAAAACTTTTTAAGAAGTCTATGATATAGAAACATAGATTATTCATGTTTGCTTAAATAACATTATATTGTCATTTCTTTAAAAGAAAAAAAAAAGATTTATCAAGCAATATTATCATATATTATTTTTTCTGTTTTGTTTTTTTATTTTACTTTTTTTGCTTCAATCAGGTTCCAGCTCTCCAAGAGAAGTAGCAGGGCATATATTGTCTTCTCCATTGAGAGAAAGTATCGTTGTAGAACTTTTAAATGAAATTGAATATTCAGCAAAAGAATGCTACAACAAGGACAGTGTTTTAGCCCAAAAGGATTTCTGTGACCTGGCTTAATTTAAATGGCATGAACTCATTGATGAACTATTAGAGCAACAGCCACTGCAAGCTGATGTTCTCTTGGCTGTGTCTCTACCAACCTCTAAGATAGGGAATACAAAATCTGTTCAGAGACTAATACTGGTCATATCTTCTGTGTTTGGAATGTTGATGAATACAGGATACCAGGAGTTGTCGTTACAACTCGTTAGTTCAAAAGATAATCACAATGACTTTAGCTAATGAACAAAACATGCCAAAAATTACATTTTGTTTCAACTGTGTTTCTTTTTTTCTTCAAATGTTATGTTAAAGCCCAAAAGCACAAAATATGAACTTAACACCTTGTGTATAGAATGGAATATTAAAAAGTGTGCAATTTATGTTTTATCATTTTATGAGTAACTCAAGAGAAAATTTCATTAAAGAGTTGCCAAACTCAGCTGTGAATGAATGTTTGTTTTATAAAATGTATGTATTTTAAATATATCTTTATATATTTTAAATACTTCACAATATCTAAATACACATATAGTAAAAAACATACCAGGTATTTAAAAAAAATCTTTCTTAGCCAGAAATTAGCAATATACATGTATAGTTTCTTGCAATTTAAAAAAACAAACAGTATTAAACATTAAATTGCGTTCTATTTTCTTAACCTCAAGTTTGTGAAATTGGGCATTTGAATGTTTATGTTACTGTTCATGACACATGTTTTGTTTGGAAATTAAATAAATCTTTTGGAACAACTATTTAATAGCGCTGACCCAGGCTCTTAAGTTCATTGATGTTTTAGCTCACCTGAGCTCAGATGAGCTCATAGGATCGATGCATGTCTGTTGTCCGTCCTTCTTCTTTTAACTCCCCTTTGGGTTTTTTTTCTGCTCATAGATCGAGAAACTTGGTCAGGATGATTGTTTGGAGGTATTGTAGGTCAAGTTCAAAGACGGGTCATCAGGGGTCAAAAAGTAGGTCACTATGCCATTGACAAATATTGGCTACCTGTACTTACGTGAGCGATATAGGGCCATTATGGCCCTTTTTGTTTTAATTTTACCCTTAACACAATCAGGAATAAGTTTACAAATTTTGCAAAAAAAAATTCTTATTTCATGTCCATTTCGTTTCAAATTTTGAATAATTGTAGTTCTATATGTAATAAGATTTAATAATTTAAATTTCATTAATATACCTTACGTAAAAATGTGTTAAATTTGATGTCAAAAGTGAATTTCCCAGCAGGATTCTCAGGGTTTGTAATTCTTAACTAATAAATCATTTTTAGCCTTATATAGAAGCAAAGAAAATTGGTCCTGTCAATTTCATGAGTCAGTCAGGGATCTCACAACAATAGAAATGTTAAAGGGGCCTTTTCACAGATTTTGACATGTATTGAAGCTTGTCATAAAATGCTTTATATTGATAAATTTAACAACACGATCCCAATCTATAAACAAGAGCAGACAACTGAATCAAGCATTTTGTGAGAATTATGGCCCTTTTTTATCTTAGTAACTGAATATTTTGTTAAATTTTGTGTTTAGATCCACTTGACTTCAAAAGTATCAAAGCTATTGCTTTCAAACTTCAAATATTTTCTTACTATCATGAGCGTACTGTACCTGTCAAGTTCAATTTGACCTTGACCTTTGAATGACCTTGACTTTGAGGATCAGAGTAAAGTTAAGTTAAATTGCCATTACATCTTTATTTATGATCAGATTTTATTAATACTTTGACAAAACAACACTTACCTGAATACCACAATGGATTCCATCCAAACAATACCCCATGCCCCAACCCAGAATCCCTCCCCCCCCCCACTTTTTTTATTTTTGAAAGATCATCTAATAAATTACCACAACCCACATTATACCCCCCTCTCAACCCCCACCCAACCCAAAAAAGAATATTTTTTCTTTGAAACATGGTTAAACAAGATGTGTTTGTGAAACACAATGTCCCCTTATATGATGTTTGACCTCGAAGGATGACCTTGACCCCTATATGTTTGACCTTGAAGGATGACCTTGACCTTGACCCTTCACCACTCAAAATGTGCAGCTCCATGAGATACACATGCATTTCAAATATAAAATTGCTAGCTTCAATATTGCAGAAGTGACATTACATGAGCAATTTTGACCCATATATTTGACCTTGAAGGATGACCTTGACCTTTTACCACTTAAAATGTGCAGCTCCATGAGATACACATGCATGCCAAATAGCAAGTTGCTATCTTCAATATTGCAAAAGTATTCATAAAATAAGTGATTTGGGCCACATATATTTGACCTCTGACCTTGAAGGATGACCTTGACCTTTCACCACTCAAAATGTGCAGCTCCATGAGATACACATGCATGCCAAATATCAAGTTTCTATCTTCAATATTGCAAAAGTACTCATAAAATGAGCGATTTTGACCACATATTTTGACATCTGACCTTGAAGGATGATCTTGACCTTGACCTTTCACCACTCAAAATGTGCAGCTCCATGAGTTACACATGCATGCCAAATATCAAGTTGCTATCTTGAATATTGAAATACTGCAAAAGTGTACATTAAATGAGCGATTTTGACCCATATATTTGACCTTGAAGGATGACCTTGACCTTGACCTTTCACCACTCAAAATGTGCAGCTCCATGAGATACATATGCATGCCAAATATCAAGTTGCTATCTTCAATATTGCAAAAGTTATTGCAAATGTTAAAGTTGGCGCAAACCAACCAACCAACAGACCAACAGACAGGGCAAAAACAATATGTCCCCCACTACTATAGTGGGGGACATAAAAATATAAAAATATATTTATTTACTTTATTTTTGAATGACTGTCCAAACTTCCCACCCAAGCTATTGCAATCAAACTTTAAATAAAATCTTATTAGTTTGTTTTATGTCTTTACAAATGTTCAATAGATTGTGGAAAATATACCTGAACTATTACCTTGACCTTATTGAATAATTTGAATATTACAACATGATGGCTTATGTTATACTGTCAAGCACTCGAATAGTCAAGTGCGCTGTCCTCTGACAGCTCTTGTTGGGACAGTGCTTAAACCTAAATGAAAGTTAATGTTGTCCCCAACAATTCTGAATTTCTTTCCACTGGCAATGGAATCAATTAATTCAGTATTAAAATGTCCCGATATCTGATCCATTGTATACAACATGCCTCAATGGCTTAGAGTGACACCCAAAGGTTGAAGTCTGTCATACACCTACAATGATCAAACATTTGTGTCTATATTTCATTTGAATTTTTTTTAATATTACCTTAAATAAATCAACTAAAATGGGTTTGAAAAGCTAAATCAAACACATTTAGATAATACTTGATATATTTCCATTTACCTGAAAGGCATTCTATTAAATGAAATTATATAAGGATACATTACATACAAATGTATATAGTGAATAATTCATAATTTACAGCACCTGTTTCAAGTCGGTGCGCTTAACTTACTATAGGAACAATTAGTTAAAAGGCTCATAGAAACATCACATTTCAGAAAATTGTAGAATGAATTATCCAATGAAAAATCTTATACTTGGTTTTGCTTCATTTTAGAAAAATTCCATTGGTTTTTCTCTACAATTTGGTCAAAAGGTGATTGTCATTAAATGTAAGTAATATTAAAACAAGATTGAAGCAATAACTTTCAGCTTTAACTAATTCAGTGTGTTTGGTTTTTGAAGTTCTATAATACTTTAAGGATAAATAACAAATAAACATAACCAAAGTATAAACAAATAACAACCCACTAACAGACACGAGGTACATTTTTTTATTTCTTATTTATGACATTTGCTGTGTAGCAGAGCAATTTATCTTTTATAAGGCTGACCTTAAAGGGGCCTTTTCACGTTTTGGTAAATTGAAAAAAAAAAAAAGTTTCATATTCGCAAATTTTCGTTTTAGCAATGATATTTTTGAGAAAATAGTAATACTGAACATTTATCATGCTCAAAATATTCATTATATGCATCTTTTGACGATTTGAAAACCTTGAAATTATAAAGCGTTGCAACGTGAAACGATTGAATAATTTGGAAAGTTCTGTTGTTGTCGTTATAGTTTGAGAAACTAAGAGGATTGCTTATTTCATTAAAAAATACATCTGCTCATAGCATGAGCATGAATGGTCGAGTGGTCTAGGCGGGAGACTTTTTACTCCAGGACTCCAGGGGTCAGTGGTTAGAGTCCAGTTGAGGCTTACTTTTTTTCCTTTTTTTAATTGTATTCTTGTTTTTTACTGGAGATTTTAAGGTCCAATGTTTAAAGAAGTTTGGAAAATATGAAAGCAATATGTTAAGGGACATTGAAAATATTTGAGGTGGTACGCAAACTTTAACAAAGATTTATCAATAATATGCATATTCTAAGTGAAAAAAGTGTCATAATTCTTACAAAATGCTTGATAGAGTTGTGTGCTCTTGTTTATAGGTTGGGGTCATGTTGGTAAAGGAGTATGCAAAATATGAAAGCAATATGTCAAGGGACATTAAAAATATTTGGGGTTGTATGCAAACTTTAACATAGATTTATCAATAATATGCATATTCTAAGTGGGAAAGGGCCATAATTATTACAAAATGTTTGATAGAGTTGTCTGCTCTTGTTTATAGGTTGGGGTCATGTTGGTAAAGAAGTATGCAAGTATGCACTTATACTACATGGTATATCTTTACAAACAAATGTTAATTTATAAACATAAATCACGCAACTCCCGTACCATTCTCACACATTTTCACCCATACGCACTATCCTCAGAAACACACACACACACACTCACACTAACATATGCATTAATTCCACATAGAATATACATTTTCATCAAACATAGACGATAAATAAATCAATCCAATCAAATATATTTAAGATATTGAAAATATTCGAGGATAGACTTTCCTAAAAAGATGTGAAAATTCAATAAAACAAGGAATCTTGTAATAATAATATGTATGCTTTTAGTTAGGTGACAGTTTACTAAAATCATATTCTATCCCCACTTCATTATTACACAAATCACAACAAATTGAAAACTGTTAGACTTCCTTAGTTTCAAAACCAAAATACTGGTTAACTAAAGTTCTTGGCAGATAGTTAAGTTTCCAAAATAGTCCTTCTTTTCTCTGGTCATATGCGCAGATGCAATGACTGACTTGTTAAAGAAGAGAATGGCCAGGGCATCAACATGGCTTCTTCCTGCTCTGCCGATCTCTTGTATGTAAGCTTCAAATATAATGTGTGTATATATATATATATATATATATGTATATATAAATGAAGATGTTCAAGATATTCATTGGTTTACAATTATACACTTTGCTAAAAATATTAGGAAAATTGTTTCTAGTTTTAGGAAAACTTTGTTAATAGGTAATAAACAGCTCCAGAAAAAAATAGGATTATTTGTGTCATGTTTTAGCTGAGAGCACAGATTAGAACTAAAAGCACAACATAAAATTGTATAAGCTCAGGTCAGTTTGTTTGCATCAGCAGATCAAAACTTCATTATCTATTATCTTGTTTGTGCTCAATGCTCAATTCTGTGCTCATTGCTCAAACTGCAAATAGTTTTGTTGACTTTTATATCTAATATTGAAGCTTAATTATGCTTACATTATGACCAATGTTGTTTAATTCTGTGTTCGCAATCAGAGACGTAGATAACAACGTCTCTGTCGTAATGCATCTGTAACTGACTGGCTGCTGATAACCTGAAAAAAGAAAAATGCAGTGTAGTGTCAGGGCTAGTTTAAATAATTAGACCTTGGTTACACAGGATTATCATCCCACCAAGGAAAATTACAAGCATCTGAATTTAAGCTCACTTGGTAGGCATGCTAGAATAATGGTCATCACAGGTTTTAGTCCTGCATGTGTCATATTCTCTTTCTCTTGTGTACTATGACTATGTAAATTGCTTAGCAGTTGAATTTAAAATTTAAAAAAAATTACCGATTATTTACAATAATTATTTTAACTCAGCTCTCTCAGCCATCATAGCAAAAATTGCAAGTACAATGTAAATAGTTCTATTAGAATTAGCAGTGGCTTGTAAAATTTATTATATAGTTGTTTGTTATAAATGAGCATTGATAAAACAATCAAATTAAGTGGATGTACAAATACATTATCGATTTTTAAACAGAAAAAATTGTATTATGTAAGCTAAAAATGTACATATCATTGATAAAAATAAGGAATTTAACGGTACTATTAATCCATATAATTAATGTTATCCGAAATTACATTTTCCATTTATTAATCCGAAAACTATTCAACTTATGAAGAATGAAAAATCTCATACAAAATCAATCGTTCCGTGAAAATGAGTCAAACCATTGAAAAACTTAATTATAATACTGATCAAGAGATAAATAGTTTGCACAACGAACCACATTTTAAAATTTGCTAGTTAACTTACTATTGCCATCGCCTCCGCTAAAACTTCGTCTGTACCTGCTGACTCTCCGATACAAAGGGACAGGTAATCCAGACTAAACGTTAAATTGACATTACAAACAATTTGATTGGCTGAGCTAAGTCGGGATCTCGAGATAGCGAAAATTCTCTAGTCTTTTGTTAAATGCACTCTGCTTTTTTTTTTTTACTGCACCGCTCTTTTTTAATTGTACGCCGCTTTTATTTAGTTTTGCACTCCTCCTTTTTTCTATCTTGTGGCCACGACATAGCTAACTCGTGGCCACGAGATAGAAAAAAGAGGAGAGCAATTTAAAACAAGAGAAGCACCGCTCTTTTTTTAATTGTACGCCGCTTTTATTTAGTTTTGCACTCCTCTTTTTCTAGAAAAAAAGAGGAGAGCAATTTAAAAAACGAGAAGTGAATGTCACCTGTATGCCACCGTACATAGTGCACCTGTGTAAGACGATTATTAACTGCCAGAGAATAACCATACTCCAATTATCTCAAATTATCGGGAAACTCGTGGCCCCACAGCCAGCGATAACGCACGCGCCTCTGTACATTAAGCCCGAATCGCTATCACTCCAGCGAAGTTAATTGAAAAATCAATTATTGCTGAGACAAGTTATGCCCACGATAAAGACTTAAGTTCAGTAATTTAGTTTGTCTTTTTACATGTGATCCTTGATGTTAGACATGTTGTAAGCAGGCACTCCGCCTCACCGTGCATTACAATTAACGTTCAAAACAATAAGGTTAGACAAACTTGTGCTTCAAACAATACTTTCCACCGCACAGCAGCCCATCAAACCCATGAAAGTAATCATAAACCGCCACGATATTAAAAAAATCAATTGTTTGAAAAGTTGTAATTAGATAAGCACAATCTTTCAGATCTAAAGACTAAAGTGTTAGATAAGAAGAGGATCACATACCATGACAATATTGTCATCTTCCGCCCGGTAGGAGGACACTGTCCGTGAATTCTAGAAGGCTATGTTTCTTGCATCTTTTATTTATTTCTGTGTCAAATGTATCTCTTTAAATAATCTCTGTTAAATATGATATTACATGTATACGTATGTCTAAATATGTGCTGGTCACAGATTATTAATAATTATCTACATGATAAACACGTTTGTACTGTACATGTATATGTATCTATATTAAAGGGGCCTTTTCACAGATTTTGGCATTTTTTAACTTATTCATTAAATGCTTTATATTGATAAATGTAAACATTGGATCGTAAAAGCTCCAGTAAAAAATCAAGAATGAAATTTAAAAAAGGAAAAGAACATTGCCCGGAGCAGGTTTTGAACCAGTGACCCCTGGAGTCCTGCCATGGTCCTGAAGTAAAAACGCTTTAGCCTACTGAGCTATTCCGCCGAGTACACATACTTGACGTATTTTATACCTTATATAAGCAATCTTCGTAGTTATACAAAATTTAACGACAAAAACAGAACTCTCCAAATTATTCAATCGTTTCGCGTTGCAACGCTTTATAATTTTTAGGTTTTATAATCGTCAAAAGATGCATATAATGGCTATATTAGAGCATGGTAAATGTTCAGTATTACTGTTTCCTCACAAATATCATAACTAAAACGAAAATTTGCGAATCTGAAACAACTTTTTTCAATTTTGTCAATTTACCAAAGCGTGAAAAGATCCCTTTAATTACAGTTTTTATGCCCCCGGTAGGGTGGCATATAGCAGTTAACATTGCCCATAACTTTTACATATTGAAGATAGCAACTTGATATTTGGCGTGCATGTGTATCTCATGGAGCTGCACATTTCGAACGGTGAAAGGTCAAGGTCATCCTCATGGTCAAATATATGAACTCGTGTGTGCAGCACAGCTATGTACATAAATTACAGATTTGTTATACTAGTATGTCATACTTCTATTGACTAACTAATGTGCATGTTTTAACAGTCATGTACACAGTCATAAAACTGAAGAACAGCTGTGTCTAATACTTCCATGTCATGGTAATATTCAATAAGCTAATATACATGTTGGAAGAGTCATGTGTTTGAATTGCAGTTGTGTAATGTATTCATAAGCTATATAAAATTAATTTGAGCTAATTTATGAACACATGTTCACATTTATGTAAATAGAAGTATATATGCAGGCTATACTAGCTTGTCGTTTTATTAGTTGGTCGCGTTAGCGGTCAGCTAAATTTACAGAGCATATTTTGCGAATCAGTATGTGCTTAGAAGCCATAAGTACGGTAAGAACCACAACTCACTCTGCAATGGACGATTACCGCTGCCTTTTCTGCAGCAGACGACAAATGATTCTGCTCCAGCAGTGAGTGTAAATACTCTAGCAGAGAATTTATATACCAGCTTGTAGGTCGACATTGGCCTGTCTAGTGTTTATCATTGAAATATGTACATATTGGCTGCTTTCAGGGAAAACGGGGCTTAATGCACGTCAAATAAGATAAGCCTGTGTACAATGATTAGCCTGTGCAATGCGCACAAGCTGATCAAGCACGACAACAGCGAACAACTGCAGTGCATTCAGCGCTTTGATGTTAATATCAGCTTAATGATGTAGATCTACATGTGTTTACAGTTATATAAAGCATTAGTAATGCTTTGTTAAATGTATGTTTTACTAGCATTTATTTCATACTGTTATAAGCTAAATGAATTAAATGTATATGAGATACAATTTATCCTGGATCTTCAATAAGCCAAATGATCTGAAGTTTAAAATGTACTTGTCTGTACAGTCATCAATATAAATTAAGTAAATATGTTATATTTATATTTCATTCTTCTATAATTATTAAATAGCTTTTCTTCGTTTATCTAAATAAAAAACGTGTACGTAGATGAAGTGGAATTACAGATGTTTCATTATTTGAATACACAATTTAAAGGGGCCGTCCAACAGATTTTGCATGTATTAAAGCTTGTCATTAAATGCTTTAAATGCGTTATATTGATAAATGTAAACATTTGAACTAACAATCTCCAGTAAAAAAAAACAATAATACAATTTTAAAAAAGGAAACAAAGTAACCCTCAACAGGGCTCGAACCACTGACCCCTGGAGTCTTGGAGTAAAAAGCTCCCGCACAGACCACTCGACCATCCACGCTTATATACAGACCATATGTATTGTTTAGCTATATAAGCAATCCTCGTAGTTTCCCAAAATATCGAATCGCGTCGATACGACGCTTAATCTGTTCAAAGACCTATAGATTACTGTAATCTATAGGTCTTTGATCTGTTGGACGACCCCTTTAATGCATCCGTTTCAGATATGAACATAGAAAATACTATGTTAGTGTGATTGTGTACTTACATTTATCCCACGAGTGAAGAAAGGTTTACATGGCGAGGCTTGCCGAGCCTTGTAAGCCTTTCTGAGGCGAGTAATCGTTCGATGCTTAAAAAATATTTAAAATAAAAACCATCAAGGTCCGAATTGTTGTTGTCCTTAAATCCAAAGCGTCTAGCTTGTTTTGTCATTTAAATTACGTTACATGAGATACGTCATAAATTGCGTAATCAAGTCAATGAAAATATAAGTACGGAAAGCTTGTTCTTCATAAATTTTATTGAAGGACCAAAATAGTATGATTGTATGACTCAAAACCTGAGCCCATCTATAATGTAGTATAAAAGTAAGATATATATATTATAGACGTTAAATACCCGGCTGAGCCTGGCCGGGCAGTGATAGTCTGCCACAGGTCGCTAAAGCCCTCGGGCCGTTATGCTTCCTGCGGGCCGATTATCACTGCTCGGCCCGGCACAGCCGTGTATTATCCTCTTAATAATCCATCGCAAACACACACACTCGTTAACTCGCCCAACGACTGCGTACCCAATGACCTGAATGACGCAATCAGGAGTGAAAGGCCAAAAAAGTAGTCCATATGTTCTAAAAATATCTGTGGAATAAACCTTATCTAAAAATATCCGTGGAGAAAACCTTATCTTTTCTGTATGAGTCCTATTTTGTTCTATAAAATCATTTAGCTGTAGTATAAAAATGATTCCAAAGCTCATTTCACTTTTCACCAGTATAATGTATCTCTCGCAGAATAACACATCAGCTACTGATAGACTTATAATGTTGTTGAACAAATCAAGATTTTTTTCTAAGGAAATTATCAAATAAATACTTTTTCTTTCTTTTATTTATGTACCTGCAAAACACCACTTATATAACAAAGCGATATACATTTGAATATACAAACAAACAAATACATAAATTTGTTTGTACACATTGACATTCATTTTTTTCTAAAATATACATCACTTAAAAAATCATTTAAACAATATAGTAATATCATCTTATAATTAGATTTCTTCCAGTTAACTTATTGGCCAATCTCGAAGGAATTGAAGACATTTGGCGTGTTAATTTTTTGCAACTGGCGACAATTGCCCGTAAATTATCATTACAGTGTTTCTATTTCACTCCTTTTGTGACCAAAAGTGCGATGAAAAGGAATCACAAAATTAGGTTTCGTAATGGAGGAAAAAGAATCGTTTCAATTAAGGGGCTCCAGAGGTTGCTTAAGGCTAAAATCAAGAGAATTATAGTGAATTAAGTTATTATAAGATAATGGCGGAAATAATTGAATTATCAGAAAGTTCGGTACTAGTTATTTTAAATCGCAAGAGAGTGAACACTCTGGATTTTTGGGAGTTTGAAACAGCTTTTGTTGCTGAGGACTTCGTAAAGAGTGCTAATTGTTTCGAGTTAGTGCTGAATTGGCTCAATAGTATTCATGAGTGGTCTTCACGGCACAATATAATAAAATAACAATAATAAAACACAATAAAAAGTGTTAGTATACATATTGTTAATAATAATACAAATAATAATAATAATAATACACAAATACAATTGATTCAGACAATATTACTGTATCATATGTGCACATATAACAATCGTTATATCCGATAATATGATGCCAAATAAGGCCTAATAAAATGTATACAAGTTGATGATTTACTGCAATGATAACTGAGTAAGCCGTATTTACAATTGCGTTTGAGGCATGATAAGAGTTCTGTAAACAGTATACGCGTTCATAATTACTGCAAGCAAAATTACACAGAATTTCACATAATCATATATATAAAGCGCAAACAAATCGACAAATATCTTTACATTTACTTCTTTGCAAGTAACACTTGTTCCGACTTTATTGTTTAAATAAAGTATAAATGAACCGTGCTCTGTGGAAAAGGGGTTTAATGCATGTGCATAAAGTGTCGTCCCAGATTAGCCTGTGCAGTCCGCACAGGCTTATCAAGGACAATATTTTATGATATTTTCTGTTTAAAGAAAGTATCTTCTTAGCAAAAATCCAGTTAAGGCGGAAAGTGTTGTCCCTGATTAGCCTGTGCGGACTATACAGGTGTATCATGGACATGCATTTAAACCTCTTTTCACAGAGCGAGGCTCATTTTTAAAACATTATAACGGCTTTCGTGAAGATGACACTCTGACACGTAAACATGGTACAAACCTTTTCTATTATATACTATTAGAATTAAGAACCTGGACTTGTTTTCTCGAATATATACTATAAGAAATAAAAACCTGGACTGGTTTTCGTATATATACTATTAGCAAAGAACCTAAACTGGTTTTCGAATATATATTAGTAGAAATAAAAACCTGGACTGGTTTTCGAATATATACTATTAGAAATAAAAACCTGGACTGGTTTTTCAATATATACCATTAGAAATAAAAACCTGGACTGGTTTTCGTATATATACTATTAGAAATAAGAACATGGACTGGTTTTCAAATATATACCATGAGAAAAAAGAACCTGGACTGGTTTCCAAATATATACTTTTAGAAATAAGAACCTGGGTTGGTGTTCTTTTCGTATTTTTATATGTGTGTTACATGATACATTTGCATCATATATATTAGGATATAAATTATTAGTCATTTTAATTGCCTTTTAAAAAAAAAACAATCATTAAAACTTAAACGTCTCCGAATAATGCATTATTAGTCATGTAAACATTCCGAGACAATAATAATAATACCCAAATTTAAGGGTGTATGATCGTTTCCACAGTATTAACATATAAACGATTACATTTCTTATATAATATAAACTCCTTAAACCATATGAATATATTTTGCTTTGATGAACAAGAAATTATGCAAATACAGTCTGCCTTACCTGGCGTTAAAAAGGATATAAGACGCACATGACGTGATATTGATCTACTTGCACGGTGAAAGGCCATTACTGTTGTTAGCAGTTTCTGAGAATAAATAATAATAATTGCAAATATTTGTATGTGCTCGTAATTAATTTTCAATTTTGTAATGAAGATAGCTAAAAAAATTATTATAAAATGTGTACAAAATAATTCACAATAAACAATAAATGGGTCATTTATGTGTGAACAGCGCGGTGGAGCATAAGGTAGGAATAAAATAGAATATTAGAATGTAGTATCTTGTGCTATTTCCATCTGTACATTTTCCATTATAATTACTTGTAGGACCAAACCTTTCACACATGTTTTAATATCTATTTAAACAATAGCGTTTATAGTACATTGCGAATTTCAAAAGCTTGCACGCCCTACCCAAGTGGTAGCGCGTTCGATTTCGAATCATGGGGCCAGCAATATTAACAATCTAATTGAATTGTTTTCTCTAATTTCTTGTAAAAGTGGCTGATTTATGCCATAATGTGCTTGCGTGTTGGTGGATTTGAAGGTCGCCAAAAAGGCGACATATATACCCAGCAGACCAACAAATAGGGCGTCCATACGACAATTATCACTTGTGTCGTCCGTTTTTTTCCTGGTGTGTTGGTTACTTTGAAATCGGCCAAAACAACCCTAAAATATGGCAGCAAGCAACATCATAACAATTTGATCATACACACAGCAATATATAGGTCGTGCTCTGTGAAAAAAGGTGTTTAATACATGTGCGTAAAGTGTCGTTCCAGATAAGCCTGTGCAGTCCGCACAGGCTAATCAGAGACGAAACTTTCCGCCTAAATTTGAATTTTGCTAAGAAGAGATTTTCTTGAAACGAAATATTTCACAAAAAGCGGAAAGTGTCGTCCCTGATTAGCCCGTGTGTGCGGACTGCACAGGCTTATCTGGGACGTCACTTTATGCACATATGCATTAAACCCCCTTTTCACAGCGCTCGGCTCGTATATATGGTATCGTATAAGAATATCACACACACGTATCTTCCAGTTCTCATGCGTTCTAAATATTTGAGAGGCCAAGTGAGGCCAGATGCTGGCGAGCCTTCAGACGCAGATCCGCTATGCTTGTCGTCTTCGTCGCCTTGAAGCCGCTCTCCACCGGAAGTGATGCGTAATTGAGCGCCGCAGCCGCGTAGTGATGGTGATAAAGCAACATCGGGTGCAGCGGCGGCGGCAGACCGGAAGCGGATGTAAGCGGGAAGTAGGGTAGGAATGGCGGGAAATGCAGGCGGTCGAGCGGCTGGCGGATGGTCGACATGTTGAGGAAGGGCGAAACTCGGCAAGCGTCCAGCTGGGGCATATTGCCTGAGCTGGTAAGCATTATGCCGGCTAGAATTAGAAATGAATAAAGCATTCGAAAAAGCCATTCACAACAATACATATACAATTCTTAGTATGTTTTCAAGTAACAAACTGTGAATCGCCCACCATCGAACATCACGATACAGTTTTGGAATATATCAGGTCTCGATTCGAGAATGACGTCACAGCGCAGTCAGAGTGTTACAAGGACAGGCATTGTGTTTCAAACATACTCGACTTTTTATAACAGGCTTACGACTTTTTGAGATTTCAGGGCCTTTTTGTTAATACATTTTGTAAAATATACACGTGTGAAAATATTTTATGACAATAAATGAAAATACATTGTAACTTATTCTGTTTTGTCCCTACAAACATTCTTAAATTGTGATTCAATCCAATGCGGATCTAGAGTGAAACATAAAACTATATTGTGGTAGCTTATAACGCGTTCATTTGATGATGTACACATATACAACCCTATCATTTTGTGGCGACTCCTTGAACCGAAATCATTTGATCGTGTCCTACAAATCTATAAATTTCCATTACAACAACTATTATTAAAACAATTGCGGTAATCCTAGCGTGTAATAGGGTTCAAGTGCGATACGGGAACCACAATAAAGGTTATCTTGTCATTGAGAATTACAAGCCAATTGTCTTCGAATATCTTCCATCGAAAAGCGCATCTTGCGCCCGCAGCTTAATTCAAAGAACTTCCAGCAATTTTCACCCTCGATGTTATCCGTTATTTCGTTACAAAATACTAGACTTCTTGACAGCTTTATATGGATGACTCTCCGTCTCGCCATAGAATTCACGGATAATATGGCGCGTGGGGTTAAAGAACCAAAGAGAATTAATGTACCCAATTGGCGATCTCTTTCCTCTAATTAATCACTAAAATGACGTCTCTATTACAAGATATAAGATGCATACAGATATGTTTGAACAAATTTCGTTGATTCCATGGCGTAATTTTCCAATCTGAACCCGTCTAGGTTATTGCAAAGAAAAAGTAACTAAATAAAACATTTTCATCTCCCGCCAAACAATATTTGTATTTGGCTTAATTTAGTCACTGCGGCAAATTATTAGAAATCCCGATCCATCATGTTTTGATATTATTGTGCAAATAATAAGATTGGTGGATTTGCGCTATTTTCAAAGGACAGAATTATTTCTCTTTTGACCCCAGTTTGTCCTAACTCCCTATGTAAATATTTACAGTCTGTAATTAATCATTATAATAGAAAGTTGAGAGCGAGAAGTTATAATCTAATTTTCGCCTATTCCGTGAACATCTTTGTACAGAGGCAAATACTGCTAGCAGAGGAACGAGTAAAATGCACAATGCAAATCATGGGTTGCAATACTCCATTGTTAAATTTCAACTGCTCTTTGCGATACGTTATTTTGTCGATTTTGAAATTAGTTACCGCATGGTATTTAAATTTTATTCGGTTTATTTTTATTTTGCTCAACCAAAGCGTGCTTGAGTTTTGTTTATTGCTTGCGTTTCAAAAACGGCTACGTAAATTATACATACACCATTAAATTATTGTTGTATCAAACGTGATTGAAACAGGGCCATAATTGATATATATTTTTAATCATAGTTTAATTTTGTGGAGTTTTAATAATACATGTAAATAGATTTTTGGACGCGCCAACTTTAACTTTTGACCAAAGAAATAATTAAAATGTTTCCTACGTTTTATATTAAGATGCTGAGTGTTTATACATAAGGTTTTAACAATATCATTATAGTTTGTGTTTGTTTATTTGCATGATTGTATTTGTTTGTACTGATGCACTTTGACTATACTTAGTTTACTTGTATGTAAATGGTCAAATGCGTTTTGCCGATATACCAATACAAAACTTGAAACTAGTGTTGTCTCTGTATAAGCAAATTGTTGGAACATAATTTCTATACGGAATAAACACGTTTTAACATTTTTACTTTAAGTACTCAATCTTAAGTTGGGATTTTGTTTACAGAGCAAAGACAGAAACAACTGAACAATCAGACACATTTATAGTCGAGAAACATGAATTAGAAGATATAAATGACAGTTTAATTAAGGAAATATCATACGATCTTAAATAACACGCAAATGCAAATGATGAAATTAACTCTACTTATTTTGCGAAAATTGAAACAGCCAGGGATGAAACATTTATCATATATAAACTAAACGCCGGTTTTAAAAATATCGACAACAAAGATGAAATATAAAAAGTGAAGCTCTTTTTCCCAGTATTTAAGGTTATGATTTGAAATAAAAAATAGCATTGAAGACATTTTGTCCAGGTCGCGTATTAAGATTTGTCAGATGAAAAAAAAATCACGTGAAGGAAAAATTAACAGAATATTAGTGTGTATTTTCCCACAAAAAAAATGCGAAACAACAAAATGCCTGATTTAAAGACGTATAGACTGCTTCAAAATGAAACCATTTACAGTTACACAATCGAACGCTGTTCTTTTTGGATGCACTGAACGTTAATTGCATTCAAAAGTAATACATTTTATTTTTTTAAATATGAAATAATATTTATATAATTAGAATTATAGTTGTGCACCTACGTTTTGATAATTTAAATCACGAAACAAACTATAACTAGAAATGGCGCGGCAGAGGCCGACGCGTATCCCCACGCCGAATGTTTGACCTAGGTGTGCCCCAGGGTTGGCAATGGGGCCATGCATAGCTGAGATTGACCGTATTGTCATAAGAGAAGTTCATCATCAATTAGAAGTGAATTGGTGTAGAAATGAAGAAGTTATAGTAAAAGGCAATTTTGGGTGGGTGTGACATATGTGGGCAGGGCGCCCCAGGGTTGGTAATTGTGCCATGCATAGTTGAGATTGACCGTATTGTCATAAGAGAAGTTCAGTATCAATTTGAAGTGAATCGGTGTAGAAATGAAGAAATTATAGTAAAAGGCAATTTTGGGCGGGTGTGGTCTATGTGGGCGGGGCCCCAGGGTTGGTAATGGGGCCATGCATAGTTGAGATTGACCGTATTGTCATAAGAGAGGTTCAGTATCAATTTGAAGTGAATCGGTGTAGAAATGAAGAAATTATAGTAAAAGGCAATTTTGGGTGGGTGTGGTCTATGTGGGCGGGGCGCCCCAAGGTTGGTAATGGGGCCATGCATAGTTGAGATTGACTGTATTGTCATAAGAGAAGTTCAATATCAATTTGAAGTGAATCGGTGTAGAAATGAAGAAATTATAGTAAAGGCAATTTTGGATGGGTGTGGTCTATGTGGGCGGGGCCCCAGGGTTGGTTATGGGGCCATGCATAGTTGAGATTGACCCTAATGTCATAAGAGAAGTTCAGTATCAATTTGAAGTGAATCCGTGTAGAAATGAAAAAGTTATAGTAAATGGAATTTTTTGGTGGGTGTGGCCTATGTGGGCGGGCGCCCCAGGGTTGGGATTGGGGCCATGCATAGTTGAGATTGACCCTAATGTCATAACAAAAGTTCAGTATCAATTTGAAGTGAATCCGTGTAGAAATGAAAAAAATTATAGTAAATGGAAATTTTTGGTGGGTGTGGCCTATGTGGGCGGGACGCCCCAGGGTTGGGAATGGGGCCATGCATGGTTGAGATTGACCGTATTGTCATAAGAGAGGTCCAGTATCAATTTGAAGTGAATCGGTGTAGAAATAAAGAAGTAAATGTAAAATAACCTAAAAAAATGAGTGATAATTTCTGACGCGGCCCCACCCCAACCGCTATAACTTTTGACCCAGGGGTCAGATCAAAATTCCAAATAGTGCAGGGTCGCACATATGCTCATAGCTACCATGTGTGTAAGTTTCAAGGTTCTAGTGCTTTTAGTGTAGGAGGAGATAGTGGCCAGGACGGACGGACAGACAGACGGACGGACGGCGGAGATAACCACAATATCCCCACCTTTTTTTCAAAAAGCGTGGGGATAATAAGAATCGAAGCAGAAATCACGTTATCAAATGATAAATATCATAAATATTCGTCTCATTCAGAAACATATGCTTAATTATTCTGAATCTGTTAGATGCTAGACCTTAAGTTTTTTTCTGAGGGTGTGTTTTGTGTTATCTATAACTGTTATTTACCTTATTTGTTCAGACATCAATAGAAAAAAGTTTTTTTAAGGAAACGCTTCAAGTTGCAGTAGATGTGAAGTAAACACAAATGATAAAAGTAAATGAATGTCAATGTATATGAGAATTAATGGTATTGTGTTTATGCTAAAGTTTAATGTACGTAATCTACAGAATTAAACGTGTGAATATTCGAATGTGGGTTGTAAAAGAGGAGCAAGAATATACATATACTAAAAATTTACAATTTATGCTGTATCAAAGTAACATACTAAAAAGCGCTCGGTATGAAGCACAGTCACTAATTAATAAAATAACTATTTTCACTCTCGTTTTTTCCTACCTGCTCTGACCATACAATTTTTGAAAAACATAACAAAATGGACATCTGTTGTATAAAAGAATGGTTCAGTTAAAATGTTCGTTACAATTAATGTTCATTTAAATGTGTAGTTTAATATGTAGCTCTTATTTAAACATAATTCTGGTAAATGATACAAATAATATTGATTCTGTAATACAGCTCGCACTATGCGAAAACTTGCTTCATTAAACTGCGCCCATGACGCAGGGAGTTCGTGCCAAATGTTTATAGTATCTTCTTATTATCATTATTCGCCTTAAGTGAATATAATAAGTCAATTTCCTTATGTCGTGCTCCTAGCATAGAGACTGATGAAAGAATTTGATAACATTTTATAATCTAATACACGGATGATGAAAATTCGACGAATTAATTCTATTATTCGACCTCCGTTTGAAATAAGAGGGACACTATATTACATTAGTGACTCCAGGAAAAGAGCTCATACGACATCTTTCATTAACAGCAAAGCAACTTCAAGCAGTTTCTTACAAAAGAATCAAGCAGTAATTGAATCAACAATTCTGTCGAGAGCTTTATAATTCAACAATAGGGCAAGTTTGTTAAAACCGGCATTGTGTGAAAATTTGCGCAATAGTCTCCAAAAGTGAATAACACGGTTAACAGATTCAATTTATTTTGCTCGAGCTTATTTTTATCGCAGGCAACTGTCGATTAAGAGCTTTGGGTTTCCTTTTTATGAAATTATTTCTGCAAAATTCGGCAAATGAAAATAGCTGTATTGTTCCACACGGTATAGAGATGAACTATTTAGTTGGGTTCTTGTTTTTACGTGTACTTTTCGATATGGATTTATTGCTCATTGGTAAACAAACACCTCTTTGTAGATTTAAAGCGCAAAAATATAATCGCATAAGGCTTAGCCCACGATTCAGATTGGCGTTGCATACAATAAACCGTATGCAACACGCATTTTTTTTCCCTAACTTGACATAGTAACATGTTCGGTATGATAAATAAAAAAAAACTGCATTTTTAAAACCTGCATTATTACCTTTCTGCATTTGGCTTTCTTGCTTTCGGCATTTTGCACGGCGATTTTGAAACCAGACCTGCAATACAATGTCAATCTGATGAGCATAAACAGGAAGTATTCAAGGTGTTGTGTCAGTATAACATTAAAAGAACAACATAAAAAACAAAGACAATTCAACCATTACCATTTGTGGTTTTATAAATAAACAAAACAATAAGTTTCATAAGGTTCATCTTATCAGCTTTTGAGTGCATAACCGTATACACGTTGAATGAAAAAGTATTAACACTAACATAATAATTTGCATACATAAATTGGATTTTAAGCATTAAAAATCGAAAGATTATAATTTACACCGCCACACTGTATGAATAGCAGCTGAAGTTTTTTTAAATATAATAAAAGCCAATTGCAGTTCAAATTTCACGTCGCGACAGTCATTTGCAAACAGTGCATCATAAAATTCCTAAACCTGATTTAAAAAAAAACTAGTTCAAGTGTCAAAACCACTTTGTTCTACGGTGATATCAAAATAATATTACAAATACGAACTGACATTCAGACAATAATCGCTTAATGCGTCTCAATTGTGGAAATCAAATTTCAAACTCAGGATGGATGGTTTGGTTACGAAATAATCATGGATTGCCCTCATGGGATGTCGTTTCCATGTATTTCGGAAATGATTTAGACCGCTCCGGTGACAAATGATTTCTGCAAGTTGTGACAACAGCGATCATAAAAATTACCAAGATGTTGCTCGTGATGGCGGCTCATGCAGTTTAAAAGCGACATAGTTAAGGGAGAGTGAAAGCAAGAAACAAATTAACTAGACGACCATAGAACGTGTATGTATTTTATACTTGTGTTTTACTAATTAATTAAACAAATGCACTAGTTAACGTGGTAAAATGCCGACATTCCTTTATGCCTCGTGTTCCTTTTTCTCAGAAGTCCTGGTTTTTACTGATTTCGGTGATCTAGGCAATACATTAAGCACGTTCCCCGAGAGGGAATCGAATCTGGGACCTGCGGGTCGCAGTGCGAAGACATATATCCACTTCACGACTGTGACATCATCCAGATGAGATCATGTTTCTCAACATCACTTTAAATTGTTATACACGAAGTAATTTGCTAATTTAAATATATCGCAATGGCAATATCTTAGCAGACAATAAATACATGACTTTGTATTGATAGAAACAGAAAAGATATTGCTAACCTTTTGAAATTTCCATGCTACATTCGAAACGATTTAGATTTTTTAATGAAATATTGGCTGCCTAAGCAATTCACATTGTAATGTATAAAACTGCTTTTATCGATATACTTCTTATGTTACATTGATTTAATGTGGCCATTGTGTCGACGGCGCTTTAATCAACTGCAGCAAATCGTCACCAAACTATCAAAAGCAAATCAGAAACGCAGCGTCATATGAGGCATTGTCTTCTGCATTAAGGCAGACGAGAGCCTGCAAATTGGTTTCATCACCCCTCGACACGTGCCCTGTATATAATGCGGGGAAACCGCCGTTTGGAAGGAATTTCAAGCAACCCCAGAGACTTGGTCGGACCTGATGCTTAATTAGATAATATTTAGATAGGCGCTGGCTTATTATACTTAACCTGTGAGCGACACCCGCGTCACTTAAACTTTATTTGAATGTCAGGTTTTCATTAGATTAATTCACAAGCTCACAACGCGCGAGGAACGGAATCAGGGGTAATTTGCTCCTCTGCAAGACGCTCGATTAAAGAATCTCAAGAAATTGCCATGCGATAATTACTCTTGTGGCCTTTTGTCTTAATTCATTACTTTCCCAACTTGAATCTCTGTCCATTTAGAGAATCGCTAGAGAGGGAAGCTAAAGCGTCAAAATACACTAACGTGTCAAGGACAATGTTTGTTCTCTGTAGCTTCCTTAACTTAACCCATTTATGCCGTGTGGACTCTCCCATCCTACAAAATTGTACCAATTTATTTCCAAAATTAGGGATGTATAGTTTATTTATTTCTATATTTAGAATATTTCTTACAGAAATTCCTTTAAGCAAACAGCGCATGCCGCGTCTCATCTGGGTCTACGCTTTTTTCCAATGCCTTTTTTCTAGACGCTAGGTATAAATGTGTTAACTTGAAAATGGACCTGTTATTATATAATTTGCAAAAATCAGGATAATTGGTCCGGAATTATCCAGTCATTCTCAAATCAATCGTGATAGAAAAATTAAACATTCCGAGCGGTCGTGTGGTTGGCTTCGAAATCTGGACATACGTTCGATTTCATGGCCTGACGAGAGCAACTGAGATTGAATACTGAATTATATCGTGCATTAAGCTCAAACTACACATTTTATTAAGAGAACGTTATTTATTGATATTGTAAAAGGGATTTTATCCCATCTTCAACGCGACATTGACGGTATAATACCCCATGAAATATACTAGCCTCTAACCCACCTTGTTGAATAAACTTGTAAGATAAGTATTTGAATAGTTGAGCCTTCCTCTGGGAAAAATGGGATTAACCCATTAATGCCGTGTGGACTCTCCCATCCTTCTAAATTGGATCAATTTATTTCCAAAATTAGGGATGTCTGGTATATTTATTTCTATATTTAGAATATTACTTACTGAAATTCCTTTAAGCAAACAGCGCAGACCCTGATGAGACGCCGCATCATGTGGCGTCTCATCTAGGTCTACGCTGTTTGCAAAGTCCTTTTTTCAGGACGCTAGGCATAAATGGGTTAATGCATGTTCACCAATCAATATGTTTGTTTTTTATTTTTCTTGTTGAGTAAACATGTGATTAGATAAATTGAATACTTGGATTATCGTTGAATGGAGAGAAGTTTATGTTGCTCGGCTCGAACATCGAAAGCGCTCGCCAAGGCTCGCTCTCCCGGCGTTCTAAGCCTCGCAACGCAAACTTCTCTCTATTCAACGCTAACATAGTATTCTCTCTATATATTTTCAGATTGGTGAAACATATCATTTTGTGAAATAGACATTTTACCGCTCTAGATATAATTTATACATTAAAAACAATTACATTTCTTTTTAAAATTATCATTTTGACAATATATGAACAACTCCCTTAAGACATTGTAATTTAATACAGTAAGAATAACAACGATGATATTTAGCCATATGGAACACCATATTTCGAAAAACAACAACGCATATCCTGAAGAATGTTCTCAATCTAACAATGTATTTATGAACATTTTATTACCAAGTGAATTTTCGAAATTGTTAACTGGATTTGTCTTGGTTGATTGAACATTGTCCTTGCAACATGGCTTTCTTGTGACTACAATTATATTGATAACATTACCATAACTTACTTTCAGCTATGAAACTTTAGACATTATGAGAGCAGTGTTTCGAGCGTACTGTTTCCTCATTCAAGATAGTTTTGATAATGAATCTGCAAGTTTCGTAGGCTTTTTCAACATGTAGTCGTAACTAAAGAAATTACTAACATCTGCATGAATCGAATGTAAGTTTAATGTGAGTCGCGTTCTGAGAAAACTGTGCATAATGCATGTGCGTAAAGTGGATCGCACAGGCTAATCTGCGACGACACTTTACGCACATGCATTATGTCCAGTTTTCTCAGAACACGACTCATGTAGTCAGGGAACTACAAATACCATGACCTATAAGGACAAGATGCTATACAAAATATTATTTGGCTTACCTACCTACACTGCCTATTTTACTAAACATTTCCCACTCAGAAGCAAAGTGAAAATGGCTATGGGCCTACAGCATAACACCAGAACAGCCTGCGATTAACCCGCAGTCCGTTCAGGTTTTATGCTGTTTGATTGTCAACAGTATCTAATGGTTGGTCACGAAGCCTTTAAAACTTAAATCCAGTACAAAAGATGTTTAATAACATGTAACTATCTAAGGGACTACAAATTGGTCAAAATACGTATCTAAGTGGAAAGGGTCAAATTGTACATGTGCTTAAACACAATAAAAGTTCGCAACTAACATGGACTATGCTTTCTGTAAGAAAAGGGCATTAGTGGTACGCCGCAGCGTTTTTCTTATTTTTATATAACGATCTGTCTTACTTGTGTACATTGTGTGGTTTTCATGGTCAAATACTGTAAGAATGTAAACGAAACGAATGAAATTTAATTATTTAATGCCTGTAACTTCAAGAGGTCGGAATTTTTAAATAACTTGAAGAAGATGACAAGAAATAGGCCTTACTCGGTAATGTAAATATTCAATATGGTCTGGAATGAAACAATTAATGATAATAAAGAAAATCGAACAAGTAATAAATGTTTTGAAATCATAAAAGAATGCATGGAAATGAAAAGTCATACGTGCTAAAACTGCTTATATATTGTAAATCAAAGTACTGACAGTACTGGTGTGACGATGCTTTTGAGAGGATGGATATAAAAGCATCAAGTTAAGTTTATCTACATCACCACAATCACCACAATTGTGTATGTTGGTACGAAAAAAAAATTTGGTACAAAAATTTTGCGAAAAAAATGTGGGTATGAAAACAAATTTGGGTACGAACAAAAAATTGGGGATGAAAAAAAATTGGGTACGAAAAAAAAATTGAGTACGAAAAATTTTAGGTACGGAAAAAAAATTGGGGGAACGGGAAAGTAGTACCTGTGGGGAACTTGACCCACACTCGCACATTTTCGGCCCTTTCCGTCAAACATCATATAAGTTCCTCGAAGGCAATAGTATGAATACACATTTCGGAAGCGGTAATGCGGTCCTACCTACGCGCGTCAAAATGTAAGCGAAATATGTACACAAATCTGTCAGGAATGATTGAATTAAGGAAGAAAATCGTGTATTGATGTAAGTTTTTTGAAGAAATGTGCAGAAAATATATTAAACAAGAGCTGTGTTTGTGAAACACAATGCCCACTGCTGCGCAGCTTTGAAGCCATATATTTTACCTTTGACCTTGAAGGATGACCTTGACCTTCACCACTCAAAATGTGCAGCTCCATGACATACACATGCATGCCGAATATGGAGTTGCTATCTTCAATACTGCAAAATTTGACCATTGACCTTGACCTTGAAGGATGACCTTGACCTTTCACCAATCAATATGTGCAGCTCTATGAGATACGCATGCACGCCAATATTGATAAAGTTATGACCAATGTTAAAGTTTTTGAACAGACAGACAGACGCTTTATATTTGACATTTGACCTTAAAGGATGACCCTCACCTTCACCTTTCACAACTGAAAATGTGCAGCTCCATGAGATGCACATGTATGCCAAATATCAAGTTGCTATGTTCAATATTAAAAAAGTTATGGCCATTAAAGTTTTCGGACGGACGGACAGACTGACACACTGACTGACTGATTGACAGTTCAACTGATATAGGCCACCCTACCGGGGGCATAAAAAGCAATGGTGATATTTTTCTCAGCCACATTATTGTTAATAGTTTGATATCACAAAATGAAAGTGAAAGTAGAACTGTCAAAATGACAACCTGTCAACGTGTTGTTTTTGCTGGCACGAGAGGGCGATTACACTCAATGTGTTCACATTTTGATCATAGGCTTTGTCAATGACCTTTATAGTATGGGTAGCTTTGATATTATTTATTGCTATCATGTAACTGCATGATTGTGTATATGTTTACAATACACAAAGCATAAATAATGATATAAATATACTGATTGAGCTTATAATAATCTGAGAACTATAGCCAGGTCAATTAAGGACTTAAAATACAATTTTGTGTCCTGATTTCATGAAGAAATGACCATGCATGTCCTAGATTTCAAATTCAAGGCCCTGGTGTGACACATTGGTAGCATAACCGTTAAACTGTTACCAGGCTTAGAAAATAAGTTTTTATTGAACTATCTAAGAAAATCTAAATCAGGCACTGATTTTTCTTGTTTTAATACAGTCATAGATCAGTTGTGGCCTCTGGGTAATGACCAATTTTTGCTTACTTGTCACATCCTTAAAACTTTCCACACGTCTATAATAGCAAATCTGGATTTAGGTGATCTTCAATGGTACATTTAAACTTTAGCTCTGTTACAAGAGTGCTGGTAAAGTCCAGTCACATATTTAAATCTAGGCCATGGCAAAATCAAAGTGTCAAAGACAAATGAAAGATGCGTTCATTAATTATTGTCCAGTTGTTTACTACTGCTGTGAGTTTTTATATAATATGACTGATGAACATCATGTGAGAGAAAATTCACATTATCATTGAATATCAGGGTTAGCAGCCTTTTAGATAACAAAGTATGCTAGTTTTCAATGTCGCTTCTGGGGATCAAACCCGTAGGGCTTTTAGGAAGATTCTGAAATTTTCGATCCCTCGAGAGCAACCAAACCAAAAATTAAGTCAAATATTGCCGACTCGGTTTTTTGAGTCGGTTCATGAGGGATAATGGAGCTCGATTGGACATTGTCGGCTCTGGTACTACTTACATGTACCCCGGGTACTCTTAAGTATACTTACATGTACCCTGGGTACTCTAAGTATACTTACATGTACCCCAGGTATGGTATATAAACGTAATTTGTACTCGGTCCATATTAGACTGTACCCGAGTTGTATTCGCGCTCAAAATCCCAAGTCGTAAAACGCGCAACCGATTATCTTAAACACACTTCTCTTCAAAAAACACTGCATCAACATGCTTTTTGAGTATGTGTTCCGATAATATAGAGGCCATTCTACAGAAAATTGACATAAATGTGCAGGGCTTAACACTAAGGCACGTCCGAACGACATTCACTGCCCGTACCCGGGCTAGCCAATGTCCCAGGAACATGCCCGACCGGTCGTGTGTATTTTGGGCGGGATTATATGTTCTATATCAATAAACTGCGTTTTAAATAAGCTTTTCAAAGATGCAAAAATCTTAATACAGAACGATCAGATGACAATTAAATCCCAGAGTGAGTTCGGAATTCAATAGCATTAGTAAGGCAAGCTAATAAGAATGATTTAATCATAATTGCGGATCTCCAAGCACAAGAAAATACAAGTTGAATGATAAATATAAAGGTTTTATAATACTTGGGTCAGGGCACATGAAAGATTGGTCAGGGCTAGTAGGTTCTGCATTTACTAGCCCGAACGGGCTAATTGAAAAAAAGTTAGTGTTAAGCCCTGATGTGTATATATAATTATTACAAAAAAATAGTCGACAACGACGGATTTAGGGTTAAATTTCTCGGGTACATTTTAGTATATTTACCGTACCCGGGATACATGTAAGTATACTTAAGAGTACCCGGGGTACATGTACGTAGTACCCGAGCCGACAATGAACAATCGAGCGATACTGGAAGGTGCAACATCTCTCACGCCCCCTAGCATCGCCTTTAGAAGTATTCAATTCTCAACAGGAAAGTGATGGAGTCATTGATCCCGAGGGACAAGAAAAACAATTGATTAATGTTCGAAATAAATAATTTGATTAATGACAATTCTATTATTTGAACCAGGTCACAGGAAAAGCGCAGTCAAATCAGTATCCAATTAAATTATTTGTTATTGTCAGAAAAACGCTTTTAAGCAAACAGCTTTCAAGCGACTGCAGGCTGATCTAGATCCAAACTGGCCACAATCGCCTTAATGTCTCTTTTACTGTGACACAGTTCATTTAACTTTAAAATGATAAAAAGTACTAACACTAAGAAAGAGTATACAAACCAGTAAAGAGTTTGAAATCAATGTTGAATTTCAGGACAGCTTGGTGATCTGCAAATCCCCGATGAAATGTTGATATCGGGTATCATAGTCATTCAGTAAGTCGCAAAATGCTCGAATACAATTTATAAAGCACAATGTGACTTATATTGATAATTAAAAATACCAGTAATGCAGTATGCCAGTTTTGCCGTGTCAAGCTGTTACGATCTAGAAAGTCCTTCATTCACATCGAGTATATGTCCTTCGAATTCCAACTATTGTTGTCATAAGCGGAGAATTTAGTGAATAAATAATTCATATATCCTAAATGACAGCTTCTAAATAGCGAAACAAGCCAATTTATGCAGTAAGAAAGTTTTGAATCGAGACTCTCATGGTGGCGGCCATTGCTGAATGTTGAAACACGAACGACAACTCTGCTAGGAGAATGTTATCAATGACGAGCAATTGCGCATTGGCGAATGCAAAAGGGAAGGAACTGACAAAATCGAGTTATCTCAATCGGACTGGCTCGGTCTTTTACATAGGTCGCCATTGTGAAAAAAAATTTTACGGTTATGATACCTTGGACGATGCTGTTCGCATCGTCAAAAATGAGACGTAATAAACTTATAAAGAAGCGTATGCTACCTCCGCCACTGCTTAATATTAAGTATGTAATTGTGTTTTAGATTTGTGATCAAAATTGAATTTAATACATATAAACCGCACCAATGAACACAAATGAACACAATAACAAAATGAATAGTATAATAAAACAATACTGTGATATTCAGAGTCACTTCGGAAAAAAATAAAATAAAGGAAAACGAACGACGTAATATTGTCAACGAATACAAATTATCCATAACTAATAATGTCTTATTTTTCTGTACAACGCCTTAAGAAAATTGTAGTCCAATTTGACACCCTATCCGTCTGTGCGAGCCAGAATACTCAGAGCTGCAATAGAATCAAATTATCATGAAACAATATATCCATTTACGTAAAATAAATGCAATTTTCAACTTGTAATTGGAAGAAAATGAAATCGAATGCTTTTTCACAAGCTCCCGTAGCGACTTTCTGTAATGCCAACTTTGTTATTGAGTTACCTTTAATATCACGGCGAATAAACTAAGTCGCAGAATATTTCTTACCCATCACAAGAAAATGGCGGTTCGATCGATGGCAATGACAGTGAATAGCTTTGGTAGTGCATGATAAACAATCTTATTTTAATCACCATATTGTTATTGGAATTACGAGCACGGAATAATTGCACATAAAGAAATATTTCCCAAGTAATAGGGATAACAGCTCTCACCGCCAATCAAGCGCATCCTGTGTATGAATCTTAACCCATTTATGCCTAGTGGACTCTCCCATTCTTCTCAATTTGGATCAATTTATTTCCAAAATTAGGGATGTCTAGTATATTTAGTTCTATATTTAGAATTTTTCTTACAGAAATTCCTTTAAGCAAACAGCGCATGAAGCGGCGTCTCACCTAGGGTCTACGCTGTTTGCAAAGGCCTTTTTTCTAGACGCTAGGCATAAATGGTTTAAAGAAGAAGAATATGTAAAATAATATCATTGTATAATATCATAACATACTTCAAAAGATATTATTTAAACTGACTATTGATAGAAGATTTAAAGTCATCTTAAATCTTAAGAGTACTTGATTGCCGATTAATCAAAACGTCTCTTGTTCATTTCGTTTGTTATCGGACTATTGTCGATGATTGCTGGAGTCTTCGTAGCATTTCGTGCCTACGCGTCGGTTAACAGTATATTTCACGAACGAAATATTTCCGGAGATAATCGCTAATGGGGCGATTCAACATGTAAATAACGGAAGCCAATATGACCAGCAGTTATCCCCTTCCAAGTTTTTAATAGCTTTTTTTCAACTTTTAAAAGTTTCCAAAAGGGTTATTTTCATGCTATGTAGAAAGTGAAGCAGTGTCAAAATTATCTTTAAAATAAGAGATGCAAACAAATCTGAAAATTATAAACGGGCTTTATAAATGATAAGTGACCCGTTGCAAAACAGTCTGATACAAATAAAACAACTAACCACTTCACAGAACAAACGCATAGTTAAATGGGAATCTGCTACATCATGTTAGTATTCAAATAATGAAGAAAATAATAATATTTTCTGAATTCCTTAATTGCTAACTTCAAATATGTATCTAAATGGTAATTCGTCAATCATCTATCACACTATTTCCCACATCATATGCTGGTTTAAAGTCTAGAAAACTTAATAAAACCCGTTATCAATAATCATTAGTAACGCATACACATTCATAACAAAATTCACGGATAAATCCCGAAATTACAGTCCGTCGTCACGGCAACGATCGAAGACATGCCGCTAATGTCCCTGTCACCTAATATGTCACTTTGAGATTATGAGGTAATTGAACAATATTGCGATCATTCATATCTAATTTCATCAAACTTGAACGATACACTGGATATCATCGTTCAAATAGGAGACGCTTTAAAAGTTATTCTCGGTTTACACTGAATAATTGAGGAGGACGTTATGGTAACACTTCAAATATTGTATTCGTTTTGAAATGCTCTCTTACAGGAGAATGGTTTTGGAAACCCTTCTTTACGTTTTGAGGGGTTAAAACAAAACTAAATCATTTAGCGTGTTTCGCTTGGTTGTACAATTCACCATATTATAGTAATTAAACGAATGTTTCATTTAAGTTTAAACTGTTTCGACGTTAATATTAACACTTTGATGAAAGATTGGTCTAGATAGTTAAGTGAAAGTTGTATACATGTAATATCTCTCTCCGAATGTGACTACAAACACAGTATAATTGGTATTCAATATTAACATTAAATGATTTTAATTTAAAAGGTCGAAATTAATTACGTTTCAAATATAACCGATTACCAACGCTTTATAGAAATAGATTTATATATAGAATTATTTGCTTATGTAATTGTTCTGCTAATGTTTCAAGTGCTTATTCGAGTTTGTAATAAACGTAGTACAATAGGGTCACATTAAAGCAATCTTTTATGTGAACGATGAAACAATTTAATGCAAAAATGTCGAAACAATTTAATGAAATAATGATAAAGAATATAGTATGTGCTATCAAATCCACGCTTTTTAATCATGTGAATACTAACATTTAACATGACAGAAACTAAATAAAGCGCATCACAAATTATGGAGTAGGAATTTCAAAAACGCTTTGGATTATTGGGATTGGGCCGTCTTTGAGAAAAATGCAATACATTCTAAAATATTATTTGCCTTTTATCATATATGCATGATTACTTTTCGATCATGTCCAGCATTTTCAATTAGAGGCCATTACAATAAGGACAGTTTGGCAAAACGTCTTTAAAAGTTTGTTTAACTGTTTTGAGTTTCAACGTACAAAAACTGACCGAATTATAATATAGTTGTTTATTTTAATCTTGTGTTTTTTAACATTTCTTATATCCCATTAACAGCTCTAAGTCGTTTTTGTTTGAGAGTAAATGAATGTGTTGGTCTATTAGATCCAATAACTATATTAACGCAGAATTTTTTTTTCTAATGTTCCTATTCCAAAATAAATTTCTTTCTTTCTGTCTTACTCAAACAGAATGTTCTCTAAAATAATTTAAACAAACAAACGGATTTACTTTTTTAATGTACTTGATATTAACAAACGCAGGAATGAGTTGTTTATAATGATGTATTTAAAAGCAACACCATTGGTTAGTGCTACATGTGCAAATGCACTATAATTGATTGCGGAGTCTCAATCCACGATAACAATCTGAAATCCGCATGTCATGCAAAATTATTGAATTTTAAAAATGACTTAAAAAAGAAACCTTGATAAGTGGCTCAACATCTAACAAAGCAGATCTTGATTGAATGCTCTTACAATGTCATCCACATGTTCACATGCAGACAGCATGTGAAAACATTCCCAAACGCAAAGAGTGAACAATTCCTCATATACTATTAAAAGTATCACAGGTGGTTAGCGTGTGGCTATGATATTAATTAGTGAAACATCATTTTGGGAATGTTTTCACATGCTTTCTGCATGTGGACATGTGGATGACATTATAAAATTATGTTTTCACTAATTAATATCATAGTCACACGCTAACCACCTGTGAAAAGTATGAGAGCCTGTTAATGAAAACTGGTTAGGTCCACCCATATATTCACTCATGAAGAGGAAAGCAGGACCTGTTAACCCATTTATGCCTAGCGCCTAGAAAAAAGGCCATGGCAAACAACGTAAACCCAGATGAGACGCCGCATGATGCGGCGTCTCATCAGGGTCTGCGCTGTTTGCTTAAAGAAATTTCTGGAAGAAATATTCTAAATATAGAAATAAATACACAAGGCATCCCTAATTTTGGAAATAAATTGATCCAATTTAGAAGGATGGGAGAGTCCACTAGGCATAAATTGGTTAATAAACTATCAAATACACACACAAACGGGTCCTGAAGCACTTACCTGAACCCTGGCCTCTGAAAGCCCCAGTCGCTGGCTCAGTTCTTCCCTCATGAAGGCATCCGGATAATGGGTCTCGTCGAATAACCGCTCAAGTTCATTTAGTTGCTCAAGGGTGAAGTTGGTGCGACTACGCCGTTGTTTCAACTTCGGTTGGTCATCGTTTTCGTTATCCGAACAAGCCACTTTCGAGTCATCACCTTGAATGGGCAATATAGCAAGAATAACAAGAAACTAACACATACTGTATGTCAAAGTGTGTGGGTTTTGAATTATGCATTGTTAATGTTTTTAAGGTATGCGCTTCTTGTGTGAATTTAGCCTAACAACTTTGTTAATTATTCGATAACAAATGTGTGCTTCTTTGTCGATATAACTAAAAAATAAATAGTTAAATACTTTATTCATATTCGGACTTATAAATTGTATTTTTCAACGTTATTCGAACATTTAAATATGAACCTGTGTGTATTTAAATTTTTGTACTTTGTCCTGTCATATTATTTTAATTGTTCCCATGAACGCAATGGAAACAAAAAATAACTATACAAACTCTGGCTGTTTTCATAAAAAGTTGAGAAAAATCAGGCTTTCTTAGTAAACCGGTGGGTAAACTAGTTTATTGTAAAGCAAGTGTTCCATCGAACGCATTAAGAAAATAGCGAACACTCAAATAATACAACATTATATTAAAGTATTCAAACATAAAACGCGCTTCATTTCGCGACGTAAACAAATGACTAAATAAATGAAATTTAATCTTAAACTTTTGTTTTTGTAAAACAAATCTTCAAGAAGAAATTATAAGACAAATATAAAGCTCACGAAATGATAATAATTGTAATGCCAAACGCAAACAGAATTTTTACCAATCAGATAATTGAATATGGGTAAGATTATGTACTTACAATTGCTGTATTGCTTTTGCAATGTCAATGTTTTATATACCGGTAGTCCCGTAATCACATATACACACACTGTTGTCATATTTATGTGTAGAATGAATCAGTTGCTTGTTGTTATTTAATTTAAAATTATTTGTTTGGTAAACTGTAACATAATATTGGAAACCTCACAGCTTGAAGTGATGATAAAACAATGCAAAGATCACACGAAAATGGCACATGTCCATTAACAAATTTATTAGTAAAATACAGTGTATTTCCTTTATCGTTATTGACATAAATCAACTTCATTACTTAGCTAGCCGGTGCCTCGTTAAAATAGACCTATTTGGTCGAAAATATATCTCATTAATGTTATGCTATTTAAGAAAATGAAACCTTTCATAATCATATTCTTATATAAACTGAACACGTATAAATCCAGCCCATCATACAACAGTTGAAGTGCACAATATATGTTGATTGCAACTAACTTATACATAGCAAATGGCTTGTGTTTCGTTCCCAGTTAAGAGTGTTTTTTTTAGAATTGTATAACTACAAATAATTTTCAATATTTTTATGATAATTATAGTTTGCTGCTTTCCTTTAGATGGACTATTAAAATACCAAGTTTCAAAGAAAACACGATACAATCAAATATTTTTTTAAAGAACGATTTGCTTTGAAAATACGTGTTTTGGATGAAAAGTGCGAGTTTCGGATTAAAAGTACGTGTTGTGGATTAAAAAGTATCTATAATCGATTATATTTTTGTATTTTAGATTCCTCTATTACATTATTCATATTCAATATGTTCTATTTTAGTTTATATTACGTTACCTAAACCCGTGTACTATTCGGGAATATTAATATAAAAATGATCTTTACAAACCAAATTGATGCATATAATACAATAAATCAATGTTTAATGATCTGCACCTTAAATTTAACAGATTATAACGTCAGAATTTGCTTGTTGGGTTCGAGAAGAAGCCAGCCAAAGCAAGGAAGACAAGACCCTTGTATCACGAACATGTTTAAGTTGACTTTCTGACTGAACTTTGAGGTTGTTTTTCTAAATGATTTTGATGAGTTTTACCATTATGCTAACTTAATTGTTTTTATAAGTTTTGACGCACTACTGAATTTAAAGAAGAATATATGACTTACACCTGAGAATGAGATTGTTCGTGAGCTGACCGACAAATAAAATCTTTCGAGTTGAGCTAAACAGTGAGAATATTTATTATACTGGGCCATGGTCGCACAGTCCTCCATCAGCGGCACATATTGCATGCAAATCCTTACTGGATACAGGCCTATCACAACCACTCTTCGAGGATAAGTCGGAGCCAGATTCGCCCCAGTCTTAAACTTCTTTGGAAACCATATAGTGGCCAGCATCAAAACAAACCAAGCCCTGTGGCGAATTTCTAGACAGTTCGTAAAGGGTATAATGGTTAAAAGTAATCTACCAAATTCCCTACGTGAAACATAATTAGAAGTCGATTGTTTTACATTGAATATCTCGTATTAATTTATTAATGTCATGGGTGTGGTTAATGTCCCCGATATCAACATCATATAGTTTATTGCGGTTACTTAAAGAACATCTGGTTGATGACGTTTGGTGTCATGTCATATCAGACGAGTATGTTATTGTGTTAGCAAATGCGAAACTTGCATTGTATATTGTATATAAAACATATATTGTGAAATCATTATTATTTGACAGGCATTAATTATCGTCTATTTCGTCAGAGGACCGAGAGAGTGCAATGTTTAAACAAAAATAAAACTGAATGACCGTACGTAATCCACGCATACATACTTCTGTTTTGTATTCAAGAGCAACGGTTTCGACACAAAGGCGTGCACATTATATAGTGTATTCTATTTTTATGCCACTTTGTTTTTAAGTTAAAAAGTAGACCCTTAACAAGTAAAATAAACAAACCGCAAATAATAAACGATTTACGGTACAGCAAAATATGCAAATGAGACAGGTTACATGAACGTGTTTTGAGCATAACACCAACGGAACACGAGTAGTTCACGACAAAATAACGAAAAATAATATTTTAACACACATTAAATCAATAAGCAAATCTTGGAAGCGCGAAAGTGCAACTTGTCGTCAGATTGAACATACAAACAATTACGTCCTTTTATCTTGTGACACACGCAGACAGCAAATCGCTGTGCACATGAACGACTCAACAAGGGATATGTTAACACACGCAACCCTCCCCACAAATAATGCACTTATACTAATAATTCACAATTAGGAGAATTCTGAACAAGCGAGACATTATTAGACTGTTTATTCCATGAAATAATGGAGAACAGGGCCATACGCAGGCATTTTTTACTCCCTAATTGTATTATTATTTTAATTTTGCACTTTTCAAAGTGAATTATAATGCATAAAAAATCTTATTTTGTGATATAAATTATTGAAATATAACAAGTAAATCAGCACCATTTTGAAGTCTAAAGCTTTAAACATTGTTGTGAAAATCACACCAACGGTAAAGCTTTAGATTTCAGAATTGTATGATGTTAAAGCACGAAGAAAAGCAAACTTTGAAAAGCAAAAAAACTTTATTAAGAAATGTATCATAAAGTTTGACTGGCATATAACCATAATAGTATTTTCTCTTTTAATTCTAAAGTTTCAAAGTAAAGTCATACTAAAATGTGTATAATCTGCTACACAGTTTTACTTTCGTCACCATTGACACACAAAAACCATCACAATTGTCTACAACTCCGACATTGAAATTGTCTTTATAACAACCGTTATCTTGAGGATTTTTACGCAACGTTCTTAGAAATTGAGCTGATTGTTGATATGGGAGTCTACTTACATGACCTACAGATGATGTGTAAAATTCCTTTTGGTCCATTGAATTTTGGCGAAATTATGGGCCTTGGTCTCATTTGTTTTCTCTAAATAAACGTTTCCTGCAGGGTTTATTACGCAACTCTTTCAGATATTGTGCTGATTGTTATGCCCCCGGTAGGGAGGCATATAGCAGTCGGATGGTCTGTCCGTCTGGCATTTCATTTTCCGGATATTTGTCAAAACGGTTTCAGATGTTAACCTGACCTTTGATGAGTGAGTCTACCTACATGACTTACAGGTCAAGTATGAGTTTCATTCCGATCCCTCGATTTTTGGCGAAGTTATGGGCCTTATCGTATCAAATTAATGACGATTATCCATATCACCTCTCTAATTGCTTCAAACTTTATTTGTTTTTCACACACTATCAACGTCAGCAATTTTGCTTCCATGAATCGATATATGAAGCATTCAAGATTCACAAGGGGTAATTGACTGATCGGTGATGTATTTGCAAGGCGATAAGAAAACATTTCCTAAGGGCTTATCTCCGAGTTGCATCTTAAATTTTGGTCACATTTGTTATGAGATTAGTATGGAATTATATGGCACAAACACAAAATATTATTTTTGTATGTTCCCCAGTCTATACTGGGGGACATATTGTTTTTGTCCTGTCTGTTTGTTGGTTTGTTTGCGTCAAACTTTAACATTTGCCGTAACTTTTGCATTATTGAAGATAGCAACTTGATATTTGGCACGCATATGTATCTCATGAAGCTGCACATTTTGAGTGGTGAATGGTCAAGGTCAAGATCATCCTTCAAGGTTGAAGGTCAAATATATGGGGGACATAATGTTTCACAAACACATCTTGTTTTAAATTATTTTATAACATAATTATTGTCTTGTTTTAGTAATGACGAAATCGGTCAATTACATGACGTATTATCAAGCTATGGTGAAGATGTATTGCGAAAGTTTTGGGAAATGTATGGCTGAAACCAACATCGTAAACACAATTAGTACAATACGATATTTAGCTCAGTTGCCAACACAACTGAATGCTAGTTTAACAATGACTGACACTTTAATTATCACACTGGAATTTTTTTGGATTGTAGATTGTGGATTTTAATCTTTTAAGACTTTTAATCTGTGCATTTAAACACGCGTTATTGTTAACAGTTATCTGTTAAAATGGTGATTGTTGAAATCTTATTTACATGATTGTTTTACAATGATGTATGTTTATTCTTTCAGGTACTTTTTCATGTATGTTAATTGTGTGTACTCCTTGCGCAATTCCTCATCAAAAGTGATGGAATCCTTCCTCAACGATCAACGCCTTTAAACCTCTGACCCAAAGCGATTGTTTGTTTTCTTTATAACGACATTCCTATATTTTTTAATGACTTACGAATGATTAAACATGGACATGATATTTTTGAAATAGGCGGGGATAAAAGTTATCGGTCAGTGTTAAAATAACACTAAAAATATTGGGTCCGCGCCTTCAATGCAGTTGTACACTAGTAGCATAATACAATAAGGGGATATGCCCTGGTATTCAGCTTGTTCGTGTAATTAAGATGTAATTTAATATAAACTTTGAGTTATTGCACGTTCAATGTCATTTTAAACCCAGATTCACGCAATCACCCACAATTTCAATATGCTCGTTCATGTTTAATTGCATCTGCTTTGAAATTATCAAAGATGCAAATGTTCGTGTATTCATATTTATCTTTTATTCATATCTATAGTAAGATCTTCACGATGTTTCGAACTGATTTACTAAAGCCTCGTTGTACACATAACTACACATAAGCTAGTAAAACCAACCGATAAAGACAATACCTTATGTACTTGTATTGGCGATTGTGACATGAACTTATATACTTGTATCGGCGATAGTGACAAGAACTTATATACTTGTATTGGCGATAGTGACAAGAACTTACATACTTGTATTGGCGATAGTGACAAGAACTCATATACTTGTATTGGCGATAGTGGCAATAACTCATATAATTGTATTGGCATTGGCAATATTCATAGCATGACTTCTTTCCGTACTCGATGATATTAGGAATTGTTTTGCTTGTATAACATAGATAGAAATTACGCAATATCTAAAATACGTGCTATTTATAAACTTAGTTATCGAGACTTAATTGTTAACAGAATGTACTGCCAACAAGGAACTCAAGTAAAACAAAACAAAAAGGCGTCATGACAAAGATAAATAGACAAGCTGTTTTACAGACATTGCACCACTGATTCCATCGCCAATGACAAGCTGTTTTACAGACTCTGCACCACTGATTCCATCGCCAATGATTGTTAAGAGGATTTAGCAAACGAACACCAATTAGATCGCAAATTGGTCAGATGCATAGCACTCCTTATTCAGAAATGACGACGTTCCACCGAAGTCATTAATTGCATCTTTTCTCCGATTGAACATGATTGGTAACTTATAAAGTAATTTTCATCCTATTAGACTCGTTCCTATAATTTTCATTTCAGGTCCTTTATATGAAATGAAAGGCTAATTCTTAACAACTACCATTAGAGGCTAATTTGACAGGAAATATAGGATAAAATCTGCCATTCTTAAAAAGAAGATTTGCAGGACATCCGTCTTTGTAAAATAAGTGTAGAATTCAGCTTCTATTCAAACAGCGAGGCAATATTGTGAGGATCAAAGTCAGTGATTTAATTAAAAATATAAATATGTATGTATGTTTCTCCCACTGGGTTTAAAAGCGCGTTTCCATGCAGTTAATAACACACACCAACAACAACGACAATAACAACATTAACTCAAAACAAGCCTACAACCAAGCACATATCATATTGAGTGTAAATAAATACACATATGTTAAATAAATCTAAATTTTCGAAGTTGAATTTAATCACATATTTAATTCTGATTAGAATTATTTCAATTGGATTTGAAAACCCCCGATCGTCTTATAAATAAAAGAAATGCATACTTAATATTGCTTTTAATACATTATCATGCTAAAAAAAATTGGTTTTTATCGTTTAAGTTTTACGACTGTTTATATGAAAATATACCAGTTAAAACCAAAGATAAAATGAAACTTATTTTTCACCAAGAAATTAAAAAAAGTTATATAAAAAATAACATTCTTAAGCAGCTCATAAAATAAATTGTGTTTTGTTTCGGTCGAAAAATAATTTAGATTTCACATGATCGATGATTACACATATATGTACATTTAAATTTCGATGACTATTATTCAATGCATATCTTCCATCTTTTTGAAGTTAAAATAATAATAACAGACGTATCCGAATGTATCTTCTAAGTATTCTAATAATATAAGTTGTACTGATGACCTATGACAGCAGGAATGCAAAGAATGAGATGCCCTCCAGTTGACAACATATGAAACAAATGAAACATTGCATATTTAAAGAAAGAGTAATGTTATATGCATATATGCGAACAAACTCAAACATCGTGCAAATTGTTATTTTCGGACATGTTATCGATGAAAAAAAGTAATGCATTTAAATCGATAAATTTATAATGTATTGGTTACATTTGAACTTCTATTTTCTGATCGTGATAAATTGTGATGCCTCTAATGAGAAATCAGTGTATATGTTTAGTGTTTTTGTAAATCCTGTAGCAAATTTTATAATTATTTCGTTAATAAAACATAAGACTTTACATCGAATAAAAAACCAGGTCATCTCTAATATGACTACATTTAAATCCCATGGATTTCAGAACCAAATCCATCGTGCTTCAGGCACATTAAATGTTATGTAGTGTTTTTATATTTGTCTGACATTGAACGTGGTTTGTCACATGTTTTTCATGGTATTTCATTATATCACTGCGACGCAGATGAGGGGTCCATTTTGTTTTGGCTTTGCCTGAGCAGAAACTTTATCAGACAAGGTACTTTTAGAAACTTTATCAGACAAGGTACTTTTATACATTTCAAGGCATAACGTGTCTGCATGCGTTTTTCCTTATAATGTAAAGTTGTTAAATAGTACGTTGATTCATACGTTAACAATTGCTTAAAAATGTTAATTTGTTAGATTTTTTGTTTTACATGTGATTATTATTAGTTGTTACATATAACGATTTGCAGCGTCGGCGTATGAGGTCATTGCTTTGACAAGCTGTAGTTATATAGCTTCAAGGTACGAAGTTTTCATATATATATATATATATATATATATATATATATATATATATATATATATATATATATATATATATATATATATATATATATTCATATATAGGAAAAGAAGAAAAGAGAGCGTGCACAAATGAGAGTGTATGCGGGGAAATCCATAAATGTGTGTATGGATCTTTATTCTTTATCTTTCATTCGGATCGTTCTTGTCTGTGCTTTCTTTTTGTTCGCATTCGATCGGTAACGTTTTGATATCGTTGTGGGAAATTCACATGGCTTATATTGGCTCACACAAAATAAAAACGAGACTTTTGTATCTCGTTATATTTTTGTTACCATACCACATTTAGCTTTGAAAATTTGGCTTTTGCTCTACGGAGCACTGATTTTGTTATGGGTTTACTTTATTTTACGAAATATTTCACGAAATATTTCACGTTGATTTTTAGTGTTTATGGTGCTTTAACATTTCCGTAAGTGCGCGTTTCAAGAATTGATCAAGTTTTGTGAGTATGTAATCAAGTAATAATAAAATTGTGATACCATTTATTACATGTTATTTGTATTTCCCTTTTCTATCATCGGTTATTATTTCGACTCTATGCTATTATTTGATATATATAAATATATACATGGAATACTGCTAAAAGATTTGGCATGTGTTCAACTATGTTTAAATGTACCATTTTTTTATTAAATGGAGGCAACAGTTTGATAGCAATATGTCGGGCATGTCTGTTAATGACTATTGATTTTCATTAATATGTAGGTAAATTTTGTCATATACATGTACCTAATTTAGCATCCTATTTAAAATCCGGAGACGGGTTCGAAACCTCGGTTTTACGATACATATTTACGGAAAGTCGAATATAATGTATCACTGGTCCAAAAATACGCCGTATACCCTGTGAATTATATGACCTTCCTCGGTAGCTTTTGTAAATATAATACAATGTTAACCTTTCTTACATAAAATGTGACCATGTATTTGGATTATGAACATTTAATTTTGCATTAATGTTTGATTTGCCTGAAAAACTCTCGTATCAAAATTAATGTTATCGTAAATGACTAGTTATAAGTGAAAACAATGGGAAGGCTATGATCCGATTATGTATATGACATAATTAAATACTAATGCAGTTTATTTCAGGTAAAGTATGGAGCCGGAAATATCAAGTGTATGAAAATTCGTAGTATGGAACGAAAACTAAAATTTCCTGAAGTAACAAAAGCGATCTCATCTAAATATTAACTACGATTGTCTTTTCAACGTATTAGTATACATTTGTATAATATTTGGTCTTTACAATTTCTATAACGGTGAATGATCCAAACGTTCGTTGACAAAGTCATTAACTCACCCACTAACAACCGTGCATAGGCATTGCAATATCCTGTACGTGTCGAGCTGCAGTTGTCTGTTTTGAAATGATTCCTACCATTTCAGCTCTGCCATAATTAAACAGATAAACAGCAAAAACTGTCGTAAACCGAGCTTTACCAAACTTACTGCCAAACTTACTGAAACTTTTGTGAGTTTGAAATATCATGATCAAGTTTTCAGATTTCAATAGTCATAAAAACGTCGCTCGATGATATGCGTTTTGTCTTAATATTTTAGTTTCTTGTTTATATGTGTGCATGAATATTTTGCAGTTCAAATAGTTGTATACTTATTGGCCGTGTTGTGCATTCAAATATGGCTTTACAAAAAAAAAACACAAAAACAAAAACATCATCATTTAGTTATACAAAAAATAATTGTGTGGACATAATGATTAGTCTACACAACTCAGTAGTAATTAAAATGTTTAATCAATGCACAATACTAACATGCAAGTAGATTGATGAATTAGACCACTTTTGCTCACAAAACCGAAATGTTACTTACACTGTTTATATACTCCTTTGTATTTATCGTTATTTGTTCGTGACATTTCAAATTCTTTTTGAACAACGAAACGCTTAGCAAAGTTCTCTCTGTTATGCAACACCAAATAAGGACCAAACTAACCGTATGATGTGAGATCCTGTGCTTTTAAAGCCACGGTAACTCAACGTACTCACATGTCTAAAATATCTGCGATTATTACAAAACATTAAAAATTATAATTACCATGCGCTTTCCGTGACAAGAAGCTGTAATAATGGTCATTTAGTTTTTGTTATCATTCAAAGATTCTAACAAAGTATTCTGTTGTTTTTTTACCCAGGATTGTTAGCGAAATAGGTATGATTGCATCGCGTGTTTATTATATTTTCTACTGTCGAAGGCATGTTTTGTGTAACCCGACACATTGCATTATTTCGACGATTTTTCCAAAGTGTGTTTTCTAAAATCGTCAATGATTATTGTACGAAAAGAGTTGCTATATAAAGGTCTTTATTACTCATAACATCGGTTTGTTTAAGATTACGCGACCTACCGTTGGAAGTTATCCAACCCAAAACCATTTATTAATTTTGTCGCATACGTAAGATGATTTTTTATTTATGGTTTTTAGTTGTATATGTATTTTGTTGTGAAAGCAATTACTTCAAAAACAATTATTTTGATATAATCCGTATGCTTTGAAAACATATTACAATTAATTTGAAATGACCGATATGCTAATAAAGCATCAAGTCAAAAACAATAATTTTACTTTTTGGCCCATCTGTTTTGGAAACATGTAGAAACAAAGAATTTCATATGACCGATATGTTATGAAAGCATCACTTCCCCCAATTAGTTAAAACTCATATGCTTTGAAATCATATATTCCGAAACAATGACATGGATTTTACCGATTTGTTATGAACTCGCCAGCTTCAAATGGATGGTCCCGATATAACCGATAGGTTTTGAAGTTTAATATATACTTAATACAGAATGATTTACCTACCTAACCTATTTTGGTTAAGCAACTTGAACTGAGACAAACATACAAGTATATGGTTACACATCTCTAGCTAAGGCTATATCTATATCAATTTCTTTTATACCTAATGATAAAATATGACATTTCTGCAGTGAAATAACAGCAGTGAAAATAACAAATTGTTATTTTCAGCGGTGAAAATAACAAATTTTCGGAACTCCTTGTTCTATTTTCGACATTCCACCGAATCCAACCAATTTTCTTTTATTTATATAATGACGTCATTTCGTCACACTTATGACGTCATTTTGTAAATGTATTGAGGAACGCCACGGGAGAAATGGTAACTTTTCAGCGAAAGGGAAACAGCAGTTAATTATTTTCTTGAAAAAGGGGCATAAAAGAAACAGAAAATAAGTTCATGTCAGTGTAAGATCGTTTGTTTTTTCACTCGTGATCATAGAAAAATAATATTTTCACTTGTGGCTGCGCCACTCGTGAAAATATTTTTCTATGATCATTCGTGAAATAAAAAACGATCTTACACCGACATGAACAAATATCCTCTATATCTGTAATGTTTTGGTGCACCAACTAGACTTGAAGAAATCTTAGGTATAAACAATAAAAATAATAACAGATTACAATTCAATGACTTTTGGTGAATTTTTTTTCTGTACGAGGTGCGTTTCCTAAGCTAATTTAAATGAGTCAATTCAGTGCCAATAATATCAATTACTCTGTTACTCATTTTGTTTTAAAATCTTCTTTATACCTTGACAAAGTGCGGTGTAGTAAGTTAAGACAATATAGATATAATATAGTATATTTTGAACGATGCATCTTACAATACAATTCATAATTTCTGAAAACTTCTGAAAAATACACTTCTAAAATATATACCGTATATCATTTCAGAAGTAGCAGATGTATCGATGACATGTTTCAATTTAATCAATAATATTACTAATGCCTTAAATGTATTGATCATATGCAATAATGAATTTGTAGTCGAAAGTTTAAAGAGAAGATGATTCGGAACTAGTTTCGAAAGATTCCTCTTGATGTCTTGTCAAGCATTCAGTAACAATCTAAAACACGCATACTATAACAACAACAGCATTTTCTTTCCGGTACATGTATAGCAAATCGGTGTTCATATACATCTGCCGGTTTAAGTCACATATATTTAATTTACCAACAAAGGACTCGCGCAGCAACGAACTCGCCTCTACCTTTGTTTTTGTCTCTTGTTGTCAGACTAACAAGTTCATTTTTTTCATAATTTTACATAATTGCAATATTTTTTTTACTTTTGCTTGTTACTGAAAATATCAAATATGCCATATAAGCAAAAAGACCGTAAGTTCACTTCAGAATAGAAGAGAATATGTGTAAGGTTTTATGAACTTAAATTGAGATCGTGTGCTGTTTCATATTCCTATTCGGTGCGCTTATTGGTTCCGTATCATGGAAACCAACATGAATTCACGGTGTAGACCCGCCCGTGGACAAAAACGTACAAGCAGACAGCCAATACCGTGGATACTAAGAAAACACTGAGAAACTAAGCTATAATTACTGTCAGATGATGCACAGCCTTCCCATAGAACATCTAAAGAAACGGTTGTTAAGTTTTGGCTGTAATAAAAACACAAAACAAATCACCTGTAATTATTACGAAAACGGACAGCAAACTGTAAATAGCAGTATTGTAAAACACACAGTCATTTTGACAATGTTGTTTTGGTCACATTTGCGCCGAAAGATCGGACCCATTCCGAATCACAAAATGTATTTATCTTTCCAATATGACTGTAAAAAAATCACATTTAAAGGCTTCCAAAAATACTTTTTTTTTAATTTTAGTATCGAATTAACTTGTAATTTTTTAAGCTTGTGTTGTTAGCAAAAACACACAATATCTACTTTTAGTCAAACCAATCCCATCAAAAGGACACCGGCCCCATTCCAAAAATGGTAAGAAAACAACATTGTTTTCCATAACTATTAAAAGAAATCGATGGCCAGAGCATCTGGGAGAGGAATCATTCATATCAAACATCATGACCCATGTTTTTGCGACAAGTTACCCTATTACTTAAATCTCCTCCATATGTATATCAAGCTTAAACATAGCTGTAAATATAACAAGCATAGCATAATTGAAAGTTTGGTTGTCAACAGCAGTTTTTGCGCGCATCATAACAGGGATGTGTACTTTCCGCTCAAAAATCAAGCACAAAAACCGATCTCCCTCAAAATTTGTATCAGTCTCGGTAAAAATGCACGCACACAGAATGACTAAAATGGTAAGCATTTGTGCAATTTTAAAGGGGCCTTTTCACAGATTTCGGCATGTATTGAAGTTTGTCATTAAATGCTTTATATTGATAAATGTAAACATTTGATCTAAAAAGCTCCAGTAAAAAAAAAGAATAAAATTAAAGAAAGAAAAAAGTCATCTTCAACTGGGCTCGAACCACTGACACCTGGAGGTAAAGTCTATCGCTTAGACCACTCGGCCATCCGCGCTAATAGAACAGTGATTAATTTAATGCTATATATAAGCAATTTTAGTAGTATCACAAAATATAACGACAACAACAAATTTTCCAAAGTATTCAATCGTTTCGCGTTGCAACGCTTTATAATTTTTTTTTCAGGTTTTTAAATCGTCAAAAGATGCATATAATTAATATTTTAGAGCATGGTAAATTTTCAGTATTACTGTTTTCTCATAAATATCATAACTACAACGACAAGTTGCGAATCTGAAACATTTTATTTTTATTGTTTCTATTTACCGAAACGTGAAAAGGCCCCTTTAAATGACTAATTGTACCTTATTCCATCCTTCATTTTCGATGTCGAAATTTGTAATGTTCACAAAATGTTATGTGCATTTTATGTCAAAAAACAATTCATTCATATGAATATTTTCATATTAATAAAGATTTGTTAAATGCGTAGACTTCATTCTCCAATCCAGCAATTTAATAACACATCAGTTCAAACACATTTCAGTATGTCGCCTTATAGCAACCTACTTTTATGAAGTGGCGGTACTTTTGTTATTTTACTCTCAACCTTGCCCGAAAAAGTATCATCCAATTTTTATAAATTGTACAAATATAATTCGCCTTTTTCTTAAACATTAAACATAAATTAGGGCTAATCATTGATGATAACTGCATATTTGCGTGTTATCATATCATATATTATAGCAATAAACAGATAGGTGCCAATACCTATCTTGACATACCATATTGAATAACTATTGAAATGCTATGTTGCATCTTAAATTGATTAAATTGTTTCACCTCATTAATCAAACTCATAACTCTTGCCGACCAAACGGGGATTCAATCTCATCGCCAACTAATTGTGTGAGTTTGTAAATAATTGCGTCCTTAGTAAGAGTATGGATACATTTGAATGCTTTGAATATACATTTTGAAAGTATGTTAATTATTTATCCTATTTATTTTCTTATTAATTTATTAAAGTGTCAGGTTAATAGTTATAATAATAAAAATAATAAAAATAATATAATAATAATAATAATAATAATAATAACAAAACTGATAATAATATTATTAATGTAAATATTAATATTAAATTGATATGATTATTAATATTTATATATAAATTATGTTCGCAATAATAAAAAAATTCATAACAATAACTATAGTATTATCTATATTTAATAAAAATAATAATAATAATTATAATAATAATAATAATAATAATAATAACAACAATAATAACAACAATAACAATAATATTAATAAATAAAATAATAATAATAATAATAATAATAATAATCATCATAAAACTAATAATAATAATAATAATAATAATAATAATAATAATAATATTATTATTATTATTATTATTATTATTATTATTATTATTATTATTATTATCATTACGCATGTATAAACGCTTAAATTCACACAGTATTAAAATACAAATTAAAAAAGTTGAAAAGCCACCTTTGATAAAGATACCTTTAAGAAGTAAATTTTATGGCTAGTTGATCCTAAAAGAAATATTATTATAACTTTTATTTAAAAAAACACGCACTAATAAAACGTATTTATACATAATATCATACAGTATTAATTTTATACATTTTTAGTCAAGAGTTCTGCTGTTTTATTTGTGTATTCAATTTATCGGAGCTGCAATAGTTCACTTATTACTCTAAATTTGGAAAATCAACTACATTAAACTATATGCCAACAGAAAAGAATATTCAAGCAACTCAACTGTTTCTTGCGATTATTGATTCACGGCGACATATTCTTCCATTCAAAGGCAACCGTTAAACAATTTGTATATACAATGTGAATACATGTTTATAAGTAGAAATATGGAAGTCGAAAGGGAATATTAAGATTTGACCTTATTTAAATAAGTCATTAAATAGATAAAAACATCGTGAAAAAGGAATGTTTTACAACACGTATGTGTCGTATTTAATGCCTATGTTGCAAGGTATATTTACTGTTGCTACCATGTTAACATCAAACTCTTATAGACACACACTCCTATAACGTTTCAATTCAAACCCGAAATTGCATTTTCATATGTTAATATTTAAAAGTGCGGCACCCGCTGAGTACTTAAAATGTCCTATAAAATAAATTCTGTTTCATTTTCGTGTAATTGTTTAAATTGTTCGACCATTGTGCATTTCAATACTAGTAATATTTGTCAATAGGCATAGTTATATGTATATAAATGACAATTATATTCAATGCTTAAAAATACAAGTTATGCTAAGAATATTGCCTAAATTCAACTTATAAATAAAAAATTACTGAATGCAATGTAAAAATTAATTTACAATCACTTATTTGTTATCAACACCTTTGGATTTGTTTGATTAAAACGATTCACACCAGAACACGTATCAATAAGTCCCAAGACTCAATTGTACGTGTTATGTCTAGAACGATATGGTTTGATTTTAAGACATTTCGGTTTCGAATAAGCAGCAGAAAAAATCATGCATACGCATTTTCAATGTACGAGGCACAATTTGATTTCTTGGTACCAAATAAATTCAAATAATATAAATAGCACAACGTGTCCATTTTGTTAACAATTTATACACAGTTAAACTCAATAGAAGTACAATATTGTGTTTTTACCGGATTCGTCTGGTTCAATGGACTCTTCTGGAGTAACAGCACGACTGGAACAGACGTCAATTTTCGATACGCTCAAATCCGTGGGTTCGTCGTCAACTGTTACGTCGCAGTCAATGCTTGTTTCAGCGTCAATGTGGGAACTGGGGCTTGAACTCGGCCTGTCCCTTGACGCAGCATGCGCAGTCCATACAGTCTCTGATGTGTTATCGCAAACTTCCACTTTGGTTTTGTTTTCAAATGATTTTGAAACAAATTGTGTTAATCCTTCCATTGCGAAACACTTTGTAAATATGTTTATCAAATTAATTTATTTATAAACCCACATGTAATAAAATAGTATATAAACAATAGGCGCGTAAATCTATTGATTTCATAATGTTTAATATAAATATAACTGTTATGTGAATTCAATGGCCAACAATACAATGCATCAACAACATCCCCTTTACTGTATACGTATATCACATTTTTCCTTTCCTTTCAATGTTGGGGATATAATTTTAATAGCAGTTTATTTTGGAGAACATAAATGACTAATTAACTTCTCAATATAGTCGCCATTTCGGTTTCTAGAAACTACAACGTTTCTTATTGGAGGATTCTCATAGAGGGCGGGACATACGTGTCTTTTCCTGTCGTATTAGCCAATCAGCGTGAATATTGGAATGTCAATATTGAAATGTCAGTCGGGAGCAAGTGCATTCACGAATATCGATGGCAGTATAAAGAGCAAAACCAGAATCCGCTTCCGAATGCCAAGAATTACAGTCGATATCGGAAACATTTGGTCAAATTTGCTACGCAAATATTCGCAGAATTGGTGAGGAACATTTTTCCAATATTCCGATGCTCGTTAAGCAAGCAATTCGAGATACAAACCATCTTAAGACGTGATTGTTTAATTAAACAGTTGTGGTGTCCAGTTGTTTGTCCATCATTAAATACAAGTATAAACAGTACTCAAATATAGTTGTCATATAGTTGTCATATCATGGGCCAAGTCTGCAATTTTTATTGACATGGGATTTAACGCAAAATATATGTATTTGTACGCCAAATATTCTTTTATTATTTCATCAAAAACAATTATTTGAAATGACGAATAATAATTGTCAATTTGATTTTTACGAAAAATGTCGTTTACCAGCTCTCAAAATTGACCATTTCACAATGCCTTTCTGTGTGCTCTATGTCGTTTGTAAAAGACCTTAACATAAACTGATTTGATTCGAAAACCGTATGATATTAATGAACACTGAAATTTATACCCAGAACTGGTCACAAGCCTCGAGTTTTTTTCTCTATTATGTTAAATTGCACTTTGCGGTCTTAATTCGGTGCAGTATTCATGCTTAGCAATATAGCACTGTCTACATGTTTGGCATATTGTAACAAAAGTAGAATTTTGGTTTTATGTGTATACCTGTGTTTTCAAAAACAAGATATATATATTGTTTAAAACAACTGGTCAATTTAATAATGGCTGACGGGAAGTTATTGGTCAATCATTAAGTTCAACTAGGTCAGCAGCTACGAAATCAACGTTCAAAAGTATGTTACAACCGTAAGTGGCCGACTTCATTTAAATTATACACAACTTACCAATTTCATCGTTAAAGGCCCATAGCTTGTAATCAAAGTACTGACAGTACTGGTGTGACGATGCTTTTGAAGAGGATAGATATAAAAGCATCAATTTAAGTTTATCTACATCACCACAATTGTGTTTGTGGGTACGAAAATTTGGGTACGAAAAAAATTTGGGTATGACCATTTTGGGTACGAAAAAAATATGCCCCAAAAAATTTGGGTACGAAAAAAAATGTGGGTACGAAAAAAAATTGGGTACGGAAAAAAAATTGGATACGAAAAAAAAATGGGTACGAAAAAAAAATTTGGTACGAAAAAAAATTGTGTATGAAAAAAATTGGGTACGTAAAATTTTGGGTACGAAAACAAATTTGGGGGTACGGGGAAGTAGTACCCGTGGGGAACTTGACCCATTCAGCGAAACTGGGAGGCGGGTTACATTCTCGATCAAATCTAAAAATAACTACATTTTGGATTTTCCCAGCGTCACAGCGTTTGAAGTGCTACCTGGCAGTTTCGTGTCTGGTTCCTGACCCGAACCTCTCGATAAATTTGAAAGAGGACGGGGACCAAGTTGCCTTTACCTTTATCAATGATAATCAGCGAGGTATGCCGATTGAGAAAATTTAGCTTACTCAATCGGACTGGCTCGATCTTTTACATAGGTCGCCATTGTCAAGAATTTTTTCATGGTATGATAACTTAGACGATCTGCTTCGCTGAAGCAGCATCGTCAAAAATGAAACAAAAGAAATATCACAAAGCGAAACAATAACAGTCGAAGCGATTTCACTGAAATTTATTGACAGTATTCACCCATATGTAATAAAGAAACAGTCTTATATTTTTAAATTTTGTTTGATTTAGTATTATTATTATGTCATAAAATTCAATATGTAATAATTTGTTTGGGTCAATACATTTTATTTTGTGATAAAATGCACAAGAAGATAACTAAAGATTAAATATATAGTCTCAAGGATTTACGGTGTTCATTATCTTTCCAAAACGTAGTCTCTTTTTCCACGCGCACATTAGGTTGCTTATCCAATGTTTAATGAAGATTTTGGACTGTGTTCAATACTTATCAATATTTTGATTGATATATTAATATTTTGATTGATAGTGTACGCGTATAAAAATGTTTGCGTCATTACAATTGTAATTTGATTTTACTTTCTTACAAAATATAGAGAAATACGAAAATGTCCAATCTTTTTGTTGATTAAACACTGCGTTGTTTTCCGTATTTTATTGCACAAAAATATAATATATATATATATATATATATATATATATATATATATATATATATATATATATATATATATATATATATATCGAGCGGCACTATGTTTGTTAAGTGATGTAATTTACATTATATTTATATAAATCGAAGATTGAAACGTCTACTTTCCCTTTAAAAACTATGATAGCCAGCCTCTGATTTGTCGACTAAATCAGAAATAGCATAATACTTGGCGTGCTCAAATCTGTATGTGTAGCGTATATTATATTTTAATTTTTGTCCTAATGAGTCCACCCACATGTGTTTATAGAAAGTCCAAAACAACATCAACTATTAACTGTTATGGATTTCAAATGAAACCTATTTCCTTAATGTGTTGTCAATTATTGTGCACACAAAATGCCATGCTTTTGTATCGTTCACTCCGAGACACTTTCCATGCAAAATAGCAAAAGAGTCCAGTAAGACGATGTTAACAGCGGTAAAATAAATACTCTTTTTTTTTAAATAACGCCCACTTTTGAAAATACATTTGATGAAATATGTGCCATACTCGAGTGGTTTTAAATTTTACACCAAATTTTACAATACGGCGCCGGAGAGAAACAATTGATATTTTATTTAAAACAACACACACACACACAATCCAAATGATAGTTTTAATGGTAATCTGAAACTTTGTATTCCTCTCAAACACGAACAATCATCTCAAAGGCAGACTCTTTTGTATTTAGTTTGTTCGCATCAGTTAAAGTGCCTTACAATACTTACATACTAATTGGCTATTTAGTGAGCTATTAATTTGATGCTTTTTGTATTTGTTTTTTAAATAAAACGTGTTGAATCCATTTAATTGCTTGACAATTGAACGCGCTCGGCGACTCGGATGACTTATAAATCTAGCGTTACATAATGAATCGTGCAAGATGAAGTTTATTGTTTCTTGTATTAAATGCCCATCTATTATATATTTAAACAAGAAAATTGATATGAAACCGCAACATATTAAAACAATTTAATTCATTATTAATATATGAATTGTCGATAAACGTAAAGTTATAGTATGCGAAAATAATTATCCAAATCCTATACGGTAAACGTACTTGATTATGAAGAACAAAATACATCAACTTAAATATAAAGTCCATAAAATATCATGTAATACATCTTAAATAGAAAAATGCATTAACACGTTGTTCGTTTCCTCTTACTCGACAGTCCGTATTTTTTGTGCCGACTGAAAACGTGTTGTTGGTATTCCGCGTTAGTTTTCGCTTATTTGTGCTAAATTCGATCTTACTCACTAAATTTACTTATAAGTTTATATATGTGTCATATAGTCACTCATATTGCAAGTCTTATGCACATGTTTATTTTTACACCTATTTTGGCAATACATTTTGGTAGTATAGTAATTGATAGTGCTGCAGCGAATCCAAAAATTCAATCGGATCTGAATTCGAATCCAAGGGCCCGGATATCGAATATTGGTTCAAATCCTAATTTGAAAGTAAAAATACGCAAAATAAATTATAATTTATATTGCTATAACCAAAATTATGATTTGAAAAACCAGAACTTATATATTTCTTATGAACAGAAAGTAATTAACTTGTATTATTATTATGAACTTTACAGCTACTAATATTTATACTACTTTAGCCGCATTAGTAGATGCACATGCAGCCGCAACAGCAGTAGTGGAAGCAGAAATAACGACATCAAAAACAAAAACAAAAACTAAGTATATCAAAAAAATGGACTTACGTTGTTCGAACAAACCTTTATACCCGGGTCCAGATTCCGCAAATTTCTCAAAGACTATCAAAATCGCACATGCACGAAAAAGTGTAAGCATTTTAACGACAAACATTAATAATAATGTCTCATATAAAACACATATGGTAGGTTCTGGTTGGTCCGTGGGTTCTTGTTGAACCGTTGTTATAGAGATCGCGTGAAATCGCTTATTCGTTCGTTCGCACGCTCTGCAGTTCGTTCCGGTAAGAAAGTTGGCACAGTTGGCGTTTGTTTTCCGGTCGAAAATGCGTCATAAACAGGTAAATATCGCAATTCACCACAATCAGTTGCATTTTTTATCAAAAACACACACTTTTTCTACCTTAATATTGTTTCTAAGTAACACAAAATCCCTTATTTATGAGTATTTATCCATATACGTCGTCTGTTGACATTTTTTTCACAAATGACGGTCTGCGCATGCGCAAAGCACTTGCTGTAAATACGCTAAACATTTTCGGAGGTAACACTCTAGTAAATGTTGCCTAATCGTTTTCTAATTAAACTTTTGTAAGGAGATGATTTTTTTTATCAATTTTAAATAAATGTTGTGTTTATTTATATTTTTCAGAAACATCCTATCAGATTGAAGATCCTGAAGCAGTATACCGCGAATACCATGCTGGCAGATTATAAAGCTGTAAAAGAAAATCACATGCCAGTAGATAGAGCAGCCTTGGCTTTTGGTGTTCCAAAACAAACATTAAGGGACAGGGTTCTGAACAAAGTGAAAATAGGAGCAAAGAGGGGAAAGGATTCCTTGTTCACATTGGGCGAAGAGGAGCTGCTGGTAAACCATATTGAAACCCTGACACAGGTGGGCTATGGTCTGAATCGAGCACAATTGAATGTTCTTGCCGGTGAACTTGCTGTAAAGCTTGGTAGGCGCAATTCAAATGCCAAGCTGAGTAATGGCTGGTACTATAACTTCTTGAAAAGATGGAATCATAGACTTAAGGTAATAAAACCAAGGGCCCTAACATCAACTCGGGCAGCAGGAGTGACGCAAGAACACATTGACAATTACTATTGTGAACTGAATGCTGTTCTTGAAAAGACTAATCTCAAGTCGAAACCACATCTGATCTACAATCTTGATGAGACTGGAATACAACCTGAACACAGGCCATCAAAAGTCATCACTGGTGTTTCGTCGAGTAAAACGCAAGCAGAAACCTCACCAAACACAGGCACCACTACCATAGTAGCCTGTGTAAATGCAGCAGGTACTGCTATACCACCCTACTATGTCTTCAAAGGGAAACGGATAAACGACAAGTTTATGAATAATGCAGCAGCTGGTGCAGCCTACACCATGTCAGACTCTGGGTGGGTGAATGGTGAAGTTCTCATGAAGTACTTCAATGAACACTTCTTGAAATTCGTACAAAGGGGATCTGGTGACAACATTGGACCCATCTTGTTGAATTATGATGGGCATTCATCACATGAGTCTCTCGACATTGTAAAGTGGGCCAGACAGCATCATGTGGTCCTTTTTGTTCTTCCACCACACAGTTCGCATGCCCTCCAACCATTGGACATAGCATGCTTCGGTTAATTCAAGGCCACATTCCACAGTGAGTGCCACTTATATATGGCAAAGGAAAGGGGTAGAATAATTACGAAGTATGAAATTGCAGAGTTGTCAGGAAAAGCCTACTTGAAGTGAATGATACCAGTCACAATACAGGCTGGATTTAGAAAAGCAGGAATATTGCCGTTTGATGCAGCCAAGGTCCCTGTTGAGATGATTTTGCCATCGCAATGATTTCCGAAGAAGATTTGCATCACAGAAGCACCGAGAATGTCAATGAAAGAACTTTTAGATAACAAAATGATTGAGACCGCCCCAAAAACAACACAAGATATAACGAAACCAAATGAATTTCGGATCAAAGACACCATGCAGAAACCAAAATTCGGGGGGGGGGGGAAGCCCATTACTGAGGACGAGGTTTTCAATCAGATGATAGATTACCAACATGAAAAAAAAGAAATTAATAAAAAAGGAAAAGACAAGCAAACAGGGCGACGGAAAGGAAAAACTGATGACCAGACACCGGCATTCAGTAAAGTACCGGTACACAAAAGAAAAATCGCTAAAGTTGTTGCTGAAGTTGTTGAAAGTGACAGTGACATGGATGATGATCCAGCCAACAACTGTTGCGTATGCAACAAGTTTTCGCCACCAGGAATGGGCAAGTGTGATGGGATAGTTTTCGTAAAATGGGCACAATGCACAGGTTGTGGACATTGGTGCCACCTTACGTTCTGTACAGAAATCAGAGTTGTAAGAAGGCACGCAGATTTCTTCTGTCCACATTGTCAGGACCGTGAATGTTGAATAACAAGGTTGTGGCCCATTCATGGTGGCGAAAAAATGCTGTAAACACAACAGTTGTTGGCTAGATCATTGGCCATAATTATGATTCTTTACTTGTAAATTCAATTTGTAAACATTCCTTTTATTAGATATGTGTTGATATTATTTATTTTGATCCAAGATTGTTTTAATAATGTTGTATACTGTTATAAAGATTAAATATTTAATGATGTTATTACTTTTTTACATATTTTATATTATGAAAGATGTGCAATTGATATAATTGTTTAACTGTCCTCTGTTAATAATATTAAATACAATGAAATTGTTTACTTTAAAAACCATGGAGTTGATTATCATTTGTTTAAAACTTCAATCAGTACTCACAGTTTACTTCTATGCTAATGGCAATCACAAGAGAATGTAACCTCCTCTGTAATGTCTATGTTAAGAGTGATTACAGCATGCAACTCTCTAAATTGGTACAGCCAATCAAAACCCACGAAACAACCGGAACCTTAGTTTAAAGCTGGCAGTTTGACACTATCAACACAATCACTTATTTTAATGTTTAAAGACGATAAACATTTGGAAAAAGCAACAAATCTTAAAGAAGAAAGGTTAATAATTATTTTCATGATGATTCATGGTCATATATTTATAAAATATTTGAGATGCAACATCTTTATTAAAATTACCCACGACTTAATCGGCATATAGCATATATGTCAGTCAGATATAATATGAATAACGAGGTATTTTAACAAGCAATAAACGCATCACACGCAATCTGCAATAAGTATCAATAAAATACTTCGTAACGACCACTTATAAGCCAGAATTAGTATGCTGATAAAACCCGAAATGCTTCCACACCTGAGGATTTTAATTGTTTAGGTGCATCGTGAATTTTCTTTTGAGCCATTTTGCACCATCGAAAACGAAAGTAGATTATGTAGTACCATGTTTTTGTCGAAAAAGTAGCGATAATCGTAACAAACTATGTTCCAGTCAGCCTTTCAAACAGAAAGCAACACTTTAACGAAAAGTATAAGGGCGAAAGATACAATTACAGCAAAGGAAAGGTTAGACTCAAATAAGATCCGGATTCGAAACCAATTTTACCAATCACGGTTAGATCCGCGAATCCTCGTTTGGATCCGCGAATCTCGGATATTTCGGATACCCGTTGCAGCCCTAGTAATTGATATACATGTTACAGTCTGTGTTCTAATACGCACGGTAAGAATGCAATCTAAGCTAATAACCTGCCCCTGCCACTATGTAAGTACGGACTAATACAAATGTTTGTAGTAAGTATCTGCAGATGTATGTTATAGGTGATATTTAGTTAAGTTATGAAGTTTATTAAAAAAAATATTAAACTATACGATGTTGTGTTGTTTTATTGTTTAACCTTTTTCTTTATATTAAGTTAATTTAAAATACAAATCACGACTTTTCTATGGGGTAATAGTTGTAGTAAGTAGTTGACTGGAAACATGAACGAAATGAGATTGTGGGCACTGTCAATGTCTCTGTACTTGAACATTACAGTAAAGATAAAATTGACCAGCTTCAGCGGAAGATCGAAGCTCTTAAAAAGAAAAGGAAGTACTAGAACCTAGATTACCAGATGCTGACGGTTTAAGGTACAGTCTTAGGCTTATTAGACAGGACGGTATGAGAGATGCAAAAGAAATCGAATTGAACATCTCGTCATTCTCAGGAGAGGTACCAGTGCCAAGGAGCGAATCGGTCATTCGAAGATTTCAAACTAGAGGTTGACAGTGTCAAAGTGATATATGCTGAACACGTTGTCAAACAAGGCATTCGAATAGCACTTAAAGGGAAAGCTAAGAAAAAGATTCTTAATGTTCGTACTGATGCTACGGTTAATGAAATTATGACAGAACTTGAAGAAAATTTCGGAAATGTCGCCAGTACCGACACATTACTATCCCGTTTTCTCATTGAAGAAAAGGAAACTGGCGTGTCCGTTGCACAGTGGGGTTTACGACTCGAAGAACTGCTCCTGTAAGTGATCAGAAAGACCAAGATCGATGAAGGAGAGAGGCGGTCAAAGCTAAGAAAAAGATTTTGAAGAGGCCTCAGGAGCGAGACATGTCACCAGGGTTCACTTCGAAAATAATTCAACTTATAAAGAACTAATAAATAAAGTACGCGAAAAGGAATTCGAGATGAAGCTGTTGCTGGACAATAAGAACAGTCATAAAATAGGGAAAGTGAGTCAACTAGTAGCTGACACAGATGTGTGTCAAAGTATCGATTTCATACAACAGCTAATGAAGAAAATAAAGAGTCTCGATCGCAAGTATGAAGACTTGAAAAAGGAGGGATATGCAGATCGGAACATGATTAATGACAGAGCTACAATTATAACATGACCTACGCTCCAGGAGTGAAATAACGTAATGCTCAATTGTGTTTATTACACAGGTGTTATTACACTAGTTATATAACTGTGAAATGACGTCATTTTTTTGACGAAATGACGTCATTATTCCAACGAATTTTTTCAGTTAAACTCTTTTACAATGTGAATAAACGGTGAAAAGAGCAAACAATAAAAAGATAATTTGTTGGTCATGTTATAAATAGAATCTTAGATTCGTGGTCATTTTGTATTGACTTTATTAAACTCGTCATCTAAATAAAGACAAAAACTCGGCAATCCTCGTTTTTATCTTTATTTAGATGACTCGTTTAATAAATTCAATACAAAACGACCACTCATGCAAGATCCTATATATACAACATGTGAATAACGACCGAGAGGGTTTCAGAGAGGCGGTTACAGAAGACGCCCCAATTGTTTTCAGAATAACGGAATGTTGACAGAGCCGATCCTACTGCCAACCCCGATTACTCGATAAGGAATCAACAAGCGTTAACGGAACATTTCAACGAACAAATGTCGCCAGTTAGGGTCAAATAGACGTACGTTTCCGGTTCGGACCCAAAATAACGAAAATGTAATTTATTTGATAGATAGTGTTCCAACGAATCCGATATTTGTATAAATGGCTTACCTACACAAGCTTTGATTGACAGAGCAGCGATGGTAACGACTGTAAGTCAATATGTCATGAACAAATGGACCCAAAGCCATTCCTCTAGAGCTTAGAAGAGTTAAAGCTATCATTCACAGGAGATAACGGAACCGAACTTTGGTATATGATATATATCGCAACAGTCCATATCAGTTTCAAATATACGAGAGGAAACATTTGGATTACCCGTTTTGGTAGTGCTCAATACGGAGTACAATATCAATGTGCCAGTCATCATCGGTACCAATGTGATACGGCATCTTCGCTCACTGCCATCAGAAAACCTATTTGAGGAATGGACAGCAGCCGTAATTGCTACGTCTCTGGCGACGAACATTTGTAGAAATACTACAACCGTACGAAACAATGACAATATCCGATGTATTTCGTAAGTAAACACAGGATTCGGCCGCTGTTACTGAGCCGTATGAGAAGGCGTCAAGTCGAATTGGTGCATGTCCACGTGTTGTCCGCCTGGACAGCCAAGGAAACACTGCCAGAGTTCCTGTCCGAATTTTCCGTATGTATAACCGGCTTCATATCGCGAAAAAAAATATTATGCTACCGATTTTAATGCGGTTTGCTTAGAAATTTGATCGGTAAGATGCCATAAAAACTGCATTTCAACAAATCAATTTAGTAAAATGAATTGACTACAGCTTTAATGATCTATTTAAATGAAGTTCACCTATCCAAAATGACATGCAATTCTTGGTATAATTTTGGGTAACTAGTTAAGGATAATGAATTCCGCAAAGATGTGTGTATTGTGCAGCTTTCTGGAAGCCTACCAATGTATAGTCGGATGTAATCCGCGTCGCTATGTCGTACCGTGACACAATCATTGTCGTAATGTCAATACATCAAGTATTCATTATACAATAGGTCATGAAGTCAATTAAATCCGTTTTCGATCCCGGCCGATTCTAAATATTGTTACTCATAGTTATGATTGAATTGTTTATTCCATACTCTCAAAATCATTCAAAGCATCATTCATCATCATCAGTATTGTTCTTGGTTATTTTACCAAGTTTCTTTTCCTTAAAGTTATAAAACAATGAAACATTAGGCATGAGCAAAAACAATTCTTCTGTCGATCATATGTCTTAAATGTGAAACGTTGATCAAAATTCGTGGCACCGTTCAGTTGAACAAGAGCTGTCTCCATCGGAAGACATATGCCCCCAGAAAACGCTTTTTTGAAACATAAACGCAGATTTCGAAACCTAAACGCGGACCCGGAGTTCAAGGTCAAGGTCAAAGGAGTAAAAAAAATTGTATGGATAGGCCTTGTCCATATACACATGCATACCAAATATGAAGGTTACATCTGAAGGGACATAGTTGCTATGAGCATTTTTCGAAACCTAAACGCAGATTTTGAAACCTAAACGCGGACCCTTAGCTCAAGGTCAAGGTCAAAGGGGTCAAACTTTATGTGCGTATGAAAAGGCCTTGTCCAAAAACACATGCATACCAAATATGAAGGTTACATCTGAAGCGACATAGAAGTTATGAGCATTTTTCAAAACCTAAACGCAAAGTGTGACGGACAGACAGACGGACGGACGGACGGACAGAAGGACAGACGGACGGACAGACGAACGGACAGTGCGATTACTATATGTCCTCTTTCAGGGGCATAACAATCTTTAGAACGTCTGCAAACTTTGCGACATCCTTCTCCAGCAATTTAACCGAGTTAGGGTCCCATCCTACATAAACTATTATATTTAAAAACCAATGCTAAAATATTAGTTTAACAAACGAACATATGAAGGGATTGGATGGTATGTCAAGGTTCATGTTAAGTGTCAAAATGACCACACATAGAAGAAAATGAAACATATTAAAATGATCAGTAACACCTAAAGTAAATAAATGAAATTTACATATGGTTTCAATAATTACATATTTTTTCGATATATGTATACATTTTCCGAAAAAACACACTCACAAATCTTAGTAATGATGTCATTATTAGCAAAATACTCCAATGTATGGTAATTCTCAAATTCATTAAAACACACACACATGAACCAAATAAAACCACCAATAGTATAGGCCAGTTATATTTAAGGTACTACTACCATTGAATTGCGTAAATAAAGCCCCACAACGACATTATGCGTATTTCAAATGAACATATCTATCCCAAGAGTCGCTTTTTTTAGTTTTTGGAAACAGTCTAAGTTTCCACTTGCATAGCATGCGATCAAGAGGAGTTATGATGTTATAAAATATATTTCCTGAAAATATATAATTTTCAGATTGTCTCAATAACAATGACACTTACATGAAATGCACTAATTCAATAGAATATTGATACATTTAAGTCTCCTCCCGATTTGATTTCATCTGTCGTCCATCTTGGTCAGCAATTTGTATTTATCCGCATATACGAATTTGTTAAATATTGCTTAAATATGATATTCATTCGATTACATAACTTTCAATTACCTCATAAACAAAATATAAATATTTAAGAAAAAAGGATCGGCAATAATGTATCAATGATCGAATTTCAAAAGAAATATTTTCCGAATACACTTCCGGCAAATAACGCCTAGCTGAACAAGTGAACATGGCAAGACAATAACAAATGCATTTTTGAAAGATGACAAGGTTTTTATAGAAAGGTAAGTGTTCACTTGGTTTTATATGTACGTGTGCCCAACATGTGTATTCATTGTGCCGATCCCACAAATAGTATTGCTAGATCGTTAATTGAAATAGTGTTCTGTCGACTTCCTTGAAACCGGATGTTTTTATGCCGCACAAATTTCGAGCAGGACATACACATGGTCGTAATTTGTTTTAAGGTAGCCAATTAGTCGTCTTTCCGAGTCTTTTATATATATATATTATAGTATACAGACCATAAATTACTTTGCATGATAATTTATTTTAGCTCGATTGCGGAACAAGTTCTTTAAACTTAGATTAATCGCTTTCAAGTCCGTTTCCTGGTGTTCTTGTACTGAGCGTGGGGGGTATGGGTGAGATTCGAACATAAGACCCGACAGCTAGTAATCCTACGGCCGCTAGTCTGACGTCGTTACTACTGGGCCACACATGTCATAAATTATTCAGCTATAGTTTGACTTTCAATTGCTATTTAAATGGGAGAGGAATATGCAATACAAGACTTTACCTTGTGAGGTACTTTAAGAGTTGAAATTATTTATGTAAGACATTTTGTGGACACAGAAAGTATTATAATTCTTAATACATAAAAGTCTTTATAATTATCTGCTGCCATTCAAAATATTACTACATGTCAACATAATTTACCGCATACACAGATAATAAGCATTTAGGTTATCCTAGTACCATATTAATTGAATAATTGATTAAACATACAATTAAATTTGATTCTTTTTTTAAATCATATTAGCAACTACTGAGATTCTTGTTGTCCATAATATTAACTCAGAAATTTAATGTGGAGAAAACTATTATAAATTACAGGCGCAGAAGAAAGAAGGCTGGCCATAGAAAACAACTGTTTCCACCAAGGTGTTCCTGCTATAACAGTGGTAGCAGATGGAGCTTGGAGCAGGAGAACACATAAACACTCATATAATGGTTTAGGTAATACTATCATATATTTGTGTATGTGCCATAATTTGATAGGTTGTTTTATTTCTTAATCCATTTCAATGCGTCAATCGATAATTTATTCTCAATGTCAGTTTAGTGTAAATTTTTATTTAAGTATATTAACAATTTTAGCCATATCTGATCTTTCAAGTAATATATGTAAAAATCCATTCACTAATATGTTTCTGTAATTAAACCTTTTTCTTAGAAATAACATTCCTATGTCATACAATACATTACCCAGAGGACCACGCTGGAAATAACTATTTTCCATAACACTTTTTGTGCTTTATTTTCGATATATAATGTTGGTTGATTGGTTGGTTAGAAATGTTTCATACAGCTGACCCGCTTAGCCTCAGTCGGTAGAGCTCAAGACTGGTGATCTCGAGGTTGGAGGTTTGATCCCCGGGGTCGGACTCTAATAGTTAAGAACAGTCTTTTAGATGAGTCTTTAATTTTTAGAGGGATAAATGAAATGAAATAAGAACATATATTTCGTACATATTGTTGAATACTGTATGATTTATTTGTATAATAATTCCGGGTTATCTGAAACTTTCTAGTGAAATAAATATATATTTATATTTAGGTGGTATTGCCAATATTATTGGACAAAGAACTGATAAAATTGTGTTCATTGGTATAAGAAACAAGTACTGTTACATATGCTCACATGCTGAAAATATCATCAAACAGTACCACATCACCAATACTTCAAGAACTGGAACTCCAATTCTCAAGCCATGGAAGCTGATATCATCCGTGAGGGATTCCGTGTGGCAGAGAAAATGCATGGGTTACGGTATATGTGGTTAGTTGGTGATGGTGATTATTCAGTGTATGCCAAAATACATGAAGAAATTCCAGTTTGGGGAATGTCATGTTCAGAAATTGGAATGTTCTCATCATGTTTGTAAGTGTCTTCGTTCCAATTTGGAAAAATTAGTGGATGGGGGCTAATCCTCATAACAAAGGTAGGAACAATCTTACAAAAGCGTTTTGAATTCGATTAGTAAGTACTGTCAGATGTGCTATCAGGATCCAAAAACGAAAATCTACATCATGCCTACATCAAGTAAGAAAAAGACATCCAAAACTCAGTCCGCCACATTTTTGGAAACCGAAACAACTGTTCAGATTGCTGTGAAGCAAAATCCCCTCCACCTATTAACCATACAACATCCTACCCTAATGATTCCACTGAACTAGATGAACCTTCTGACTTATGTATTCAAACGAATTTACTTTGGAAAGAAGGAATATCTTTAAAAGATCAGGAACTTTCAAGATATTCTTCAACACTTTCGTATTCAGATCTTATATCAGATATGTTGAGTGACATTTCAGTATTGTTAGACAGAGTTTCTAGTAAAAGTAAATCTCATTAATAATACAACAACTAATTTGGCTGAGTGTTGGATGCACATGCGCACCAAATTTGACGGAGGCAAAGTATACAACTTGTGTTATCGTGGGTCATGGCATACTAGGTTTTATGTTGTATGTTTGAGAATGAATGTCGGACCACAGTGGTCTCCCACTGTTTGGAAACAGGTGACAGACTCCTCACAAGGATGCCACTTCATCAAACTATACGAGAAAAGGGAAAAGCAATTGTCACTTTCTAATAAGTCTAAATCCCATCCACAAGCACAAGCTAATAGGTGGAAATGGAAAGTGTCTGCTGCTGACGAGAGTACATCAAAGTCTGCCAAGTCATCTTACGGAAATGAGGCCATTCAGTGAGAAGATGATATTGCTGCTCCTTTTTGAACACCAAATGTGACCAGTACGTGTCTCATCGCATAAACATCTCAAGTGATAAACGTAATGCCATTACAACCCTAACTGAAGATCAATCAAATTCTCAAGTTTGGCATCAAGAAAGAAAAAAAGGATTAACAACATCAAATTTTGGACTAATTTTGAAAAGGAAAACATCAATACCATACTTTAGGTTCATGGGAGGGATAAAATTCATTAAAACTTTGATTTGGTTTTTCTTCATTCAATGTGGTACAATATGGTCAAACTATATATCATTTTAAGGTAAAGACGAACAGAATAATATAAACATATTTTTGACAAACAATATTTTTTTGCTTTATTTATATTTTTGTTTAAAACCAATACATTTTTACACTAATTTACAAAATCTCAATCTAAAGTTAGGAAGGATATACACTACCGTAAGTTGAATAAATACAAAGCTATATACATATACAAGGTCAAGTTAGCAACATTTCACTGAAAATTATTGTCAGAAAACAACAAATGAGTTATTATTCAACTGCATTTTTTGGATAATTTTCCTAAACAAAGTTCTAAAAATAAATAAACTGAACTACTTTTTAAAAATTCAGGTATAGGTGGATAATAAGAGTCCTCATTCTATTTCAATGGCTTAACAATTTTGCTATAACCAAATGGAAAATGTTAAACCATCTCAAATTGAAAGAAATTGCAGACGACATATAAAATTGTAAAAAACAATATAAAGAAATAGGTTTGGCTGGGTAGAAATCATTGTAATAAAAGGAGATATTGCTCATCAATAACAAGATTTTATGAGTTTTGTGCAGACGACTCTAGAAATCATAGTTTTACATAGAAATACACAGCTAGGTATCATGCTTTTTCTTTCTTCCTTCCTGAACAACTACTGTCCTTGTACCGTTTTGAATAATGTGTTCCTTTTGGCAAACCGAATCTTGTTCTACATTTGTATATCGATTCCTTCTACCCATTTTGAAAGCGTGGCACTCGCTGTGCTCCGTAGAAAAAAAAAGTGCATTACAAATCGGTCGAAATCACGTGAAGTAGTAAGAAAACCTGGTATGTGTATACACATACCTGAGAAAACACATCATTATTTTGACAGTTGGGTCGCGGCTAGTAAAACAACTGTTAACATTTATCAGGAAGAGATCGCGCTTAAATGATCACACAGAGATATAATCACTTACCCCATTTCAAATATTTTCCAGCTGAAAAATTTCCCCCACACGTCTTTTTTTAGTGTATTTGTATTGTTTATCTGGAGCCGAAGTGCATCTCAAATCAATCCGACTTCCGTTGTTTTCACTTTCGTTATTAAAAACTCCGTTTAAAAGAATTATTTTTACATTTAGGTTGTTGAATTGAATTATTATTCTATATAATCAATAAAATAGTATACCGTGATGAATTGAACGGAGTTTCGTATCGATCTTTCGGTCAGTCTGTAAGCGTACTATTGTGTGCGCAATAATACAAGTACATGTGATTCGACAACAATTGTAAACATTGGTGAAATGCTTCTTACAAAGTTTTTTTTTTTTTTTTTGGGGGGGGGGGTGTTTATGAGGTCTGATCAAGCTAGTTTGCACACATCAACGGAAAGATTACAATCCAATGCATTTGTCATCGTCAACCGTTTGGAATGTCAATTAGGCGATTAGTGAGTTTTTAGCATGTTTCTTTCAATTTTATGAATCTAAAAATGGCTGCCCCCATCGTCATGAAATGACATGTGTTCGAGTTTTGATATTTCTAGATATTTATTTTTTTACTATTTAAGCGTAACTTGCCCTCATAAAAGTCGATATTATTAACTAGTTATATAATTTTGCGCCGAAATACGTTGAATAAACACCATTCAGATTTTTGAAAATAATGTCTAATTTTGTGTTAAAATCGCTTTGTATTTTGATTGATTTTGTCGATGGTATGAGATTTTGCTGCACAAAATTGGTAGCAGTTTGAAGGGAAACCATCATTTTAAGCAAATATGTAAAAAAATCAATATGGCACTCTTCGTTTAGTCAAATTTTAGTTCAATGCTAGGGGTCCCACATTTTTCAAACTGAAGCCCTGTACATGAACCTTAAAGTAGTTCCCAATTCGTTTTGTTAACTTTGGCAGTTTTTGATGTTTTTCTTTTGCATGTTTTAGGATTGTTGGTGTGTGTTATTTGGACTTTTTATTTGTAGTACCTAAAAGTAAGTGTTATGCATATATTTTGACCAAAGCAATTTGTTCTATTTGTTATTTTGATAATTATATGCATGCGCTGTAGTTTCTTCAAAAGCAACATTTTGCATCATATTTTTATTATCATTTACTGATATGTTCTACAAGTATATACGAGCCCATTGACATATAAATTGAATTAATTGCAATAATATGTATCGAAGTATTCCTATGTAAAGAATACGCCGTTTTGCACTTTACATGAACCTTAATCAGCCTTTATTAAACCTCCATATCTAATCCACGTCAAATACACACATGGAACGGCGAATCAATACATTTACAACGCATACAAATGCCAAAACGATACACCGGTGCATTTTTTGCACTAAACCATTACCTTACTGTCTCTGCTCAATACTAGGCACAGTACTTACACAAAACCGTATTTTTCAAAACGACCCTAATATAATCAAATCAATAACGTGCATAATTGATACGTATATGTTAAGAGACCTGTTTAAATTCTATTAAAGAAAGTCCAGAACCCGTCGTTAGACGATAATCTTATGGTAACAACGCCAAGTCACTAACATGGTTTTCGCTAATTCAAGACTCAGAATGGACTTATTTTAAATGTTTTATGATATGCGAAAATCATTTGTTCTTAAAGTGCAATCATTTTCTTGATAACTATATGCAAAAAAAACTGCATTTACTAAAGCTTTGAAGTATATACTATTTCCGTTTTAATACCGATTCTACTCGCCAATCTAGCAAAGAACACGGGTGCATTGCGATTGAGTAATTTTGTTACTTGCTGCGCTATTATATGTGGGGAAAATGGGAAAAACTAGAATAACATTAACATAGAATATATATTTCAGGCTTAAATAAATTTCAAATAATTTACTTAGTATACTAATTGTAGTAAGTCAACACCTAGTAAGACATCGAATTGATGGGAAAGTTGTGTGTGCATTCTTAATTTGTTCACATTTTGTGTATGGTAAAGATAAGTTGTAAACTCGACATTTGAACCCAGGTCACAAAACTGATAACGAAGATACATGGTGAAAAACAGGAACTCTGATAAAGACACCAGTATAAAGTGAGGCCATATCTTCATCACGAGGACACGAAACATATGAGGATAAACATGGTAAGTTTATATTGATTTCATAGCTTAATTAAATTATCGTCGGTCAAGTGCAATCGTTCTAGGCGTGTACAAATGTAGACAGACCCGTTATATGTTGTAAATGTAGTCTGCCTTAAAGGGGCCTTTTCACAGATTTTTGCATGTATCGAAGTTTGTCTTTAAAAGCTTAATATTGATAAATGTAAACATTGGATCTAAAAAGCTCCAGTGGAAAATCAATTATAAAATTAAAGGAAGAAAACAAGTAACCCTCAACAGGGCTCGAACCACATACCTCTGGAGTCCTGGAGTAAAAGTCTGCCGCTAAGACCACTCGGCCATCCGTGCTCATACAATGAGCGGTGTATTTTATACTTTATATAAGCAATCCTCGTAGTTTCACAAAATTTAACGACAACAACGGAACTCTCCAAATTATTCAATCGTTTCGCGTTGCACCGCTTTATAATTTTCAGGTTTTTATAAATCGTCAAAAGATGCATATAATGGCTATTTGCGAGCATGGTTAATGCTCAGTATTACTGTTTCCTCACAAATATCAAAACTAAAACGAAAATTTGCGAATCTAACACAACTTTCTTTAATTTTGTCAATTTACCGAAACGTGAATAGGTCCCTTTAATATTCAATCAAATTTAAATTGACAACGTCAGAGTGTTTCTGAAATAAAAGACGTTTATACCTACCAGAATACCATGCTTCTGTCCACAGTGGCGTTTCAAATGTGTATATTCGTTTAATCGCGATTTTAAAATGAACACAGTACGCAATTTAACGTTACCATTATACTTGAGACGGTCAATCAACCATAAAAAACACACACATATCGAAGGTAATGCTTCAATATCGAATAAATAATATAAAACACATGTGTTGGTTTTTAACGTCATTTATTAGAATCGTGTTAACTTAATAACTTGTCGACCCATGGTGTAAATTCTATTATTTTTTTACAATATACAATCAAACACTAACCGATATATAGAAGTTTTTTTAGTGAAACCTGGTCAACTGATTTGACCTCCCATTTAAACCAGGATTGTTTGTCATTTAACATCATTTGTTTATTTCATATTTGAAATGGTTTAGTGCACGAATCGTAGTAGATATTGTTCTACTATTACTTGTGATACAATTATTCAATAAAGAACTCTGTTTTCTGCATGTTTGAAATTGATGTTGATATTTAATTGCAAGATATTATTATCCTAGAGTTCCTCGTATTGTTTTATTCATAGTAGTATCGTGCTTGTTAGATTTGCTTGCGCTTGTACTATCTCTTATTAACATACATGTATGACTTGTTAAAATACATTTCAACACTGTAATTTTATTCTATTGTTCTGTAAGCCTGGCGATCAATTCAATGATAATGTCCTTACAATCCTCTGCATATTTTCGTCATACGCTTGTTTGCATGTAGGATATGCTAGTTTTTATGAATAACATCGAAGATAAACCCATTTATGCCTAGTGGACTCTCCCATCCTTCTAATTGGATCAATGTATTTACAAAATTAGGGATGTCTAGTAGATTTATTTCTATATTTAGAATATTTCTTGCCGAAATTCCTTTAAGCAAACAACGCAGACCCTGATGAGACGCCGCATCATGCGGCGTCTCATCTGGGTCTACGCTGTTTGTCAAGGCCTTTTTTCTAGACGCTAGACATAAATGGGTTCATCCATTACGAAGACAGAATGTATATACCCATTGACGACTGTCATGCGTTCTTTTTCAGGGTGCGGTAAATATGCAAACAACATGGTTACTCTTGCTAGTAATAAGCTTTTCGGCTGGTAAAACGTACGGATTTTCGGATCTCGAGAATTTCATCAGGGTAATCGGTTCATTGAACCCAAACGAGACAGTGGTGAACTATTTAAATGGGTCAGTGTTTTGGAAACAACCAAAGTCGATTCTTCAAAAACTATTCAACTACGAAGGGTACAATATAAATCGCAAAATACGGCAATCTGATGGCACATTTCTGTCATTGTCTAGAGAATTTGTTGTTTACCGCCAACCGAATACATCTGAAATTCTGCAGGTGTGGATGAATCCTATTTCCAACAACGCAAACGAGGTTTTCAACGTTGCAAACGATCCAGTGAACGCTCACATTGGAAGCGCAACGCCAGCAATGCCTGTACCGCCTTCTTTACCAAAATTTCTGGTATATAATACTGATATCGTATTGGAATACCCAAATCCTTTGCAACCGGATAACTATGCCAATTACTCGGCTGGACCCATATACGATTCCGTAGAGTTATTCGGATTCTTTTCTAATTCAACCCTTGTAAATGCATCAAAAACAGACAGCGTGCCAATGACAGGTACGTGGATGCGAAAATCACAATACTTGCCCTGGATGGTACTAGGGACAACTCCTGGGTCTTTGTTTTACACAACACTCGCTTGGAAATGTTCCGATGGTCTCCAATGCGTAGCGGATGATATCATGCAGATTATCAAGCAAAACTTCCCAAAATATCAGTATGCGCCATCTACGGAAGAAGTCCCGAATGAAACGTCGTGGACGGCTTTCAAAAAGATTATAGACCAACGCAGACTTGCCGGTCTACCGGATATTATTATTCCCCAGGTTAACGCTTCCTCCGATGTAAGAGACATGACCTACGACGTAGACCAACGTGTGTTAGACATCCTGTACAAATGGCCGATAACTGTTCGCGTCAATGGAACTGCTTGGTCGGAGATTACAGGACAGCAAGGCATCGCCTTGTTCGACGTCGGTGGTTACGTGGGAGTTGACCTCGAACCTTTGTTTGATTACAGCGGCTACCGTCTCCAGCTAGATGGCGCGTTGATCTTATACAATAGGACAACGCACGCCGTCATGCAAAACTTCCACAATCCAATCACTGGCCGAGTTAACAAGGTTAAGCCATTGGAGGTTGCGATAGACCTTATCTTTCGCAGGGATTCCTTCTTCACTGTAGACATACCCTCGTCCGAAATTGTCGGTTTGATTGGGGCTCAGTCCACGGACACCGATAATGGATGGGCAGTGAATATGTTGAACATTTTGTTTCCATGGCAGCCTGGAACTGGGAATCTCTCGTCCACATTTTATGGAACGTGGTCTTCGTTTGCATCGTGGCCTGAGTTCATGGTAATGGGAGATACGCCAGGGAATATTGTGCAAAAGCTAACGGTTACCAACGGTATGTAAAACTGTAATGCAATGATGAGAAAGTGAATCAGGAGACAGGAACCACCTACTACTGGCGTGATTTTATGAACTATTTTGTCAGACGTTTATTCGTGCTGTCTATAAAAACAGACCCATGCTTTGAATTTACTTGCGTGCAAGTCTTGTACAAGACAGTTTCTTTGAAACACTGTTTCATTTTAATATTAACGTATATCGTATATAATCGCACAGATTGTTAAGAGCTAGTACATTAAAAGGCCTCTAGACCGAAACCACAATGCTCTATATACAAAAATACTATTCGACAACCGCCGTAAACGACCCGTGCACATCAGTGCATATGACTATGAAAGTCGCCTTAAAAACGAACTGTGTGAAGTCGTGTTACCATCAGGCAATATACAAATATCAGTTATGACTTAAGTGAGCACTGTCTACACAATTATGAATAATCTTTCTCATAAAATAACAAGATATACGTTCAACTATACTAATAAATATCCCTTTTAAGTATTATTATATTTTTATTCAATTTGCGATATGATTTATATATTTGAGCCGTGCTCTGTGAAAAGGGGGTTTAATGCATGTGTCGTCCGCACAGTCCGCACAGGCTTATCAGGGACAACACTTTCCGCCTAAACTGGATTTTTGCTAAGAAGATACTTTCTTTAAACCGCAAATATCATAACAGCGGAAAGTGTCGTCTAAAGTGTGGACTTCACAGGCTAATCAGGGACCACACTTTACGCACATGCATTAAACCCCCTTTTCACAGAGCACGGCTCATTTGTTTTTGGAAACAATTTAACCTGTTCTATTGTGTGTGTGTCTAAAAACATACATACACGACACTTCTCTTTGTAATTTGGATCTTTCGGATTTAAACGACGATGATCTAACGTTAAACTCTGTACATGTATGTCTCTCAAGCTTTAAAAAAAAAATAGACCGCGCTCTGTGAAAAGGAGGTGTAATGCATGTGCGTAAAGTGTCGTCCCAGATTAGCCTGTGCAGTCTGTACATGCCAGTCAGGGATGACACTTTCCGCCTTAACTGGATTTTTGCAATGAAGAGACTTTCTTCAAATGAAAAATACCATAAAAGCGGAAACTCGCACATTCATTTTACCCCCTTTCACAGAGCAAAGCTCATATCAAAGACGCGATGTAGTTTATACTCCTTTTGGTTTCATTAATCGTGATTCAGAAAGTTACAGATCGGTGTTCTGATTTGTATCAAACTACTGAGTAGTTAAATGATAATTTAATTGAAGTTTAATCTCTTTAATTGCAATTTACTTTGAATCGTGATGCTACGATAATGCATTTAATTTAATCTTAAAACTTGATGTGAATATTTCTAGGTCAACGGTAAGGTTTGAATCTTCTTATAAACCGTCATCCCCCCCCCCCCCAATGCTTTTGTATTGACCGTCCCTAGGCGGTGACCTCGGTTTATTTATGCGGGTTTGTTATGTGTGTGTGTGTGTGTGTGTGTGTGTGTGTGTGTGTGTGTGTGTGTGTGTGTGTGTGTGTGTGTGTGTGTGTGTGTGTGTGTGTGTGTGTGTGTGTGTGTGTGTGTGTGTGTGTGTGTGTGTGTGTGCGTGCGTGCGTGCGTGCGTGCGTGCGTGCGTGCGTGCGTGCGTGCGTGCGTGCGTGCGTGCGTGCGTGCGTGCGTGCGTGCGTGCGTGCGTGCGTGCGTGCGTGCGTGCGTGCGTGCGTGCGTGCGTGTGTGTGTCTTGTTTGAGTACATGTGTTTAGTACCTCGCTTTGCTTTGCAATTAGTTTCTTGCTATTAGCCCATTTATGCCTAGCGTCTAGAAAAAAGGCCTTGGCAAACAGCGTAGACCCAGATGAGACGCCGCATGATGCGGCGTCTCATCAGGGTCTGCGCTTTTTGCTTAAAGGAATATCTAAAAGAAATATTTTTAATATAGAAATAAATATACTAGACATCCCCAATTTTGGAAATAAATTGATCCAATTTAGAAGGATGGGAGAGTCCACTAGGCATAAATGGGTTAATAAACGACCGCATCATGTAAAGATGTTTCTCTCCTGCTGGTAAAACTGAAGTTTCTTTTTATCTTTATTATCAAAGCAAGCAATACAAAATTATAAAATTATAAAATGATTGATATTGACAATTGTGTTTAATGACTTGTAAAACACTTTGATTGGCATAGATTTTTAAACAATATTTATGGAAATGGCAGTTTAAACATTGTGATTTGAAGTTCAACTGTAAATATTGCTATGACAAATATATTGAATAATGTTATTTGAAATGAAAATTAAACATTGTGATTATGAGCTATACTTTAAACGATGCGATGCATGGAATCTGAGTGACAACGACATGCAGATATTGTGATAGGGGAACGCTCTGATAACTGATTGATCTTTAATGATAGATTATCGCACTTATATACAACAAGCGCTAGTGATTGTCAAAGACAAAAACTATCTGAACAATATCTAAGCAATAGTACGGGATACAACACCGTTACATTGACCAGTTAATTTCTATTTAACCTTTTTATGCCTAGCGTCTATAAAAAAAGGCCTTGGCAAACAGCGTAGACCCAGATGAGAGGCCGCATGATGCGGCGTCTTATCAGGGTCTGCGCTGTTTGCTTACAGGAATTTCTGTAAGAAATATTCTAAATATAGAAATGCATATACTAGACATCCCTAATTTTGGAAATAAATTGATACAATTTAGAAGGATGAGAGTCCACTAGGCATAAATGGGTTAAAGGATGTGTGTGGACAAGTGTGATCGGATCTGGTTGTAAGCAACTTAACATTGTGAACAACAAACGTAGCACCGTGCTTCTTTACCATGTCTGTTACTGAATAGAACACGTTTTGGACATGTTTTTCTTCTTAACTTCCGTAAATCCCTCCTTGAATACCGCAGCTTGACCTGAAAGTAAACATCACATGTTCTCATAAACATCACACTTTGTCATAAATTGAGCCTTGTTCTGAGAAAAACTGGGCATAATGCATGTGCGTAAAGTGTCGTCCCATATTAGCATGTGCAGTCCGCACAGGCTAATCAGGGACGACACTTTCCACCCTAACTTGATTTTTCGTAAGAAGGGACTTCCTTGAAACTAAAAATACCATAAGAGCGGAAAATGTCGTCTCTGATTAGCCTGTGCGGACTGCACAGGCTAATTTGGGACGACACTTTACGCACTTGCATTAAGCCCCGTTTTCTCATAGCGCGGCTCATATCATATTCCCTCATACATACATCGCGTTTTCCAACAACAAACACATCAAGTTCCCAAGGACAGTGTCCGTATAAACCGACCCATTATAAATTTCAAGTTCAAAGAATACAATACGAACGAGGAAATATTACTTCTGAGTATGTATAGATGCATGTTATTATTCATTCGTGAGTACATTATTCTATGTGGGGAATGGTGTGATTTGAGATGTCACGTTTAAACTTAAACTCAACAATAAAGATTATTTAGAATAAAACGGTTTGAGGAATATTCTGCTTTCTAAGACTTTACTCTATGAAATGTATGTATTTGTTTCGTATTGTCTAGTGAAAGATTCTCTATTTTGAAGGTCATAAAACAATTTAATCTTGCTTTAAAATCCTGATCAAACTTTCGTGACATTTAATTTGTCTTTCAAAGTCTTATCCTATTTTCCCTTCTTACAATAACGTTTAGTAGTAAATGTATTTTAAACAACTACCCCTTGTAGAAATGTATAATACAAATGTATCCGTATGAAATTAAAACTGGTTTTGAACAAACATGTAAGCCATTATCTCCCGTTCAAAGTAATTTTCTGAACGTAAGTTTAAACAACTATCTGAATAATATATGCGACAAAGCGGTCCTTTATTCGCAATGTTCTTTAAAAAATTTAATAGAACAACGACATTTGTTCATCATATATTTTGATCTACAAAAGGCTGTCGAACAGTAACATCAGCATTTCTTTTATACTGCAAGTCAAGATGCATTGTAAACCGACAATTTTGCACATAACACTTAAAACTTAAGCTTCGCGTTTGGTGTTGAAATGTATAGGCATTAACAAGTAAATTGGTTGAGTTAAAAACATATAACTTGCTGTAATACTAGCATGTATGTACTCATGGAAGGGATTTATTTTAAACGATACCCACTCGTCAACAAACCAAATAGTTCGCTATATACTTGAACGCATCAAAGCAGACAATTATATAGCTGTTCGGCGTTAAATAATAATTTAAGGGCCCCGCTCTGTGAAAACTGGGCTTAATTCATGTGCGTAAAATGTCGTCCCAGATTAGCCTGTGAAGTCCGCTCTAATCAGCATTAACACTTTCCGCTTTTATGGAATTCTTTCGTTCAAATGAAGTCTCTACTAACCAAAAATCCAGTTTAGGCGGAGATTGTCGTCCCTGATTAGTCTGTGTGGACTGCACGGGCTAATTTGGGACAACACTTTTTGCACATACATTTAGTCCAGTTTTCCAAGAAAGCGGATTATTATATGAGGTTTGAACCAAAACGCACCATTTCGTCTGTAGATGCCGTCAATGATCAGCATGTACTCGAAAAAGTCCAGGCTGTTGTTTCCATCCCTGTCTACCTCCTCCATGGCCTCCTGAAGTTCGTGCACATTAAACTGGAATCCCAGCTTCTTCACGCAATGCACCATCTGTAAACAAGTAATGTTGTATATGTGCCGTGCTCTGTGAAAATGGGGTTAAATACATGTGCGTAAAGTGTCGTCCCAGATAAGCCTGTGCAGTCCAAACAGGCTAATCAGGGACGACACTTTCCGCCTAAACTAGATTCTTGCATAGAAGACACTTTCTTGAAACGAAAAATATCATCAAAGCGGAAAGTGTCGTCCCTGATTAGCCTGTGCGGACTGCACAGGCTAATCTGGGACGACACATAACGCACATGCCTTAAATTCCTTTTTGTACAGAGCATGACCAATATTAAATCCGATTGTGTAAACAATTACTTATTCTTAAATGAAGCTGTGAACTAGTACGTAAATTTAATTTGAATTATTAAACTAGGTTGCATTTTTTTAAATATTCTTTCAACGAATCTGTAAACATTTTTGTACTGCTGAGTTGCATATGTAATCTTAGATTTTAATGAATCTGTAAACAATTGCCCACCAAAATATGCTTTAATGCGTTAACAATAACCGGACAAAGTACGTTATCTTCACCTGAGTACGTTACAATTATGCGAACGTTGCACATATGTCAGTTTGCGCTATCTTCGTTGTTCATGTATAACATTGTTTGCCTTTGTGTTTTGTTGTATAAAGGTGAAATACTTTTAGAGTAAAATGACCATTAATTAATGTCTTTATGAACGTAAAATCATTTCGATAATACAATTAACATGTAAACACGCTAATGGTTGAAAACAACATAACGAACGTATGCAATAAATCAATTTACCTCTTCTAGATCTAACGAACCGTCTCCATTTTCATCGTATTCTTTAAATCTCTCGTACTGGTCTTTGATCTAGACAAAATATTTTTTTACCATATTTATTTAAACATGGGACTAAAAAACACCACTACCAACGAAAACATATCATAGCGAAGAATAGTAAAGTCGAGGGCGCTGTCTTAGGACAGCTATTGTTAAATTGGCAGTATACATATGTATCATAATAATTTTCAAAATATTGAATGTTTAACCCATTTATGCCTAGCGTCTTGAAAAAAGGTCTTTGCAAACTGAGTAGACCCAGATGAGACGCCGCATGATGCGGCGTCTCATCAGGACCTGCGCTGTTTGCTTAAAGGAATTTCTGTAAGAAATATTCTAAATATAGAAAAAAATATACTAGACATCCTTAATTTTGGAAATATATTGATCCAATTTGGAAGGATGGGAGAGTCCATTAGGCATAAATGGGTTAAGTATCTATATATCTGCTGATACAATGTGAAATGGGGTGTACTGGAATAACTTTGGACGTCCATCCGTCCGTCTGACTCAATTTACCCATTTATGCCTAGTGGACTCTTCCATCCTTCTAAATTGGATCAATATATTTCCAAAATTAGGGATGTCTAGTGTATTTATTTCTATATTTAGAATATTTCTTACAGATACTCATTAAAGCAAACAGCGCAGACCCTGATGAGACGCCGCGTCATGCGGCGTCTCATCTGGGTCTGAGCTGTTTGCAAAGGCCTTTTTTACGCTAGGCATAAAAGAAGTAACCAACGATTCATAAATGGAAAAAGAACACGTTACATACATTCTGATTCATCAGTTCGAAGCTGAAAAAATATATATAGGAAAATATATAAAAACAATAAAAAAGAAATATATTGAAAAGAAAAACATCAGATGTAAATCAACATATAATTAAACTACTCAACACTTACAAACGCTGGCGACATGAATGGGAAGTACTTCAGCGGATTTATTGAGTGAAGACGTTTGGTACTTGGATCTATCAAAACAGGGTTCTTAGATTCTGAAAGAAAAATACTTTAATATGTATGAACGAGTTTAGTTTGCAATACACCTGAGAGAAAACTTTGAAAACATGCCTCAATGTTAGTCATGAAATATATTGGGCAAGTAAGATAAGGCAATACATATATAAGATTTCATACAGAATATTGCAAACAATAAACGTACATAATAAATGTGAATGCTATAAACTAGTTCAACAATGCGCAAGTCCGCGTCATTTCCTGTATGCCACGCGTCAGTAAAACTTAACATTTTTGATCGACGTCGCAGAATATCAACTGAAACGAAATGAATGCATAAATACACCTACAACAAATTGTGGCGTTTCTGGTGATATGTCCTGTTTATATCGTACATGAAATGTACACATTGTTCTGATTGTCGACAATATTTACAAAGCTGTCGTACGTTCTTCTTTACAGCAATCACGGCAATATATTGACAATACGTGCGCCTATACATGAGGTATATTGAAATGAAGCGTCACAATTACGTTACTTGCTTGGCCACGTAAATCTTAGATACGTATTGTGACGCATTTGTAGTCCCTTAGAAAGTTAAATTTAATTAAGACCTTTCTTAATAGATTCAAATTTTTAAGGCTTCATTTCCAACCCTTAGATACTGATGAGCAGCAAACAGCATAAAACCTGAACAGACTGCGAGTTACTCGCAGGCTGTTCTGGTTTTATGCTGTTTGCACATAGCCATTCATTTTCACTTTGCTTCTGGGTGGGAAAGGGTTAAACAGGTAATTCTTTACCAGGGATGTCATGAAGGTCTCGGGTTTCTATTGGCGTGTGCTCACCGGAACTGGGAATCGGCGATAGAACGGGTTTCCTGTTATCCAAATGAGAGGGCACTCTGTAATAAACAGAAGGTCTAAGTAAGATTTAATTTCATTATAATAAATATGAGTCGCGTTCTGAGAAAACTGGGCATAATACATGTGCGTAAAGTGTCGTCCCAGATTAGCCTTTGCAGTCCGCACAGGCTAATCAGGCACGACACTTTCCGCCTAAATTGGATTTTTGCTAAGAAGAGACTTCATTTTAACGAAAAATGTCATAAAAGCGGAAAGTGTCGTCCATGATTAGCCTGTGCGGACTGCACAGGCTAATCTGGGACGACACTTTACGCACGTGCATTATGCCCAGTTTTCTCAGAACACGACTCATATGATTAATATATCCCTTTTCATTGTTTCCTTTAGTCTTTTAGAGGTTGATTATATTCATGTGCATATGCTTTGGGACAACTGTGAGCCTTATTACCATCGGGCGTCGGCGTCAAACTTAGTTTTGTTATCAATACCTTCACGCGGACCAATCTTGATGAAAGGTTGCATGCAGCAAGCTTGAAATACAATCAAACGTGACATAAATCGCTACCCGCTTACAACTTGAGTTGGAATACGGTACTGAACTAAAATGTTAAAAATTTAGCTTAATGTAGACATAGCTTCAGAATGCATTTGATATCAGCTGTATCAAGGTCAATGTCGCTGTTTCTAAACAATAAAAACGTGTGTCCGTTCAAAAACTCGAGTTTGTATGGAAATTATTAACAGACAATTGGTGTTTGAAGCCAACATGATGACCTTGCGTGTGATTGCAATCTGCATGTAATTCAATTAACTAATTCGGAGGTATATCGTAGCATGCGTTCAATAGTGCACGGTCTTCTTGTGAAATGTATATCGATCATACATACCTGGGAGGTATTTTAGCAGGCATTGATAAACGGCGTATTCTTTTGACTTTTATATTCTCCTGAAATGAAATATGGTTGATAGTGTTGTCACATTTAATAGAAAGGCATGCAACAAAAATCTTGAATGTTTAATGATAAGACTGGATTTGTATAAAAACCCTGTATTTTTAAGTATTTCTCTCCAGCAATTAAATTGACTAATTTAACACCTATACTCAAGTATCCATGATACATTTAGTGTGGAAGCAGTACGTTTGACGTTTGTGGACTTTCAACAACAACACTGACAGTTGTTGATTCAAATTAAGGTAGCAGCACTTGTTTGTAAAGTAAGATGGCACCACTTGTTTGTAAAGTAAGATGGCACCACTTGTTTGTAAAGTAAGATGGCAACACTTGTTTGTAAAGTAAGGTAGCACCACTTGTTTGTAAAGTAAGATGGCAACACTTGTTTGTAAAGTAAGATGGCACCACTTGTTTGTAAAGTAAAATGGCACCACTTGTTTGTAAAGTAAAATGGCACCACTTGTTTGAAAAGTAAGGTAGCACCACTTGTTTGTAAAGTAAGATGGCAACACTTGTTTGTAAAGTAAGATGGCACCACTTGTTTGTAAAGTAAGATGGCACCACTTGTTTGTAAAGTAAGATGGCAACACTTGTTTGTAAAGTAAGGTAGCACCACTTGTTTGTAAAGTAAGATGGCACCACTTGTTTGTAAAGTAAGATGGCACCACTTGTTTGTAAAGTAAGATGGCAACACTTGTTTGTAAAGTAAGGTAGCACCACTTGTTTGTAAAGTAAGATGGCACCACTTGTTTGTAAAGTAAGATGGCACCACTTGTTTGTAAAGTAAGATGGCACCACTTGTTTGTAAAGTAAGATGGCAACACTTGTTTGTAAAGTAAGGTAGCACCACTTGTTTGTAAAGTAAGATGGCACCACTTGTTTGTAAAGTAAGATGGCAACACTTGTTTGTAAAGTAAGGTAGCACCACTTGTTTGTAAAGTAAGATGGCACCACTTGTTTGTAAAGTAAGATGGCACCACTTGTTTGTAAAGTAAGATGGCACCACTTGTTTGTAAAGTAAGATGGCAACACTTGTTTGTAAAGTAAGGTAGCACCACTTGTTTGTAAAGTAAGATGGCAACACTTGTTTGTAAAGTAAGATGGCACCACTTGTTTGTAAAGTAAAATGGCACCACTTGTTTGTAAAGTAAGGTAGCACCACTTGTTTGTAAAGTGAGGTGGCACCACTTGTTTGTAAAGTGAGGTGGCACCACTTGTTTGTTGAGTGAGGTGGTACCACTTGTTTGTAAAGTGAGGTGGTACCACTTGTTTGTAAAGTGAGATGGCACCACTTAATTGTAAAGTGAGATGGCACCACTTGATTGAAAAGTGAGGTGGCGCCACTTGTTTGTTAAGTGAGGTGGCACCACTTGTTTGTATTTTATGCAACTTTAAAGAATTTATCCTACAATTCTGCTTTCATATTGATTACTTTTTATTTCACCACTTGTTTGATGTTTGAGGAACTTCACAAATTCACTCACACTTACCACATCAATATTGAGTAATTAAATTAGCAAAACCTATTTGACGCTTGTGGAACAAAAAACACACTTGGAATTGCTACGTCAATGTTGATTAAGTGATGTGGAAACATGTGTTTGACGTTTTTGGAACGTATACAAAATATTTGCATTAAACTCCCTTTTTCACAGAGCACGGTTCATATGTTTACTAGTAACCACACTCACGTCATCAGTAAACTTGTAGTGAGGTGGCAGCACTTGTTTGACAGTGTCTATACTGTTCTCTGCAATGGCCTTGTGCACTTTGTCCATCCGTGATGACAGTTTCACGAATTCTTCATCGATGTGACCATCCGAAGGATCAATGAACTTTTTGGTTAGTTGGCTTAAATGGAATACATACGGAATATAACGCTAGTCAATTGTTCCATGTGTTTGTATCAGTCTCGTGGCTTGTGTGATGACGTATCTCACGAGAAAATCATTTAAGTTAAAAAATGAGTTAAAGCCTTCATAATTAACCAAGAATGCTCTTATAATTTTCTGCATTCAAAGAGACGTCATTAAAAGTAGTCCGGCTAGTGTGGTAAAACAGAATTTTTGAAAATCAGCGAGTAGCATAATACGTGAATTATTTCTGTGCAGTTGTATTTTACCGATGGATACAACTTGTATTTTTGGAATATAAAGCAGGCATATAATAAATACGGTTATACGATGACACAGAAAGGCGTATCTTTTGTTTCAAACAAACATCTTAGTATCCAAACATTCCATATGCAGATATCGTAAACATTCCATATGCAGATATCGTATCATCTAAAATACAAATGCATCATATTGTTAACAAAGAAAATACCAAAATATGTATTGTATCTCCAAATGTATGTATTAATGAAGGAACGATTGTTACCTATCGCTTATTTTGTTTAGGAAAGTAACCAATACCCTTAACATGCGGAGTATTTGTATGTTAATGTTTTGTTAATAAAGTGTTTGAGGTACGTTATTATTTTGATTGTTTAACTTAGGTCGATTTGGGTTGGGTTTTATTTAATAAAATGTAGAAATAGCTTGCTATGATTTGCGAAAAACATCTTTATGATATGTTTGAATTAGTATTAATACGATCAGTATATCCCTTTCAGTGCGGGAACCGGATTTTAAAGGCCAGAACGTGGCGTCTCATCAGGATCCAAACTGTTTGCTGTTCTGATAGTATTCTTTGAAAAAAATCGAAGAAAATGCTAATTTTAGACATTATGCAGACGACATTTTAGCAGACGACAAATTTCCCAGCATGCAAAGGGATATAAAACAAACGCGTAAGTATGATTGTTTTCATAATTGCCGGCTATAGTTGAATGTGATGTATTTCAATCATAGATCGAATAAAAATAGTCTTCACAAATCTCAAAAACGTTTTTTTTTTCAACTAGTTGTAAGTAAATGAGTCGTGTTCAGATAAAATTAGGCATAATGCATGTGCGTAAAGTGCCGTTCCAGATTAGCCTATGCAGTCCGCACAGGCTTATCAGGGACGACACTTTCCGCTTTTATGACATTTTCGTTTAAATGAAGTCTCTTCTTAGCAAAAATCCAATTTATGCGGAACCACTTAACGCACATACATGTACATTAAGCCCAGTTTTCTCAGAACGCGACTCAAATAAAGTTTACACGTGTACACTACTCACTGGAAATCGGTCTTCATTCCGCCTAGTACGCCTACAGTGGAGGTCTGAAGGTCATATAGCTGCTTCTCTAAATACATGATGTCCTGAAAATACACGGAGTTTACACCTATGTATTTGAGCTAGATTGCATCGAAGCCGAAGACCCGTTTGCCACGGCGACCCCACAATAAATTTGAACACAGGGCACAACATTACATAGCGGTGTTCAAAAAACTTGTTCACAAGATGGACGTAATTTCAATTTTGTTTTCAAATGCTCAATTGCTAAAAAAATATTGCCGCAATATTACGGAAGTTTCCAAACTTAAACTCAGTCTCGACTTCATATATTGACCACGGATAATACATGTAGTATGTGATTTTCTATTTGCGTTTGTTAAATGACTATGATTACGTCTGACACAAGACTGAACAATATTTTGTAGTCATGCGGCCTGGGCTTAAAATCGAATGCACGCTCTGTACAGCCACTAAAGGAAGCGGAACAGAAACATGACCCTATCATAGCTCGGTCCCACGACCTTACCGTTGACCTTCCGATGAACGTATGACGCGCAACAGACTAGGTTTAATTGTTTCGTATACATGGGTGACTTTTTATAATCGATTAACAAGTCGCTTTTGGCATTCGTGATTTTATTGTTTGTCTGCTTTAGAAAATTGATTTCAATCGTTTTAAAGGGATCTTTTCACGCTTTGGTAAATTGACAAAATTGAAAAAAGTTGTTTCAGATTCGCAAATGTTCGTTTTGGTTATGATATTTGTGAGGAAACAGTAATACTGAACATTTACCATGCTCTAATATAGCCATTATATGCATCTTTTGACAATTTTAAAACCTAAAAATTATAAAGCGTTGCAACGCGAAACGATTGAATAATTTGGAGAGTTCTGTTTTTGTCGTTAAATTTTGTGAAACTACGAAGATTGCTTATATAACGTATAAAATACGTCTAGCATGTGTACCCGGCGGAATAGCTCAGTAGGTTAAAGCGTTTTTACTTCAGGACTCTGGCAGGACTCCAGGAGCCGTATTCACCAATGTACGTAAGTCTCAAATCTTAGACTCAGCTCCAGTTTCTGACTCAGACTCAGACTCAGCCTTACAAAACTTAATTCACGAAACATAAAATGGTTAGTTTTAGACTCAGACTCAGTAAGATAAGTCTCAAATGCTAAGTCTACAATGTTTAGACTTACGCTATACAATCATGACGTAACGTCGTTTGAGCGTTTACTTTACAAAATGGCCGCCGCACGAGCTCCTTGCGTAATAATAATATTATTATTGAAAGAGTGTATCTAGATCGTACCAACCCTTGGGAGATTTATAGGAATATTGAATTTTACAAACGGTATCGTTTAACCCGACCGGGAATCGTATTTCTTTGCAATATTTGCAAGAAATAGTTGAGCCGCAATACGATGCGGATTCTGCAAGTTCCGGTCGCCCTGGCAGTGTGTACTTTCCCGAGCAACGTGGCAAAAATCATAAAAAAAGCGGCATTTAAAGTTATGGTAGCCAGAACTATGTAGACCTGTGCACAGGTCAATAATATTTTGACAGCTAGAGAGTTGAAGTTGTCAAATTTCCAGCTGGTACGACGCCGTTCGTGCAAAACAAGAACTTGGTGCGATCGCTGATACGTGAGTCATTTGCGATGTGTGCATTTTGCAATTGTTCTTATTTATTGTAAACAACTGTCAAATTCATATTTGTCCGCGTTTGTTTGTTGTCTTTTGTGAAAATAATCTCCAAACTTAATGAACGTGAACATGCACTAATTTTATGGATAATACTTGTTGTTTGAGTGAAAAAGTAATAACATATAATTTGCATGTATCATAAACTATAATAATGGATATTCTCTAAAAAGGGAAACCTATTAGAAAACGTTTACAAGACATTTACTATGCATAAATTTTGATTTCATTACTATTACAAATCTATTTATAGATGTAGGAATTTACCTATAGATATGTATATGCCGAAAAAAGTTACACTGCCATGACGCAGTTGGTAGCGCATCGGTGCTCGTAATTATATTTGACCGACTAGTCGGTGGTTCGAAATTTCATCGGGGACTTTTTTTTTCTCAACATTTTCAAAATAAATTATGACGATTATTTAGTTATTTTTAAATTCTTGATCTTAAATGTAATGTTAATTAATGTTTATTAATTTTAAAAAAGGTGCTATAATTAATGTGTATATTATACACCCTGTTAAGAAGATATAGGGTACACCTGAATCCATATGTGCATCTGTCCTTGTGTCTGTCTATGTTGTAATTGAGTTCCAATACAAAATGTATTTTTGCGACAAATGCTGTAGAATATGCATTTGTTGATGGCAAGTGCATTGTTGTAATGCACTTTATTTGTAAATTAATAAAACACTCAACAACAGGAATAATATTTTATTCTCAAATGCACATATTATTGCATTTTCAATCAATAGTAAAACGATGACATTAAATTTGATTATCAAGTTAAGACACATCAGCATATTGCATCACTTCTGACATAAGGCAGAACTTTCATTCAATATAATGCACATAAATGCACCGATCATAATCCATTTATATCAATATCTATTTACTTATTAATATTGTAATTTTTCCAAAAAATGGGTCAATTTTAAATGATCAACTTTCAGGTTTTACAAGTACTTTGGGGTGCATCGATTGGACGCATGTGCATATCAAGAAGCCAGTAAACCATGTAGAAGGCTACATAGGGCGAAAGGGCGTTCCCACCATCAACGTTCAGGTATGGCTTAACAGTCAGTTATGTGCAAGTCTAAATGCAATCCTTTTTATTTGATACAACTTTATTTTAAACACAAATATTTAATGAAACAACTGTATGTTAATTTTAACAGTTTGCCATTAGCAAAATAAGAAACATTTTATCAGCATTTTATCAAATACCTAAGAAAAAAATTACAAAAATATGTCTTATTTTGTTAGTGTAATATAACATGTTTTATGTTTACAGGCTGTGTATGATGCCAGCTACAGAATAACGAGCTTCACTCAAGTTCACTGCCAGTTGGCCAGGGCGAAAGCATGATGCCAGGATTTGTTGATGTCTAATTTCAAATTCACATAACTGTATCTACCATTATTCTGGAATTTCATTCAGTTAATTGAATGAAGAATTTTATTATTATCAATGATGGATATCTTGTAAGCAAATAATATCAAGAAGTGTCCCAAGACAACTAATTCAACTAATATTCCTCTTTGAATGTAGAATGTATTTTATATGTCAGTAACATAATACAATGACCAATGTAATATTTAACCTACATTTCTTAAAGCACACAAATATTGACTGAAATTTTAAAAGTACAAAAAGGGATAGAATCATATTTTTATCATAGAAATAATAGTATGCCCCTTTTTGAATTAAAAAAAAATCTTATTATTTTGTGTGCAACTGCCCCATAACTATTATTTCTAATATAGACTATCTATTTTAGAAATAATAGAGTTATGAAGTAGTTGCACAAAAAATAATAAGATCCTTTTAATTACAAAAAGGCGAATAAATCTACTACTAGTATATTACATGTCAGAGTTATAGCACTTGGTCACGTATGGACACTAAACACATCTTTTTCTCCAAATGTATTATTTCAATTTCTACAGTCAACTTTTTTATTTCTTATTCTAATTTTTCTTAGTTATTTCCCATCTGTTTCTCTGTAAGTTTTGTTAAGGTATCGGCTTGTGATCTCTTGTCGTTCTTCTTTGTGAGCGCTGCAAAAATGGATAAAAAGTGTGATTTGTATAAATGGACTTGTTCTCATATTATGATCTTCAAAGGTTAAAAAATTAATACATATATATCACATAATCTATGTATGCATTGGTACTATGCATTGGTACTATGTTTTAACATATTTGATGCTTATTATGTTTCAACAAATGCATGACTTTTGTTGCATATTACATAATAACATTATACAGTACTTGCTTTGTCAAATGGTATTGTCAGTATAGTTCTAAGAACTGGAATTCCATCCATGCAAGTTAATTATTAACTCTAAATTAATTGTATGCACTGCAATACCTTCAATTAGAGCTATCTAAGTGTTAAATTTATTAATATTTAATTTTCAAGATTTGTTCCAGACAATTTGAAATCTAAATTTAAAGATATCCAAAACTTACATTCTTTACACTTAATGCCTCTACTTTCATGACTGGTACACTCTGAAATCACATGAAAAAATATAGTGTCACTTAAAAAATCTAAATTAATTTAATCCAGTGATGTTTTCAATGCAATAAAATTGACAACTAATGTTAATATACTATACTTAAGTTAATGTATAATAATCCCAGTGTTAACTTTCAAACACAATGTTTAATGTTAATTTAATGCATGTTTTTTTCTTTTATTTTGTGTTTATATAAGGGTGAATTTCTATTATATTGTATACTATGTTGAATGTGATGCATACAATATAAGTCATATGGTTTGCATTTTCAATGTTCTATACATATGGTTAATGGTTTGCATATAAATGATAATCTATTTATTTACCATATGTTTTTCACTGCTGGCTGTTGTGGCACGCTCACTGCTTTGTAACGCATATGAAGAAGCTTCAAAAATTAAACGCAAAAATTAATTCAAACATATAACTTTGTAAAACACTTACGCACATACACTTATGCTCATTAATAATAATAATTAGTTGATTACCAAGAAATACAATGTCTGTATTTGCACTCATTCCTTGAATAAATGAACTCAACAACAAAATTGAAATAGTCAAGAGATTTAAAGTATCTAACAAAAAGGAATAGAAATACTTCCTTAAATGCACAAACTTCATTAGCCGATCTAAATTAATGATCTTAATGTTTTATTTTAATTGTCCTTATACCAAACCCTGCTATATTTACAACAAACAAAGACTCTGATAAAAGTTGCCATTTCATACCATATTTCTGTGAACGAGTTCATGAATATTGTTATTTAGTGCACCTTTGGTGAGCTTACCTACATATTTCCTTGATGAGTTTAATCAATAATCATATGAATTGACAAGTGTCAGATCTTTTTTATAACACTAATTAAATTACGCATTTAAACAATTATTATTAAGTTCAATTTAACGAAAAAAACTGAAAATTGTTTTCAATGCGTGACGTAGCTGTATATATTCTAGCACCATTTCAGCAAAATAATACAGTATCATATAACATACATTAACCAATGAAAATGCTCATAAGCTTTTTTACAAATTTAAACAATATAAGTAAGTAGGTATTGTGATTATATCACATAGAAAACACATATTAGGTTCGACATGTAGTAATATTGAAACAAACTAATTGCAATTGATTATAGTTTTTCAACAAAATTAATTAAATGAAAGCATAACAAAAAAAGTAATTAACTTACACCGAGCCTTGGAATTTTGGTTCTTCTTCTGGCACTGTTCACCAGTTTTTGCGACCCCAAATTTTCTGAAAGTTTAATAAAAACAATTGTATGATGTATAGCGGTATTTATGAAACACATTACATTTCATGTTTGCCATCATAACTGTCGATTAGTTTAATATAAACGACATACAGAGTAATTGTTATCAATGTAAACGTGTAGTAAATGAAAAGTTCGTTTGGAAATGTGCAGATTGTAATCAGATACGAATAAAACACACATGGGTACGAATCTAACAGGGTACGAGATGAAAACTAAAACAATAGACCTCCTTAAATGGTAAACTTATCCGTGAAACCACAAATATTCATTATTAATACTTAAATAACAATTCACTTGTGCAAATTTTGGAAACAAAGAACGTGCAACCGTACCATAAATTATAACAAATGTTTGAAACTAAAACACATTCCACAATCACATCCGAAATCCGTAAGTACAATTTGCTGAGTGGTTATGCCCCTTGTTTACATAGTGCATTATTCGGCGCTAGTAAAAACGACATCGGTAGCAAATCAAAAAGTAAGCTATTAAATAAAATATTACAACTATAAGGCAGATACGATAATAACATGTAACTTACATTGATATTCTACTCGCCACCTCGTCCCATTTTTTTCTTCGAATAACCAATATCTTTTCGGCTCCGATCCCCTTATACTCGCGGATAGAAGGTTCCAGCGGTCCCGAACCAGCGCATTAAAAACAATCTCTGGCTCGGACCAATCTGGACCTGCTGGCGCTTCGTTTCGCTGTCTTCAACTGCCAAACACTCCATTCAATAAGTTATAGCAAACATGTCCGCTACTATTTTTGACACTATTTGGCGCGTTTTCCCTACTAGAGAGTTCGCTTAGTCGTGACGTCATTAAAAAAACACAATCTTATTGAAGTCTATTTCCAAATGCGTTCGTGAATACGAATCCTGAGTCTGTCTTTAGTAAGTCTAAGCCTGAGTCAAAGTCTGAGTTTGAGTCCAAGTTTGAGTTTATTATTGATGAATACGGCTCCAGGGGTCACTGGTTCGAAACCTGCTCCGGGCAACGTTCTTTTTTTTTTTTATTTTATTCTTGATTTTTTACTGGAGCTTTTACGATCCAATGTTTACATTTATCAATATAAAGCATTTAATGAATAAGTTAAAAAAAATGCCAAAATCTGTGAAAAGGCCCCTTTAAATCAAGTTCTGGGGTGAGTGTGTGCTTCGTAAAGCACTCAAACCGGTTTAAACCCCCATTTTTGCATTGACCGTTCCAAGGCGGTGATTCCGCTTTCGATCATGTTATATTTATAGTTGGTGTTCTGTTCTAAATATAGCAGATAAGAGCAAGAATTTATATCCTCATAGATTATCTGAAGTTTCATTATCTGATATAATGTTTATGTTAATTTACTGATTCAGTATGCAATTGTTGTTTGCGTTCTGTTTATAATGACGCAAGCCGCTCCAATTCAACGATATTTGTTATTTCACATCATAATATTCCCCTTTACATCAAGCTCAAACATGTACATTTGGATCGGTACATACATGTACTTGCAACGTAGTTTTTCTTTGAAATAAATGCGACACAGAGTTTGATAATGCAAGCATTTTGGAAAAATTGCAACTCACATATTTTATTATTATAAAGAAGTATTATTGTGGAAAGTGTATCCATGTGAAGTGGTAAGGAAATCAATGCAATTCAGACACTCATAGTAAATAAAAGCTTAGATGAATTTAATCTTTACTGTGGTATTAACAGTAATTACATGGGTTGCTTAATCCGCTTATTTGCGGTAAAACTGTTATTCAAAGGGAGTTGCAAACAATTTTCAAATCTTTCAAATGGCGACCCGAAAAGCTCATTATGCGTTGTTCCTTCTTTAGATTCCACTGTGTTTCATCGATTAATTATGACCTTTAAAGAATTGTTACTTGTCTGCTTACATGCAAGAAAACTTAGTATATTCGAAAATTGTAGGTTTTTCAATCAATAATTAATTGAATTACAATTGCACATTTTATCGAATTTATCCATTTCTCTTCAAAACCTGTTGCAATTGTTTGCAATCTTAATTGTGAAAAAGACATCTGTTGGTTCACCCTCACAATGTAAACACAATATTGCAACATGTTACGAGGTTCTATCAATTTTAAGTTGTAATTTTAAGCGACGATGTATTTAATGTGATTCTCACTTCTATAATGCAATCAATCAATCAATCAATCAATCAATCAATCAATCAATCAATCAATCAATCAATCAATCAATCAATCAATCAATCAATCAATCAATCAATCAATCAATCAATGAATCAATCAATCAATCAATCAATCAATCAATCAATCAATCAATCAATCAATCAATCAATCAATCAATCGATCAATCAATCGATCATTCAATCAATCAATCAACCAATCAATGACTATGCTTTCAGCCCGTTTTTCCCACAACGAGGCTCGAAGGTTGCATTGTTCTCAGTCGTACCTTGTCCTGCATGAAGTTCTGTTGGCCAAGCTCTCTGGTGAGATTGTGCGTCTGGTCCTCGCTGTTCCCCTTTTCTGTCATCAGCTGGTTCTTCAGCTTCATCGCCTTATATGATGTATCCGTCGTCTTAATAGAGAGGTATCAACGACAGATTTAATACGGAGCTTAAGGCTTGTGCGTCGAGTGTCGTCCACGATTAGCCTGTGCAGTCCGCACAGGCTAATCAAGGACTACACTTTCCGTTTATATGGATATTTTGTGTTTAAAGGAAGTTTTCTCAAAACGAAAATTAAACATAGACGGGAAGTGTCGTCCCTGATTAATATGTGTGGACTGCACAGGCTAATATCAGACGACACTTTACGCAATTGTATTAAGCTCTGTTTTCCCTGCGCGAGGCTCACATAATTAAGACGATGTTCAATTGACCATAAATTCATTAAAACACATATTGCTGTTTTTAATGTTGAGCATTGTATATGTATACTCATATATATCTTAGATCATGTTCAATTGCCATTGTCTTCATATTGAAACATACGAGTTTTTTTCTACATTTCTTCATTTTCGTCGCCTTAGAGAGCTTTCTGCCACCTAAATAAAATATCGATTACGATATATAAAGATACATAAACCTTAACAAATTTAACTTTATATGCATATGCTGTGCATACGCTATAACGCACTACGGACTAAACAGCCGTGTAAGTTAAAATATAAAATGACATCATATAAAATGCGTATTGTGATTGGAAAATTATCACTTTCAAAGCGATGTACTTTTTATGATATATTAACGAAAATGTATTTGCGTTTAAGGGTGAAATGCTAAAAAATCGCAATAACTTATGTGTTCCTGTAGATCAATAATATATTTTTTGCATGTAATGCAATACTAAGAAACATAACATGTAGATCGAAATATGAAGTATGTACGTAAGTCTTAATCACATAAATATGATTGATATGTCCGTTTGCAACACACAATATATCTATCTATCAGCTGTGTAGTATATGTGCAGTGGGCGGACAAACCAACTAGTCAATATTTAATATATATTTTGCCAAGTGTATGCAAAGACAGGCTATTTGTACTTTAATATCGAACGTGCTCAATTGCCTATGGCTGTCATTTAAAACATAATGCTGCCTATGCTCCATTTTCATCGCCTGGTCAGGGATGACTATCATGTATGTGAGTAAAAAACCTTACTGTATGCTAAAGCAAAATTTGATAAAAACAAAATGAGCCGCGCTCTGTGACAATGGGGTTCAATGCATGTATGTAAAGTGTCGTTCCAGATTAGCCTGTGCGCACAGGCTTATCATGGAAGACATTTGCCGCTTTCATAATATTTATCGGTTCAAGAAAGTATCTTCTTAGCAAAAATCAAGGTTATGCTGAGAGTGTCGTCCCTAGTTAGCCTGTGCGAACTGCACAGGCTAATCTTGGATGACACTTTACGCACATACATTAAACCTTATTTGCACAGAGCGCGTCTCAAATATATTTTTAAAGCGTTCTATGCTATGGAGAACTAAAAAATGAGTGTATTTAAAATGTTTGCAGGCTATTCATTTTCACAGATACGAGAGCCCAAGCCTACTCTGATATGTGACTTACAGACGCTATATTTTTATGCAGATCGAGGCTTCTCTTTAAATGTTCAACTTCCTTTTCGAGTTCATCTATTCTGTAATCAGAAAACAAGGTGTTCATGCACATTCTTAATATATTAAATACCTTTAAGTTCTGCAATAAGAACAGATACATTACATATTATAATATTATTTATTTGGTCCAGGAATTGTATTATTTCATTCTACGCTGTAAAATGTCTGGTTCTCGAAATTATTTACGCTGTTACGTTGTGTGATGGGCAGGCAACTCCAGACAATATAGTACTTAGTAGACACAAAAACTAGTTGAACACTTTTCAATCGATGGGCAATAATAATTCAACGTGAAATAAATTCTACTCGGCCAACGTACGTAAAGAGTTGTTAAAATACGTTTTAACAGCGACATATATTAAACTATGCATGTCCCAAATGCATACTACATATTAGAAAATAAATGTTATAAAACAACGACAAATAGTCATAACACGCTTTCAAAGAACAATGAACAACAGTTGAATTGAATACTTTTAAAGACACATATTTCTTTCAATTATTATTCAGGTAAGTAGCTACCTCGCAGCAGACTGTTTCAGTAATAATTTCTTTCAATTACTATTCATGTAATTAGCTCCCTCGCAGCAGACTGTTTCAGTAATAATTTATTTCAATTATTATTCAGGTAAGTAGCTACCTCGTAGCAGACGGTTTCAGTAATATTTTCTTTCAATCATTATTCAGGTAAGTAGCTACCTAGCAGCAGACTGCTTCAATAATATTTTCTTTTCCTCCTCCCAGCGCGAGACACGTTCAGACTTCTCTAATCTGAAAACAAACGAAACGATTTTTTATATATTGACTTGTATTTAATTGTAATTGTGTTTAGAGTCTTAAAATCTGACAGAATTACTTAAATGGTACTGATGTTGTTTTCGTTAAATATTTATATGCTGATGATATTGATGATAGTGATGCTGATGATGATGAAATTGATGATGATGGGAATGTCGACGAGGACGACGACAATTTTGATGACAATGTAGTTGTTGTTGTTATTGTTGTTATTAATGTTGTTGATGATGATAATGATGATGGTGATCATGATGTTGATGATGATAATGACGACGACGACGATGACGATTACAATGATGATGCTAATGATGATGATGATGATGATGATGATGATGATGATGATGATGATGATGATGATGATGATGATGATGATGATGATAATGATGAAGAAGAAGAAGAAGAAGAAGATGATGATGAAGAAGAAGAAGAAGAAGAAGATGATGATGATGATGATGATGATGATGATGATGATGATGATGATGATGATGATGATGACGACGAGAAATAAGTAGTCAAGAAGTATAAAATATTCGAAGAAAATTCTCACAATCGTATCCTTTCGTTTTTCTCCGCGATCTGCTTTAGAAGCTGCTGGTTCCGGTCCACGAGGGCGGTGATCTCTGCATGCCGCTCCTTGTGGACCACGTGACTGTTCTCTAACAGCTGCTCGGTCGTCTTCAGCCGGTCCTCGAGCGAACGGATCTTCCCCTCCAGCAGGCTGGTTCCTTCGTTGTAGTCCTGGGAATATAGCAAACACTATTAGTTTAGTTATTTTAAGCTCGATTGCATCGAAAACAAATTCCTTATTGTAACGCGTTTGAGTCCTGTTCCTGTGTAGAACCAGTAATTAGTGTCTTAGGGGAAGGTGTAAAGAACTCCCCCACAGTGGGAATCGAACCCACGACCTCGCGGTCGCTAGGCGGACCGTATCCTCTACGCCACGGCCAACACTATTAAGTTGGTTTATGTATGGGTCTAGTTAAGTGACGACATAAAGTGTAGTTTTTTGTTTGCTGGGATTTTTGCTTTATAAATTATGTCAGTTTACCATGTTTAAGGTACCATTCACTGATACTTTACTACTAGCAAGATAACTGTCGGAAACATGTCGAGCCGATTGTAAATAAAACATAATAAATTTACACGTTGAACCATGTAAATGTTTGACCTGTGATTTTGATTGGCCTTCACCTTTGCCAAATGGATGACACAACTTATCCACATGGCTGGCACTTAAGCTTTATTTATTTTAAATTGTCTTGATGAATGATAAAGTCACAGCCTGAAAGTGCCGTTTAAAACACAAATATATAATGTAAACTTGTATACGTGACCTTGACCTATGATAGAGGGACGGTTGTTACACATGGAAATCAGTCTTTACAGGGACAACATTTGTGATGAATCGATTTATAATTGCATTGTGAATGAGAAAGAAACCGCCCGAAAAAGCTGTTTTATGGCCACATTGACCTTGACTTCGAAATGTTACCTTGACCTTTGAGTTAAGGAAACGGTTTTACATTTGAGCCGTGCTCTGTGAAAAGGGGGTTTAATGCATGTGCGTAAATTGTCGTCCGAGGTTAGCATGTCCAGTCCGCACAGGCCAATCAGGGACGACACTTTCCGCCTAAACTAGATTTTTGTGAAGAAGAGACTTTCTTTAAATGAAAAAATATCATAAAAACGGAATGTATCGTCCCTGATTAGCCTGTTCATTCTTTAATAAAAACGTGTTTTAGAAAAAAAAAGTGCTCACTTCAACTTTGCCGACTATTGCTGCTACACAGTTGTCCATCATTGCCACAAAGTCGAGGAGGATTTTCACGACACTGACAGTCTCGTTATCGGTAAATTTGCCTTCGTGGTACCCAGCCTCATCATTCAGAAGATATTTACTGCGCACGTTGGCTAGACGACCTTCCCGCTGAAAAATGGCGATTGACATGGTCAATATCCGTTAGGATTTTCTTATTTTCGATGAGTTTAGCAAAAATTAAAATGTATGTAGGTCTCGGAACGTGTAAATGAGATATATAAGTAATACATCATATACGACAATACTGTATCAAATACTCTTTAAAAGATAAATAGTACAGCTACAGTATGAAATCTTCGAACAATTCTTTATAACAAACAGCAAAGTCCCAGGAAATGGTCGCATAAATGTACATCAGCTCCATGGACTCCTCCGGTATATAACATGCGTATTGATGGGCTTACAACTAAAAACAAGCCGTAAGTGATACAGAGATTTGAGATTTGGCCGGTTCCGAGCAGGGCGTCTGGCAAATCCAATCAGCATCACGAAACAGGAGACGATATTGCAAATTCAATTGATAGCATGTATGGTTGTTATCAGGTTTTTTACTCTTAACTATAATTTAAATGACTATTTTTCTACCAATGTGTACAGATTTTCATTAAACGAACCACACTTTCGGAAAAAGGTTGTTTAAAGTGTGGTCTCAGATTATAATGTGAAGTCCGCACAGACAGAATTTTCATTTAGAAGAGACTTCCTTTTATTGAAAAATTCCATTAAGCGGAAATGTCATAGATGATAAGTCATTGCGGACTATTTGGGGAGTGACGGTACTTTACGCACCTGCATTAAGCCTCGTTGTCAAAAAGGTCATATACAAAAAAATAGCGCTCGAAAAACTCAGATTAAATGATGGCGCAATATCATAATAGCGGCCATTTTCGGCCCGATTTTCAGGTTTTTTGGTCTTCAAATTCTTTTTTCTCCAGTTTGCCTTTTAAAAATCGCATGTGCGCTATACATGGGGGCGCTATACATTGGGGCGCGCTATACAAGAGAAAATACGGTAATGATTCTTTTATAACTGAAAGATTGTACCTGCGATTGCAGTGTATACAACTCGAGATATATGTCATTGGAACTTACTACTCGGTTGACCCGGTCCATGAGGTCGGAGTAGGTGTTGATTGGGTTGGTGAGAATATCGTCGAAGAGTTCGAACAGGTCAAGAATGGCGTTCCGCAGCTCCGTGAGATGCGTGCACGTGAACACGAATTTCGTCATCCGGTTGAGACGCTATGGAGTAGACACAATGGTCCACATGACAACATAAGGCGTCGTATGAGGAAAAATGAAAATGATGCATATGTATTTTTCTTATTTCAAAAATTGTTGATATTGAAAAAGTAATAAGATTAAGTGCGTAATTTGCCATTAACTATTTACAATTGAACCAGTACACATTTATAACGATATTTATGGCGTATTTTCTTACCAGATTCTCCTTTGAAAGATCGCCCATGTTGGCACCAAAATGGTCGCCTTTCTGAAACCATCAGCAGATACTACTACTAATAATCATACTCATCATCATCATCATCATCATCACCATCATCATCATCATCATCATCATCATCATCTTATTATTATTATTATTATTATTATTATTATTATTATTATTATTATTATTTTACTGATAGTCGTTTTCATGGTGTGACCGGACAATTTTATGTTTATTGTTAACAATCGGAGCGCAACGACATAAATGCTATTGTCCTATAGATTTGTTAATGTGATATTAAGCCATTCAATTTCTTTCTCGTTTGTATAACAAGGTCAGTGTGCTTCTTGTTTTATGATGTATATAGTCGGCAAAATTTCTCCAAACCGACTAGATTCTATGCAATTATGAACGGTTCCAAACATCTGAATTATTTGTTTTTGAAATTTGCAATCAAATTTCAGCTACCAGAGTATTCAGTAAGCGTATTTTTGTTATTTTGACCACTTTCTTGAACATTATGTGCTCGTATTTATAAAACGTAATTTTGCCACTTAAATGAAAACAACATATCTTACTAATTACATACAATTAAGATGGTATGCATTAATGTTTTATTATTGTTTGTGTCCACGATATAAGGTTACACGTTGTTATGGAAATGCGTAATGAAACAGACTTCATTTGATTTACATTCCCATATCACAAATAACAGGATATGTATTCCTAATATGTCAATCATACGTTGGTATGGACAGTAAATAAAACGTATGAAAAAAAATTTTTTTGGAAACGTTGTGTTTCTACAGTCCAGCTCATGTTTTATTTAGTCCTAATTAGTAAATTATATTTTAATTTGGGCCCATATACTCGTATACATGGTAACATAATAGTGATACAAATAAGTGCTCAAATAGCATTAATATTATTATTACTTAGAATCTCACAACCATTACGTAGTATCTCCGTCAAGATTTGGACCGTGTTCTATGAAAAGGGGTTTTAATGCATGCGCGTAAAGTGTCGTCCCAGATCAGCCTGTGCAGTCCGCACAAGCTCATCATGGACGACACATTTTGCCTAAACAATATTTTTTGGTAAGAAGAGACTTTCTTTAAATGAAAATATCATAAAAGCGGAAAGTGTCGTCCCTGATCAGCCTGTGCTAATTATTCAATCGTTTCGCGTTGCGACGCTTTATAATTTTCAGGTTTTTAAATCGTCAAAAGATGCATATAATGGATATTTAGAGCATGGTAAATGTTCAGTATTACTGTATCTTCACAAATATCATAAATACAACGAAAATTTACGAATCTGAAACATTTTTTGTTTTTAATTTTTGCAGCAGCATGATAGAAGATGTAAAAAAAAATTGGTATGAGCAAAGGTAAAGATTTGTTTCAGTAAAGTTAGTAAAATAATAGCATTTCAAAATATTAAAATATTGAATATTAAAAATTAACGCATACATTCCATTTAGACTCTTAAAGGAATGGTGAATAAACAAGCGAATACGTATTAAATACGTATATATAATCGTATCGAAATATTTTACTGCAAAAATGTATTAAAAGAAAAAAATCGAAATATAAACTTAAGTTTTACATAGTGTTTGTAACACTTCGGTGGCTGTAAGCTAATGAAACCGAAACACAAATATTTTAACTCTAACGAGTTAATTGATTTCTTTGTTCATATGTCTATATTTACGTTTTGCAATAGCACAATTAAGCTGCCATAGCGACATTTTTATCTTATCGGTATTACTTTCAATCCATGGGTTTAATGTACATGTAATTGTTTTGGGGATTACTATTTTTTAATTGAAAATACCGGTAGTACTAGATTTAGTTTTTTTCGTGTGAAATATCATTTATTAAGATTGTATACACCATTCATGATTTTTAAAATTGGTGAATACAATTATTGGAACAATTCATTAATGAAATTTGTGACATCGATACCCCCGATGTTCAAATTATCAGTGTATGTGTTTAAAGTTGTACTTTTTTTTTATTTTCACATTAAAGTATTGCTAATTATGAAAAGGGTTAGAAAGTAATTCTCAATACTTACATTTCACGTCTTATTCCTCACTTATATATTTTATATTTTCTTTTCTTAAAAACAATTATCCACATTAACTACTTTTGTTTAAAGAAAACTCCGTTTTGTTTTATTTAAAGTTTTTAAGTCTTCAACCCGTCATATGTTCGATGTTCGCGTGGATGTCCAAACTGAACCGTGTCAAAGTCGTTCACTGTAGTTCTTACACTTTTTTTTCTAGATCTAGTATTTTGGATAAAATCCACCATGTTCTGCCAAAACTAAGAGAATTTAAAATCGCCGTTGGCGTTAAATCGGTGTTTCCCGATGAGTTGATTGTAACCTTTCACGCGACTGCTTTTTCTGATGTTATTTCGTCTGACAAGTTTTTCAATTTGGTGAAGAGCATAACCTTTCTCAGTATTGTGGTTTTACGATCAAATTAAACGAGTACATAGAGGGATATAATCTTCTTCAATGCGGATTGAAAACGATTATAGTCTATACAAATTAATTAGGCATAAACTCTGATCGCGACTTATAATCTTTGAATTTGTTTAAGTAGCACAATAAGTTTATCTATTGCTGTTTTGGTTTAACAGAATCAGACAAACCAAAGTGAACCATTGTTCATTGATTTCACCATTAACAGCATACATAACAATAGTTATACCATGGATAAAGCTAAATAAAACTAAAGGGACATGATTTTATCGCATATTGTGTTATGTGTTTAGATTTGAATATCGATGAACTTGGTACCAACATATTGGATTTACAAATAATTACTTATCATGAACCCATATTTATTGGTAAATAATTAAACGTTAACATTTTATCCGAGCGAATTACAAAAACATTCAGATATAACTACGATACAAGTGTTGGGTGGCTTGAATGACCGAACGAAAATGTTGATACCGAATTCATCTAAATTTATTGATAATTAACCCATTTATGCCTAGCGTCTAGAAAAAAGTCCTTGGCAAACAGCGTAGATCCAGATGAGACGCCGCATAATGCGGCGTCTCATCAGGGTCTGCGCTGTTTACTCAAAGGAATTTCTGTAAGAAATAGTCTAAATATAGAAATAAATATACTTGACACCCCTAATTTTGGAAATAAATTGATCCAATTTAGAAGGATGGGAGAGTCCACTAGGCATAAATGGGTTAATATTCAGTTATGCATGTATTTTGGTACAAGTACAAGTAGATTTTATATGCCCTATCTTGAAAGACTCGACTACAGACCCTCGAATCTCAATGAACTATCGTGGAATAAGCTTGCTATCGTGTGTTAGTAAACTGTATACGTCGTTTATGAACATGAGACTGACATCATACCTTGAACAAAATGACATGCATGCTGATGAGCAAAACGGCTTCCGTAAAAACGGTCATGTGAGGATCATGTGTCTACGTTGAACAGTATAACAAAGAACAATAAACAAGTGTTCACAGCCTATATAGATCTCCGCCGTTGTTTTGATTACATAGATCGGGATATGTTACTTTATAAACTTCTGTTGAATAAAATCGACGGAAAGCTATACAACTCTATAAAGAATATATACTAAAGCACCGTATCAACTATACGCATCAACAATAAACTTACCGACTGGTTTGATTGTGCAACTGGCGTAAAACAAGGCTGCAACCTGTCGCCGACCTTGTTTGCAATTTTCGCGAACGACCTTGTGAAAGAGGTAAATGATCTTGACATTGGTATGAAGGTTGAAGAACTTAAACTGTCAATTCTGATGTATGCAGATGATATAGTGCTGATTAGCGACTCGGAATAAAAACTTCAAATTATGCTTGACACAGTGCATAATTGGTGAAAGCGTTGGAGAGTGTTAATAAACAGCAACATATCCAAATGCATGCATTTTCGTCAAGGTAGAACACAAAGAACTACGTTTACCTTCAAAATAGGAGACAATTTTCTTGAAACAGTCGATAAATACAGATACCTTGGTATACTGTTCCACGAGAATAAATGACGATACCCATAATTGTGACACCCTAGGCCAAGCAGATGGACGCGCATTAGGTGGCATTACTAATAAAGTGCACCATCTAAAGGACTTGGGTTTCAAAACGTTTGATAAACTATACAGCTCTTGTGACATACCGATTATTGATTACTGCTCTTCAGTTTGGGGATATAAACAGTATCAACCAATTGACAACGTCCAACACAGAGCCATGCGATATTTTCTCGGCGTTCACCGTTTCACGCCAGTTCTCGTAATGATCGGAGACACCGGATGGATTCCAAGTGTATACCGACGCTGGCTCTCCATGCTACGGTACTGGAACAAGCTCATACAGATGGACGATCACAGAATCACAAAGAAAGTGTTTATTGCTGACTATAATAGTCACACAGAAAAAAACAACTGGACACAAGATTTGAAAAAGATCCTCAGTACGATCGGTCTCGCAAACAATTTTGAAAATAAAACAGTGGTAAATCTTTCACAAGCAAAAGATCAGATTCATCTGTATTATGCCAATAAATGGAGCCAGGATATCCAGCATGTTCCTAAATTAACGACTTACCGACTTTTTAAGAGTACATTCAAGACAGAGGAATACATTGAACTTAACCTAAAAAAGAATGAACGATCAACGTTGTGCCAATTAAGAATGGGTATACTGCCATTACGAGTTGAAACTGGGCGATTTGTTGGAGAACCTTTAGAACAGAGGACGTGTAGATTGTGCCACGCTGATAGTATAGTAGATGAAGTACACTTTTTGTTTGAATGTGATACTTACAATGATTTACGGCACATACACTTGGCAGATATATCACCTGAGCTGACGAACCACAATTATATTAGTAAACGTAATATACTTATGTCTTTATGTCCGCGAAAACTGGCTAAATTTATTGTAAAAGCATATTTAAAACGACGAATTGTTATCTATGCATAGTCCTTAATGAGTATACCATCGACATTAATTCCTGTACACAATTTTTCGTTTATATTCATATTCGTTAAATATTATCCATATGCACCAGTGTGTGTGTTGCTATTGTACATAGTTTGAAATATTCTTACTTACTATTCTGTTTTCTGATAACTTCTGTTTTGGTGACTTATAGACCCATCGGGTCGGGTGCAAAGCATATTTGTATATATATATATTAATATGATGTTTTGTTATATTGCACATGTCACGATAATAAACAACTTACTTACTTAGTAGAGGTAGCAACATCAACAGTAGTATTAGTAATAATAGTTGTTGTAGTAATAGTAGTAGTAGAAATAGACGTAGTAGTAACAGTATTAGTAGTAGTAGTAAAAGATGTTGTAGTAACAGTAATATTAGCAGTAGTAGTATTTTAACTATTAGTAATAGTACTCTAGAAGTAGTTGTATTAGCAGTACTAGTAGTGGTATTGCTAGTGGGGGTAGTGGTGGGTTGGAGGTGGTAGGGGTAGTAGCGGCAGTCGTAGAAGTAGTGTTAATTGCAGTAGTGGTAATGGTTGTCGTATTGGATGTAGTAGTAGTAGTAGTAGTAGTAGTAGTAGTAGTAGTAGTAGTAGTAGTAGTAGTAGTAGTAGTAGTAGTAGTAGTAGTAGTAGTAGTAGTAGTAGTAGTAGTAGTAGTAGAAGTAGTAGTAGTAGTAGTAGTAGTGGTAGTAGTAGTAGTAGTAGTAGTAGTAGTAGTAGTAGTAGTAGTAGTAGTAGTAGTAGTAGTAGTAGTAGTAGTAGTAGTAGTAGTAGTAGTAGTAGTAGTAGTAGTAGTAGTAGTAGTAGTAGTAGTAGTATTGTTATTGTGTGAAACATTTGTTGTTGATCATATCCTAATAAATCGCAAAATTACAATGATCACTAATCGATAAACTGTATTCATCGTCCAATTTAACGCTATTAAACATCATAAATATTTTTTTAAATACTAAAGTGCGTATTTTCTCTGTTTGAAACTTAAATTGCGGCAATAAATATGTTATTTGCACAGTCAAGTATACGTTTAACAATTGTTTGTAAATAATAGGAGTTAAGACTTAAATCAGTTTTAAAAGGTCAGCTCTTAAGATTAATTGCAACATAATTTAACGATGTACATGGTCCTTAAAGTCGATCGTGTTGAAAGACCTCTTGACCTTCAAATGAAGTATTGGTCGAATAATAGCAACACAAATATGACACTACTGATTGGTATTTCGTACTGTTGTTGTTGTTGTTAGTGTTTATAATCATATTTGCTGCTATCATGCAGCTTCCTTTACAACTGCTACTGCTGTTGAATTTGCTGCTGCTAATACTGTTGTTAATGCTGTTGTTGCTACTGATGATGATGATAACGATGGTAATGATGATGGTGATGGTGGTGATGATGATTATGATGACGACTAACTAGACGACAACGACGAGGAGGAGGAGGAAGAAGAGAAAAAGGTAAAGGGGAAAACAATGCACGATGTAATTTCAATGGCCTTTATGTTTCACTGAGATTTGTTGCAAGCAGAAACTTCATTTTACGCATACATATCAGTACATAGTCATTTATAAATGAAAAAGGTTATCAACTTAATATCCTATGGAAATGCGTCGTGCGACACATCAAATCACATACATGTATAACAAATACTTATCAACACATATTAATTGTTTCGATATTTACATATGTCGTTAAGTTACTACCTTTGATGATATGATAAGCCGCTACCATCTAGCCTCTGGCTGGGGTGGGGTGATTGTATTATGAAACGGATTTGGAGCCAGTAAATCATATTTTGTTTTCCCACCCATCCAATGCCTAATCATGTCAATAGCGTCTGCCATGGTCTCGTGTATCTTATTCTAACACCGTAATATGGAGAATTTTCCAGTTGATACGCAGATACTGAGTAACTCTAAAAAATCAGTCAAATCGCAACCATACTAACACATAATACTAAGTATAATAACATATTTTGTTTAGCTATATATATTTAGGTATATGTTTTATGTTGTAAAACAATTATTCATACTACGGAAAAATATGTGAGCATAGAAAATATCCATTAGATTAGATTAATCCATAGATTAAATGGTCGAAAACTACATTTAAAAGCAGTTGATGTGACTGTTAACTTCCTGAGCCTTTTCTTAGACGCTGATGCATCGTAGATGGGTAACATAAAAAAAGTTTTGTATCTAATAAATTAGAACAGTTATTTGTTACGTGTGACTTTTGATGGACATCAAACCCGGGATCCACATCGACTTCAAAACTGCAAACTGTTTTACTTTTTAGCAAAGCAATTGAAATTGAAAAACTCTCACTCATACACAACAACCTATAGTTGGTTGTCTCATAATGATCATCACATAGGACAATTAACAAACATTAAAACTAAAAATGTGTTTACCGATATTTAGACGTTACACGGACTCAGATATTAAGTTTTGATGTTAATTGTGTTGTGAGAATAACATACGTAACTTGAGGAAACCCCACCTGTCCAATGTGGTGACCTGCACCCAAACTCCCTTTAGCCGACACGACGAAAACATTTAATAATTTTGTATTTACCGTATTATGCTTGAAAGACATGTTGGTGCATATGTATTGCGTCTGGTTATGATAAAACATGCATCATACGTATGGTTCGGTTATTAAAATGCGCTGTGTGCACCCCGCGTATCCTTGCTCTCTGGCTCCTTACAAATCTAAAACTACGGTAATAGTCATGTGTAGCCATAACAGTTCGGTTGCGGTTAAGGCGAAAGTAAGCTTGAATCATACAATATTGGCAAATTAATGAATGTTTTGCGATTCAAATTTGTTTCTCAATCTAAATGTAGTTTCATTGTACTTTTTGCTACATCTCTATTTAGTCGCATTGTCTGTTGATTGACACAAAGTGCTATTTGAGAGCATTGTTTATAGCTTACTGGTATTTGGATGTCACACTCTTTCGGACATTTACAATGTAGTCCAAATAATTAGACGTAAGCTACCCCGCTTACGTCTAAACGGCTTCCGTCGTTTTCCTATAGCAAATTGAGTTCAACTTAAACTTCAGTTTTTCTCGTTAAATCTTTGCTAATGCATAAAATTATCATTAATTAGACATAAATGTGAGCGATTACCTCTTAAATGTGTAAAAATTGTGCTTTTAAACCAGTTATGTACATTTTTAAAAATAAACATACACAACACACGAAGTGTGTTTGTCGTTTATAGAATTACATTGAATTATCTTGAACGAAATTATTTTTTGAATAGGTTACACATAACCAATTGTTGTTGTACAACAAACCACATCACTTTTTAGCTTTCTGTACTCTTTAATTAAATGAAACCTATATGTGTGTGTTAAAACTACCAGTTGTATCGCGGAGTGTATATTGATAGGAGATGAATCGAGTATTTGACCCTTACTGTTGTAAATTCAATCTTATGCAAAAACTATTCATCCGATTTTATTGGTTTATACGTTATCTTGTTGCTTATTAATTCCCTTTTCAAAAAATATACGTTTTAGTATATTCCCGTTGTTATTAATGGATTTATAGCGAGATAAACACAAGAAATACACATTTTATGTTTTACCACCGCGCGTTTTACCGTGTTGTGGCTATCGATCTTGTACAATTAGCGTACAGCGAAGCGCCGAGGTTCTACATTTTGATGTACCCACTCACGTCTTTTGTTGAATTATAGTTTCATTTCTCGGCTGATTTTGACAAATTATATATCATTAGAAAGCTAACGTTACGTAGTAAACAGATATATAAATATATATTAAGTTTTTCTTTTGATTTCGACAGCCCGGCGAGTTATAACTTTAACTTTTGCAAATATCATACCGTTTTGGAGTTTTAGAATCTAGATTTATGGTTGACATGTTTGTACTTAATACCAATTTGTAGCGTTATTCTGATTTCGACAGCCCGGCGAGTTATAACTTTAACTTTTGCAAATATCATACCGTTTTGGAGTTTAAGAATCTAGATTTACGGTTGACATGTTCGTACTTAATACCAATTTGTAGCGTTTATATTTGGAGTTCAGTTTTAAAAATTAGATCTTGCTTAGGAGAATAGAATTCTGTATACGATAGAAAAAAATGTTTAAAAACGAAAGTAATTAAGGAATGAAGGCGGAAGAAAGTAGCGCGCGTTCCTAACGCACTGAACTGATGCTACGGTCTTGGCGATTATGCTTTTGTTTAGAAACCGGCCATTGATTTTCCTTTGCCATGATTATTATATTTTTTATGGAATATATTGTAGTATTTTGTTCACGAAACATATCAATAAAGCTTATTATAAATTAATCTTAATAAATTAACGATTTCAGCTCTTGTTTATAACACAGAAAGGGTGTTAAATTTATGATGAAACAGCGTATATAGCGGACCCTCTCGATTTTATTCGGCTTTACATGCATACTTGAAATAAAATGGGTGTCAAAAACATTCATCGTTTGCTGTTAATTATCAACGAGGGAATTATGTATAATTATATGAAATGTTATTTACCTTAAATTATCAATTTATTAAAGATTCTTGAAAATCACGGTCGGTGTTACGCGGGTCATTTCGTATTTTGACATCAGGGCATCATGTCCAAATATTCAAAATCAGATTTTTTTTCACTGGGACGATGACGGCTCAGATTTAGACAGGCAGACAGATAGTTTATTCAGACTTATACAACAATACATCGTGTTCAACTCAAATATATAAATTATTTTTACTTTTAAACGAATTGTTAGGTGATTACACATATAGCAGTGATGATTCTGAGAATGTTGCCATGTTTCTTATCCGTGTAATCTAGAGTCCGTGGTTTGAGCATTTTCATCGCAGTGTTCAATAAAAGATATCTCAATAATCTTGTTTATTGATAGATCTGTGGTTTTATTGCCCCTGTGTTCAGCACAAACCAATTATCTCGTTATGATCAGACACTGTGCCGACCAATACTAAATAACACTATGGTGTCATACGCCACAGCAGGGACCTATACTTGTGATCATGGAGTCTAAGTGCAAGACTTAAAAAAGTATGTTGTTTCGCTTGCGGTTGTTAAATCCAAAACGGGGCTTCCCAGCTGGCACAGCTGCTGATATTCGAATCTGAATACTTAAACTTATTCAGACCTTATTCTTAACCGTTGCGCGTATTACGATATCGGATTTTAGGCGTGAATACAACTCAGTGAAACTATTCAATTTCTTATACAACATTAAGCATATTAACAGTTATTGAAATTAACAATATCAGCGACATCTTTTTAAAGACTAAGCACCTTTTCAAGTATCGAATTTAACATGTCAATAAAATATATTAATACCAAAAAAGGTTTCATTTAATATTGTTCACATTAAACCTTTAAACGAAAGTGTCGCTTTAACTATTTTCCGTGTCTTATTAAGCCGCGAATCGTTTGCTAAAAACAGTTAACAAAAAGGGCTACACGTTCTAATTCTTAATGAAATACAAAAAAAAAGTATGACATAATTAATAACGTCCATAAACACACACGGCAAGATCAAAGTTTTAATGGAAAACTAATATGACATTCCACGTAAATTATTATTTTCGTCTAAATCGAATACTATATATATAGAAACAATGTATTTATAACCGACCAATGAGGTAACATTATGCAACTTTCAATTTACACAGTGCTATATGGCAACAATATGGAATTTGAACAGTGGTAGTGTTTTAAGGTCTGGACTATCATTACTTGTAAGTTTGTATAAACATTTTTCTAATGCAATTAGTAAAATAATGTTTATATTTTATGTTTAATAATTTATTGCATGATTATTCTGTGCTGTTATATGAATTTGATGCCGTTAAAGCTTTCGACATGAATTCATGTCGGAACGATGCTATTGCAAAATAACGTTAAACGATATGAGGTCGATGTAAATCGACCTCATATTTATAGGAGTAATTTACAATGAAGCTACCATTACGGCTTTACCGGATCATTTAACATAAATTAGGATTCAGTTGAATTTTAAATATTGCGTAACGCATCTATTTTATGAAACAATAAGCAAATGTATTATTTTATTTTTATAATGTAAAATAAGGCTTACAACATTTCTGCCAGCACAACTTAATTACAGTTAACAGGGGTTTTTATCTGATTTTGGGGAAAGGGCCTGGCCTTTTTTGAGGGAAAAAAAATCGCGGGAAACGCCAGATTTTGGGGGAAAAAATCACACGAAACGCCGGATTTTGGGGAAAATAAGGAAAGTCTTAAATAATCAATTAAGCATATTTTACTGTTTTTAAAACAAATTCAAGGAAACAGAAAATTTAATTATGCAATAATTTTCTTTTTTCTACACTGGATCAGGTGAACTTATATATTTAAAGGTTTAAAAAAAAAAAAAAAAAAAATTATATTATTTTTATTTTTTTTTGGAGGGGAAAATGAAATCTAGGGGAAAATTTACCAGCTGAGGGGAACAAAAAATCGGAGGGGAAAGGGCCGATGATCGGCGGGTCACAAAGAAGGAAAAAAAACCCTGGTTAAGTCCGGTAATCTTGCGCATCAGGTAATCTTGCGCACTTCGCATTTGCGAATCTCGCAGACGACAAATGGTTTTCTTAAGTGATGAAAGATGGAATTTCACATTTTTAATAATTAACAGATTTAAAAACAGGGGACAAAAATACCACTCGTCCGCTTGTATTGACTAGTGAAATCTTGATAGGACGAGTGAATTTCCCTAAAGCTCTCGTCCTACAGGACAAGTGAAAAAAACTGATGTTAAAATATGTATTTTCTGACCAGAAATACTCGTTTTGATTCAATAAAATCATTTTGTTAAAGCATATCTTTTCCGAAAGAAGAATGCGAATGAACCGGAAATTTTAATTGTAAATTTCAAACAGCAGGTGCGCGTCGTTATGTGAGACTGTTTCCCGAGTAAATATTGGCTTTTTGGTGTAAACTTTGTGCGTCCATGTTGACAGGGAACCATCTGACTGCATTCACTGTTAGTATTGATCTTTAAAGATTTTTTTAACCGTGAAGTACGGTTTGAAACCAGTCTAAATTTCGTCTGAAAATGTCTGACATACGAGCGTTCTTTAAATTTGGCGGGAGCGATTGTTCAAACGTCCGAAAAGGAAATTATGCGAGCATTAGTAAAAAGGAAAACACAAAATTGTCTTCATTTAGTTATTTTGTGTTCCTCATAAATAAAGTAGATCTAACTTATTTCACTGCTTAACATTTCTTTTGTGATCAGCTGGCATGATGAATAACTGAGTAAGCAGCATTTTAGCAGTGATTTAGGAAACTTTATTAGTCATATCAGCAATCTTTATTTCACACATACTTTGAAGGACAAGTGCATGTGTTTGCAGGACGAGTGAAAATGTTAATGCACTTGTCCTGCAGGACGAGTGCAGTTTAGAAATATTTTTGTCCCCTGAAAAGATACGTATTCCATGCAAAATAACATTCGAGCATTACATTTAAACACCGGTTGCGTCATCCCTATACATCATAAACACTGGCCTATTTACGAAAAATTCGAAATGAATCACAAATTCCCTGCAGTCTTTAGCGTTTTCATACTTTAAATTAAGAATTCATAAATCCAACGTGTAATTTAGCATTCCATTGCACAATATCCGATCATTTATGGTATTGTTGGCCATGAAAATATATCGCATCAGACCGACATAGTCATTATTTCCCGTAGTCATTATTTCCCGCCATTCTGTCAAACCAATTTGGTATGATCTCCGCATGCGCAATGGCCTAGTTTTGATATTTTCTGTAAACTATGGAAGCATGATCGTGGTAAAGTCAAACCCGTTATGCATAAACATTTTTTCACGCATACCGTTTAAAAAAAAATTAATTGTACACTATTACTAGTGACTATATTATTTGTTGATTTGTGGTGAACAAAAACTGCACTAGAAATCCACATTTAATTTCAATGGTTTTACAAACTGACTTTAAAAATATTTTTTTTAAAGGTTTTTTTGTAAATAATTGGACACCATATGTCTACAATTTTGCCTAAACAAGGTCATTACAGAAAGTGCGCAAGATTACCGGACACTGTGATAGTTTGAAAATGAGCTGAGTCATGTTTGTTTTGAAATCAAATCGGACAGTTCTTCCCTGAATTAATCAGATATTTTTGTGTTAATAAGCACATGAATTTATTATTTCCATAATAAATTTAGATATTATGTTGTCAATTTATAAAAGAACGTGTTTTTAAACCAATTGACCCTTAACTGCGCAAGATTACCAGACAGCATCGTATGCTACTGATTGGTAAAATGAAGCTCGACTGTGTATTGTCAACACGACTTTGGCGTACTGAATAATTAAAATATTTATACTCTATATTTTTTATTAAACATCTGATCAATTTGCATTTGTTCTGTCTTAATTGGGCTCATCTATTTTACAATGTTGTTGTCTTTTATTAATAAGCATATTGTTTTACTTTTGCTTGCTTTTTGTCACCAGAGGTATATTGCAACACTTTGGAGTCAGTTTCCTGGGGAAAAAGAATGACTTCTTGTCACCAGTGTTTCCTCAGGCAGTATGCGGTCTCTATACATAGTGCTGGACCCTTTAAATTTTCCAATCTGTGCATTTTGTCAGTAACTCACTAACTGCAATGTATAGCCATTCTTAAAATCATAAGAGATATTGACTTTGCCAGAAATATCAGGAGCCAATTTACGATCTTCTGTCTATTACATTTAACTATTTCACTCTTATAGAGCACACCTAAAAGAAGAATGTTGTTGTATTAGAAAATCGATATTTAACAATGAGATCTCAGGCTTAGCATGAGCAACAGCGCTTGTAGTCAGTCAATCTCGGCAGTAAAATCGTGCAGACAAGGCATGACCACATTGCCATGAGCATGTGGTTTTATAGCAGTTTGTCGAATTTGGTATACCTACAACACTCATGGGCCCTACAGTGTACACCTTCACAATGATATCTTGGCCATTCACTAAGAAGACTGATAATAGCTACAGGGTGTAATCCTCATGGAAATTGTGCATTCTATGCATAATTAATATTGTCAAAACATTAGTTATAACCTAAATCATCAAAACAAATTATCCTTGAATTAATTACACACATTTGTAAATGTTTTGTTGATTTTTCATATAAGCATAATTAAATTTGTAATAAAATAAAAAACAAACACTTCTGAATCTAAATTTGAATGCTACGTACATTAACAATTTCTAGCTTTAAATAAAAAATGATTTTGTATTTTGTGTAGATCCTTTTTCTCAAATAAAAGTGTGCAAAATTTATGCAGCACATGTATAACATCACGTCATCCGCATGGAGAGCGTGGGTATATTGATCATTCTTTAAAAATTCACACGCGCACACATCAAGTGATATACGCATGTTTAGTGGGAATACCCAAATTTGATCGAACATATATTTCATCAAATCCTTGAAAGTCACATTTGCCAAAATTCATTGGATACTTGATTTATTTGAAAAATGGCAATCGTTTGTGTTAATGAAATTCTTGAGCACTTTTATTGTAAATATTTACAAGTATTGGCTTTAAAAAATGGAATGTTTAGGATTATCTGCAGGTAATTAATAAAGACGGGAAAAGTAGTAAGTACACAGTTATATTAAGAGTCTGGTTGATACCCAGATACTTAAAAAAATAATTTTGGTCATTATAATAAGGACCAAACAATTTTTTTTCAAGTAATAGATCAAGTAAAACATCTGTTTCCCTGTTTAGAGTGGTATTCCTCACTTATTGCATATCTTTACAATGTCTTCAGATTCTCACATGTGAAAGATGGCAGGGTCAGGCCAGCATTTCCCCATGAATGTGTCCAATACCCTATCAGGGGACATTATCTCAGTTCAGGGGCCGATACTGGGTTCAGGGTACAGCCATTCCCCAGGGTCAGCTCCCAGTGTTGACACCAGTTCCATGTCACAGGCAACCTTTTCAAGCAACACAAGCCAGGTAAGTGTTTTATTCCATACTTGTTACCTCAGTTCATCATTTACGATGTGTCTGTTTTTAGCTCATGGTGAGCTTTTGTAATTGCTTTTTGTCCGTTGTGCGTTGTGCGTCGTCTGTCGTCAACATTTTGCCTTGTGAACACTCTAGAGGCCAAATTTATTGTCTGATCTTCATGAAATTTGGTCAGAACATTTGTCCCATTGATACCTCGACTGAGTATGAAACTGGGTCAAAAACTAGGTCGCTAGCTCAAAAAAAAGAAAAACCTTGTGAACACTGTAGAAGTAACATTTGATGCCCAATCTTCATGTAACTTTGTCAAAATGTTTGACTAAATGATATAATGGTTGAGTTCAAAAATGGTTCCGGTCCGTTGAAAAACATGGCCACCAGGGGGCGGGGCAGTATTCCTTATATGGCTATAGAGAAACCTTGTGAACACTCTAGAAGTCACAATTTTTTCCCAATCATCATGAAACTTAGTCAAAACATTGGTTTCATTGATATCTCGGACGAAATCGAAATTGGTCCAGATCGGGGAAAAAACATGGCCGCCAGGGGGCGGGGCTATTTTCCTTATATGGCTTTTGTAAAACCTTGTTAACACTCTAGAGGCCACATTTATTTCCAATCTTCATGAAATTTGGTAGGAAGATTGGTCTCAATGATATCTTAGATGAGTTCGAAAATGGTTATGTTTGCTTGAAAAACATGGCTAAATATGGCTATAGTAAAACCGTGTGAACACTCTAGAGGCCACATTTATTGTTCAATCTTCATGAAATTTGGTCAGAAGATTGGTCTCAATGCCAAGGGGCGGGGCATTTTTCCTTATATGGCTATAGTAAAATCTTGTTAACACTCTGGAGGCCACATTTTTATTTTCCGATCTTCATGAAACTTGGTCAGAAGATTTGTCCTAATGATTTCTTGGATGAGTTGGAAAATGGTTTCGGTTGCTTAAAAAACATGGCCACCAGGGGGCGGGGCATTTTTCCTAATATGGCTATATATCATGCTTACCGGTAAGTAAAACCTTGTTAACACTCTAGAGGCCACATTTATTGTCCGATCATCATGAAACTTGGTCCGATGATTTGTCCCAATTATTTCTTGGATGAGTTTGAAAATGGTTCCGGTTGGTGGAAAAACATGGCCGCCAAGGGGGCGTCGCATTTTTCCTTATATAGCTATAGTTAAACCTTGTTAACACTCTAGAAGCCATATTCATTGTACGATCATCATGAAACTTATATTTTGGACAAGTTCAAAAGTGGTTCCAGTTGCTTGAAAAACATGGCCACCAGTGGGCGGGGCATTTTTCCTTATATGGACTTATGAATCATCATGAAACTTTGTCAGTATATTTGTTTAAATGATATCTTGGATGTGTATGAAAATGGTTCTGGTCTTTTGAAAAATGTGGCTGCCAGGGTGTTCACTAGTCATGAAAGTTGGTAAGAACATTTTGTTCTAATGACATCTTGGGCTGCACAGAACAGGTCAGTTCCTTTGAATCTCAGGTAAGCGACTTTGGGCCTTTCAGGCCCTCTTGTTTCTATATTTTCTTTTTTTTACAGAAATATTCAGTAAACTGAAACTATCAAAAGGAAATCTATTGAGATTTTAGACACAGTTTATTCCTCTAATTGACCCCCCTCCCAATCCAGAGTATCATTCCCTTTTTAAAGTGACATTTGGCTGTTGTCACAGGTTGTGTAGCTGAACTTTATCAGCCTATTGCAATGAGAGATTGCTTAGTTAGTTGAGATATGTGATTAAAGATGAAGTAAGATATTTTATAGTAGACCAATTCACTCAATGGAATACTCTCTTGAAGACATTCCTTAAAATAGTCCTTGAAGATATGACTTTTTATGTGCTCCATGTACAGTATTCATTCTAAATAACTGTCTCTCTGGAACTCTTAACTTGTTACTTCACAAACAAGTTTACTGATGGTAGCGTTCTCATGGTTAATGACTTGTAGAGACACAGACTTTTTGTGATATCAAGACTGTCATGACTGTAAACTTTTAGTTCGACTATTAACCGAATAGTCCGAGCTACGCTACTCACCCTTTAATTAATCTCCGCCTGTGTCGGCACCTACATCATGCTGTTGGATAAGGTTAAATTGCCACATCTCTATATCACTGTTTCTTCATCAGGTATTCTATTGAAGCTTCACACATTTTTGGGGGTCACTGTGTGACATCAAGTTACATAACTGTAACCTTCAATTCAGCAGAGTTATGCCTCTGTTTGTATTTATGAAAATCTGTTTAAGGTTTGCCTGTAAAAACTTCATCTCTTTATCTTCTGCAGATATATATATATATATATATACATCAGAAAATTTACATAATACTATAAAAGCAGGAAGATAGCAATTGTGTTGTGGTACAGCTCATGTTTTTGTTCATTAGTATTGCATAATATTATAATGGAAAAAGTGTGAATTTTTGGTCAAATATGGGGCCGTTTTCGGCCCCATTTTGTATGTTGAAAAGTATTTATTTTTCTCAAATGAGTTTCTAAAATTTCCATTTTGTTTGATGTATAAATTGCACCCGATAGTTATTTCCATATGCATATCTATGGGTTGAACCCTCATATACTTAAATATAATATTAAAAACTTTTATTCTTAATTTAAATTAATTTTGAAGTACTTGAAAGAAAATAACAAACATTAAATACACAAATTCCCCAAATTTAGTAAAAACAATGTGCTTTTTCCCAATAAAAAAGGCCCCGGTCCCATTCCCAAAATGGTGAGAAAAAAACAACACTAGTGAACAAATCATTTATCTTCCAGCCACAAATGATGTCCCCAACAAAACCGTTCCCCAATATCAACCTGGTACAGCTGTGCAAGGGAGGCCAGGAGACCAATCAGGAGATCCTTAACAAGCTACTGGACCTGTTCAGGCACTTCAAAATGCTCCAGGTAAAATGAAATAAATTGAAAATAAAATGAAATTTTGGCTTAAAATTATATTTTTCCCCTGAAAGGTCACAGGGGCAGGTCAGCCCATAGATGCAGTCATGATGACTCAGCTGGACCTGTTAATAAACTCTAAAATACACACACATGATAAATTTAAAAACAATTAGTGTATAAGTTTGTTGATTTCAAAGTATTATAATATGTTGAAGGATATACCACACTAACTTTCCTCCTTTAGCGATAGAAAACAAGCAGTGATAGAATAGTCTATTATGCATGGTAAACTTGCAGCTGCCGAATGGCACAGCAAATCAAAACTGCATGGAGCGCAAGACGAAGGTGGAGGAAATCCTGATGCTGTTGAAGAAGCTGTTCCAGAGACTGAGGTTCATGTATGACCGGGCCAATCAGATGATTCCTGACCCTGATGATAACCCTGAAGAGGTAGTTGGGGTCTTCGCTAGGGTTGTGTAGTCTTCACAGGGTTTAAGGGTCTTCCCGAGGGTTGTGTGGTCTTTACGAGGGTTGAAGGGTGTTTATGAGGGTTGTGTGGTGTCATGATGGTTGAAGGGTCTTCGCTAGGGTTGTGTGGTCTTCATTAGGGCTGAACGCTCTTCCCAAGTGTTGTGTGGTCTTTATGAGGTTTGAAGTTATTCCTGAGGGTTGTGTGGTTTACACTAGGGTTGAAGGATCTTCACGAGGGTTGAAGAGTTTTCTTGGGGTTTAAGGGTCTTTACGAGGGTTGAAGAGTTTTTTTGGGGGGTTTAAGGGTTTTCACGAGGGTTGAGAAACTATTTCCATCAGGATACTGAACCTTCAAAAATTAACGAAACATTTAAGTTATAATTGAATTTTTTAGGCTTAAAAAAATAATATTTTTTTATCAGCATGTTCCAATAATAAAGGAAATGCAAAGGATTGAAAGGAAATGGGTAGAATTACTAAAATTTACATAGTGGTTGTTGCTTAGTGATTATACTTCTGCGAACTTTGCATCATAACTAAAAAAAAAAAATTTGGTATACTAGTCAAAATAACTAATGTTGAAATGTGAGGCATGTACATTTGTTTTACTCGCCTCCATTGTTATCCCCACGCTTTTTTAAAAGGGTGGGGATATTGTGGTTATCTCTGCCGTCCGTCTGTCCGTCCTGGCCACTATCTCCTCCTACACTTTAAGCACTAGAACCTTGAAATTAACACACATGGTAGCTATGAGCATATGTGCGACCCTGCACTATTTGGAATTTTGATCTGACCCCTGGGTCAAAAGTTATGGGGGTTTAGGTGGGGCCAAGTCAGAGATTTATACTTATTTTTATGCCACCCGGTATGGTGCATTGGCCATAACTTTTGCAATATTGAAGATCGCAACTTGATATTTGGCATGCATATGTATCTCATGGAGCTGCACATTTTGAGTGGCTAAAGGTTAAGGTCATCCTTCAAGGTCAAAGGTCAAAAAAACAAATCCAAGGGAAGTAATAAGCTTTAAAGAGAGGTAAGTAAATAACCTGCCAAATGATATAATTTTTTTAAATAAATCAAAGCGGTGCACAGTAGTGGCGCAGAGATGTATTAAGTACTCAATTGTTTGTGATAACTCATCTGTGAAATGGTTTAGCTCATCCATCTAATTTTTATGCAAGGGATTTTAAACTATTGGCGCAAAGGGACACCTATATATGAGAGAAGAGATAGAATGCAGTCAAGCATAAAAAGCATGAGAAACTCATGGAATAGAGCCTCAAGAATGTATAACAGGGCTGAAACTTTCACTTTGTTCAATTACAATTTTAGACTCATTACTGAAAATCTGTCAAAATGTTCAAGTGGGAAAAATGTGAGAAACAGTTTAAAGGAAGATGGACTTTGAACAGGCACATCAAAGACAGACATGAAATTCAACATAATATTCATTGTTGTGTACAAGATTGCGATAGAAAATTTCTGAGACGCTACTATTGAGTCAACCATTTAACCTTAAAACATAACTTTTCCAAAACAGAAGCAAGAAGATTGGCTATAAGAGAGCATGTTCAGCCATCTCATAAGTCATTCCAATTAGGATGACATGTACATAATTGACTACAGGGAAGTTATTTCATTATTAGATTTGTTAGGAGAGCAGGATGAGGAGGGGAAATTAGGGTATAGATTTTCACTCATTTTAAGGTTATTTTACATTAACTTCTTCATTTCTACAACGAATTTATACTGAGCATCTCTTATGACAATACGGTCAATCTCAACTATGCATGGCCCCATTACCAACCCAGGGGCGCCCCTGAGTCAAACATGCGGCGTGGGGATACGCGTCGGCCTCTGCCAAGCCATTTCTAGTTTAATATCTTGTTCTAATAGAAATATTCATTTATTATGTTTTAACCAATATTTGAAAAAGTTTGGGACAATTTAAAGTGTCTTGATTTGGCTTTATAATTGGAATATTATCAAAACCAAGTTCAGAATGCTGCTTTAAAGATGGAAATAAGAAAGGGCCCATTACCATTAGCAAATGGCCTCTAAAACTTGTGGCGCAAACCTACATTTTCTTAATGCATTATACACCATCTGTGCAATAAGCTTTAAAAGACCAATGGTGGCTTAAATTGAAGTTTTTTCTAAAAGACCAATTGTAGCAAAAAATAATGTTTCTTTTAAAATAACCTTGGTGGCCAAAATTGAAATTTCTTTTCAAAGAAAAAAATTGGCCGAAATAAAAGTTTCTTTTAAAAGATCAGTTGGGCCAAAATTGATGTTTCTTTTAAAAGACCAATGGTAGGTAGCCATGGGTCAAATTAATGTTTCTAACCTGTCTATTGCTTCATGGTCACCAGGTGCTTGTACCACTGAAAGGGGATCCGCTCTCGGAGAAGAACACAAACACAGACATATACAGAGCGGCCTCTGAGGAGCATCGCCAGCTGGTAGAGGTAGTTATCGTAGCGCAGCATGTAGTAGCATGAATCATAGTGGAAACATTTGAGTGAAATATTTTGAATACCATTTTTCAGTATTTTTGAAATTATTACACTTATAGTAAAGTGCATCGGATTGTATGGCCCCCGTACGTTTAGGGCATAGTGAACCATATTTGTCTTCTTTTATCTTCAATAGTATTTAAGGTATTTTCTTGAAACACTTAAATAACTCTATTATATAAAGCAAAAACGCTAAGTAATTTGTCAAATTAATGCTGTTTCTTTTTATGTATAAGTTGTTTGTAACTTTGTTTAGAAAGTCCAAAGTTAATTTTAGGATAGTTCATAATTTTTGTTACCTTTTATCTACCAAATACGGGGTCATTGTGACACTTACTGAAAGTGTATAAATGTTACCTTTGCAGCATGTGTTTATTTTGCTATCCAGTAATTCCATACTGAAACATCATCTTATTAATTCTGGCTTTAAATAGGATTTTGAACTTGAATTTAATGGGAAAACAAGAAACCTTTTTTTTACTTTATTCATTTAAACAATAAAACTAAAAATGGTGATGGCTGCTCATCTTTTCAAATATCGGATACAATACTTTTACAGTTTAACTCTCTTATTTTGAAATTGTTCTTTTTGTATAGAAATTTTAAATCGTCTGTAAAAACATATGCTTATCTGACATCAGGAAAACATCATTTTAGTAATAATAACAAATTAATTGGTTCAAACCATTTAATGATAACAAATTATAATTAGTTTAACCATTGAATTTTCAGCAAATACAGCAAAAGAACCGCCAAATCAAGGAGATAATAGACAAGATACGCACCATTATGTGGGAAATCAACACCATGATAGTCATGAGGAAGACGTGAAGTGGGGAACCAGCTGATTGTGTACATGGCAAGAAGATGTGAAGTGGGGAAACAGCGGATTGTTTACATGGCAAGAAGATGTGAAGTGGGGAAACAGCTGATTGTGTACATGGCAATCTCATACTGCAATCTCACATTAAACCCTTTGCATGCTGGGAAATTTGTCGTCTGCTAAAATGTCGTCTGCTGAATTTCTAGAATTAGCATTTTCTTCGATTTTTTTCAAAGAATACTATCAGAATAGCAAACAGTTTTGATCCTGATGAGACGCCACATTCTGTGGCATCTCATCTGGATCCAAACTGTTTGCAAAGGCATTCAAAATTCGGTTCCAGCACTGAAAGAGTTAAACTGACTGACTCAGTTTGAGTGGGAACTAGACAGAAACATGACCTGAAAAGTAAAGTGGTTAAGAGTGTGAATTCATCGCCGTAAACACTGTGTGTTGTTTGTTATACTAGGGGCATGGGGATTAAGGCCTGGATATGGTAACTTAGGTGCAAAGTTTGTAACAGTTACCCTGAAGGTCTGATTATTAATGTTGGATGCTGGTAATTTTTCTCTTGGACTGTTTTGTATACAAAGTACATTACAAATATACCAGTGAAATGAACATTTCATGCTATTGACAATTTTAACTGGAAAAAAGGTCATGTTTAATATTCATTCCACACAAAAACATTTGACATGTTAATTACTATGGAAAATCTTGGATTAAAAACAGTTACATGGGGCTTTTTTAAGCGGGGAAAAGTGATATTTTCTTTATTTTACTTGATCCAAAGAATTTCCAAGTCTAACACTTTTAAATATTTTCATTTTGTCCTTTTTATTGCCATTATGTGTTTTCTAAAATGTATTAAATTAATATTATTTACTCTTTGTGTTGACCTGTTCAAAGGGGAAGTGAAAAGAAGAAGGGCACAGAACTCTATTTTGCTCTAAATCTTTCCCTACAATCTGTATGCAACTGGCACACTATTGTTGGTGAATTGTTGTTACATTACCCTGTATGACAATAAATGTATTTAGATAGCAATTAAAATATTATTAAAGGGATAATATATTTTGTTTTAAGGATCTTTGATAGTTCTGGAAAAAAACCATGATAAAACTTGGAAGTGCAAAAAAAGCTGAAATGAAAAAAATACTACCAATTAATTAGTTATTTTAGTTTAAACCTATTTATTTTAGCTCGATTGCATCGAAAGCCTAGGGCTTATATAAACGCTCTCGAGTCCCTTTCCTGGGCCTAGAACCAGTACTTGGTGTCTTTTGGGGAGATCTAAAGAATGCTCCCACGGTGGGGATCGAACCCGTGACATCCCGGTCGCTAGGCGGACACCATATCCATTACACCGCGGCGACCTGCTGAATTAATTAGTTATTTTGCTTTATAAAGTTTTAGTTGTTAAATTACATGTAAATGTAAGAACTCTCTTGGTCTATAGACCACTAGTTTCCCTCTAGTTGTATGATAAGCTCAATGTTGAGTTCCATTTTTGGGGATCGTTCATTAGCACAATTTACTATATAACTAACACTTTTGATTATGCTTAAATAGACTTGCGGATTTTGATGTTAAAATCTAGACACAAACCAAAAATCATTACAACACTGTTTTAAAGAGATGCCGTTGTCAAATATGTCTAGTTGTTTGTCAAAGAATCAACTGAAATTGTAGTTATTGTACAGTCAACACGCTGAACATGAATTTTTCAAGTAAAAGATGGAACTTTGAGGCACAATGGATGCTGTATGGAAATTTCTGTCACCTTTGTAAAATCTATGAACTTCAGAATCAAGACAAAAGCAACTTAGTTTAACAATTGGGCAATAGTTTGTTAAACAGTGAATATTGTAGTGCAAGTGTTTAGTAAAATTGAATGATACTTTAGCGGCGCTATGGGAAACCCTGTCTTATTGCTTGTGCATAAAGTGTTGTCTGAGATAACCTTGCAGTCTGCACAGGCTACATAAAGTGTTGTCTGAGATAACCTTGCAGTCTGCACAGGCTACATAAAGTGTTGTCTGAGATAACCTTGCAGTCTGCACAGGCTACATAAAGTGTTGTCTGAGATAACCTTGCAGTCTGCACAGGCTACATAAAGTGTTGTCTGAGATAACCTTGCAGTCTGCACAGGCTACATAAAGTGTTGTCTGAGATAACCTTGCAGTCTGCACAGGCTACATAAAGTGTTGTCTGAGATAACCTTGCAGTCTGCACAGGCTACATAAAGTGTTGTCTGAGATAACCTTGCAGTCTGCACAGGCTACATAAAGTGTTGTCTGAGATAACCTTGCAGTCTGCACAGGCTAATCAGGAACAACCCTTTCTGTATAGACTGGATTTTCATTTTGAAGAGATTTCCTTTGAACAAACAATTTCATGTAGTTGAAGTGTCGACCCTGATTAAGATTAGCCTGTGCGGACTCCACAGGGTAATCTAGGAAAACAATTTACCCAAAGAATAAATATATAGAGAATAATAGGTTAGTGTTGATTATAGATCAGGTTTATCATGTGAGGCTTTCGTTCAAGTATGATAAACCTGATCTATAATCAACACTAACCTATTATTCTATTTATCTCACTTTTTATTCAGTTAACCTTTTAATTTAAACAAAATTAGTTTAACTGGATAATTTCGCTCGATTTATGAATTCATTTTTGGCGAAAAAATGACGTCAGTTCGTGCCGTGGTTTATAGAAAAAATTTGATCAACGGGGGCTCTTTAATCAACCCAATTCGCTGTAAAAGTTGGATAAAATGTTTTTTTCAGAGAGCGGCTCATTTGAAACTGGACAGACGGACAGATGCAGTCATGATCATTTACAAAACGACCATTGAAACGACAAAACTGTCACTCAAGTTATTGCAACCACTTAGTAACAATCATTCTTGGCAAGTACAGGTATATACCAGATAAGATTTGAAATGATGTTGATAGAAATTTTAAATTATGAATTTTAAGAACACCTCTCATATTTTGATAATTTTTTGTGCAGTGCATATGTTTAAACTTTGTATGGGATATAGTTTCTGACTTGTTTACGATTCTGGTTGGTTTCTTGACTCCAGTTCCTGATGTCATCTTGGAGTCTTGAATTTTCCACTGTGTTGAAGGTATACAAATTAATGTGTGCATAAAGTAATCAAATGGCAACCATTCTAGTTGTTGTAATTGCTTTTTAATCCTTTCCCACTTAGATACATATTTTGACGTGTTTGTAGTCCCTTACAAAGTTATATTTAATGGAAGACCTTTCTTACTAGATTTAAGTTTTAAAGTCTTCATTTTCAACCTTAGATACTGATGAGCAACAAACAGCAAAAAAACCTGAACAGACTGCGAAATACTTGCAGGCTGTTCTGGTTTTATGCTATTTGCACATAGCAAGTTTCACTTTGCCTCTGAGTGGGAAAGGGTTAAACTTATAAACTATGCACAACAATACAGCAAAAATATCTACAGAAGTTATTTATTCAACAATTCTATATATATTAAATCTGATGTGTTGATCATGAATATCACAGTTGAAAACTTAAGCACTAAAGTTCATTAACAGCACGAAATAAGAAGCAATATAAAATATAGTTATTTGAACCATTAATTTTGTAAACTGACTCATGAAATAAAATTTATCCCAGATGAATACAATACAAATATAATTTCTTTAAAAAAAAATGTTTCAATCATGTTCATCATGTAAACTGACAAATACAGTGTAATTGATAAAGGAATGTGTTCACTAACAGAAAAAATATCACCGACAGATGAAATTTAAAACATTTAAAGAATGAAATAAAGTGCAACTCGTTTTGCATGCAAAATCGTTTCATTTTGTTAATTTCTTTCATATACATTTAGGATCTAGCAGCTGCACGAGTTGTCATATCATACCATATTTTATTAAACTAGTTCAGGAATTTTGTTAGTAAGCGAGCCTTTGGCAAGCTTACTAACGAATTTCCTGGACAAGTTTAATAAAATACAGTATGATATGACGAGTGTCAGATCTTTTTTATCACATGCTTTTAAATGAGCAAATTAAATAAATATTTACGCAAACATAATGATAAATCACTTATGCTGTTTACATTTTGTGACGTCTTTTGACCTTGCAACGTCATTTCAGCAAAATAACAAAATGCGATTGGTCAATAAACGAAAACTAAGCCAATGAAAAGGCTTAAAAATGTTGTATTACACATGTGTAATATAAACAAGGGCTGTCACCATAGGATGACTTATGCCCCCTATAAACGCTTGATAGAAGTTATGAGCTTTTTTCGAAACCTAAACACAGATTTCGAAACCTAAACGCGGACCCTAAGTTCAAGGTCACAGGGGTCGACTATTTTGTGCGTATGGAAAGGCCTTGTCCATATGCACATGCATACCAAATATGAAGGTAATATCTCAAGGGACATAGAAGTTATGAGCATTTTTCAAAACCTAAACGTAGATTTCGAAACCTAAACGCGGACCCTAAGTTCAAGGTCAAGGTCACAGGGGTAAATTTTTGTGTGCGTATGAAAAGGCCTTGTCCATATACACATTCATACCAAATATGAAGGTTATATCTCAAGGGACATAGAAGTTATGAGCATTTTTCGAAACCTAAACGCAGATTTCGAAACCTAAACGCGGACCCTAAGTTCAAGGTCAAGGTCACAGGGGTAAAATTTTTGTGCGTATGGAAAGGCCTTGTCCATATACACATGCATTCCAAATATGAAAGTTATATCTCAAGGGACATATTAGTTATGAGCATTTTTCAAAACCTAAACGCAAAGTGTGACGGAAAGACAGACAGACGGACAGTCAGATCACTATATGCCATCTTTTCTTCGAAAAGGGGGAATAAAAAATATGTAATGGTTGTATTACATGAGAAACAGGGTATAGCATGTGATAAATTAGTATTCAATCTGAATCACTCTCTGACAAGTTACAGAATCCTATGTCACTTTTGGACTTCTGAGCCTTTGAAGCACTATGTGAAAGAAGTTCAACCGGTATTTTCTTCATCAAAATTCCCTTTGTTTTTCCTTTTGATGACGCCCCCTTTTTTGTCTTCTTCCCAGTGTCTGCCCATGGCACTCCTTTTACAACTGGTTTGATAGGATTCTCAGAATATATTGATGGTTTCTTAGTGGCCCGTTGTGGTCTGTTGTTCCTCTTGATGCTTTCTGATTCTTCTTTCAATTTTTGGTCTCCATTTGAAGCATCCGTATTTTGTTTTTCACATGCAATTTTATCCGTTTGTTTGTTTGACTGCACTGATAAATCAACTTTGTCCATTCCTTCCAGATTTGTTCTTTTTACATCTTCTTTGTTCAATTTAGAGGATATGCCTTTCTTTGTCACATGTTTACCAGTATTACCCATATTACTTGTATTTTCCAGAACATTTTCATCTATATTGATTTCTTCCCTTATAAAACCACCTTCATTTGAGTAATCAATAATATTCCTGATTTCACCTTTAGTAATATCATTTCCCTGTTCCACACCATTTTCATCATCATCAGAAGGTTCTTTTACATTTCCATTTGTGTTTGTATCTATCTTAGCTTCAGATAAGATACTGACCGCATCTTCATAAGTATACAGATCAGATTCCATGTCATTATCTGATGCACAATTCCCTGGTTTTAGTCTTAATATATCCTCCACATTGAACTTGGCTTCAAACACTTTTTCTTGATTTAAATCCAGTTTATTTCTATTTATCACCATACGGTCTTTGTCTGCAAGGGATGGATCATCACAACTATCCCCCATTTTAAGACTCAAAATTTCTTCTATGTTCAATCCTGAAGTAACTACCGAGAATTCAGATTCAGAATCGTCTGTCAAGTCAGATTCTGTGTTGGAATCACTGTCAGAGTCAATTGAACTACCTGAGGAATAATTAATGGCTCTTTTACTTATGTCAGTAATTTCCTCACAGCCACTGTTAACAAGTTTAATTTCTTTTCTTGGATTGTCAGCTATGCTTCTAGAAATTGTTGACTTTCCTTTCTTATTATTGGTCGCCTGAACACTTATCTCAACATTTTCCTCACAGCAAGTTTTAACAAGTTTGATTTCATTGCTTGGGTTTTCAGCTACACTTTTAGCAACTCTTGACTTTCCTCTCTTTTTATTGGTCACCAGAGCACTTTCATCTTCCGCTTGTTTATCTTCAATCGTACTAGATAATTCCTTTGTAGTGTTCTGGTTTTTCCTTCCTCTTAAATTTCTTTCCACCTTAGCCTTCTTTTCACTAGCACCACAGTCCAAATCATCGGACTGTATATCGTTATTATTCCCATTTGACATATCACTTGTATTCTTTCGTCTTTTTTTGGCCTGTTTATCGAGCAATTCAACATTAGTGTCACAATTTACCTTATCATGTTCGGGACTGGTATCTTGTTTCAGTTCATTTTTGGTGTTTGATTTCTTCCTTCCTCTTACATTTCTTCCCACCTTGGCCTTATTTTCATTAGCACAATTGTCAAAACAATCAGATTGTGTATCTTTATTATTGTCATTTGAAATATCTTCTGGACTTGTTGCTTGTTTCGGGTTTTTCATTTTCTCCACCACGTTTTGAACCCTCTTGCTACTGTGTCGTGTGGGCTGTATGAACACCTCGGGTTGGAAGAAGGAGCTGATGCTCCTCTGGGCCTACAATACAATAGATCCATGCTCTGGAAAAACAGGCTTAATGCACGTGTGAAAAGTGTCGTTCCAGATTAGCCTTTGCAGTCTGCACAGGCTTATCCGGAAGGACACTTTCCGCTTTTAAGGAATTGTTCATTTAACCCTCTATAAAAATTAATTTGTATTTGAAACTTTCTCAATAGCGATGGAAGCTTTCTCAATGAGGATCTGAAACACTTTGAATCTGCTACACATAATGGCATTGTTAAAATATATTCTTTAAATCTTCTACCATAATGGCATTATTAAAAGATACAATTTGAATCTGCTAAATATAATGGCATAATTTAAACATAAGCTATGCTACACATGATGGAATAATAATGGTAAGCTTTGAATCTGCCATACATAATGGCATAATTAAAAGATATTCTTTAAATCTGCTAAACATCATGGCATACTTAAAAATAAGCAATGGATCTGCTAGACACGATGGCATAGTTAAAGATAAGCTATATATAATGGCATAATAAAAAGATACACTATGAATCTGCTGTGCAAAATGGCATAATTACACTATATTACATATAATAACAAAGGTGACAATGAATTATGACGTACCTGCTTTTCCTCAAGTCTTTTAATGACTGGAGTCAAATTCTCATCTGTTTTAGCCTTGTCCCAACGAAGCTTTGCACTAGCGAATGTAACTGATGTTAAAGAAAGTATAAGTTCACTTCACGCATGATCCCCATATGATGACTGACCTTCTAAACAGGGCGTCATTCTTTGACATCTAACAAGGTTTAACCCTTTACCACTTAAGATACATTTTTGATGTATTTGAAGTCCCATAGAAAGTGACATTATATTAAATACCTAAAAGGCTTTCTTACTAAATTCAAGTTTGAAAGGCTTCATTTCCAACCCTTGGATACAGAAGAGTAGCAAACAGCATAAAACCTGATCAGACTGCGAGTTACTAGCAGGCTGTTCTGGTTTTATGCTGGTTTCAAAAGCAACTTTCACTTTGCTTATTATTAGGAAAGGGTTAAATCAAGGTAAGACAGCAATTGAGCTTCTTTACAGATGCATTATAGTTGTATATGTTATCATTAATGCTTTTAATTGTGTAAATAACATGACATTTTAGAACTCTATAATAACTTTCACAAAAATAATTAACGTAATTGCAACACAAAGAGCATTGTGTTGACCATGTCAGTGCATTATATAAGTATGGAGTGGAGTCAATAGTTATTCTTGTTCCTTCTTTTAAGAATAGATGACAAAGTCATGTACATCAAATAAATAGACATATATGTATTTGTATATGCAACTTCCTCTGGAAAAACATGGCTTAAGGCATGTGCATAAAGTGTTGTGTCAGATAAGCCTGTGAAGTGCAAACAGGCTTATCAGGGACAACATGTCATATTAGCCTGTGAAGTCCAAACAGGCTAATCTAGGACGACATTTTCCTCCCAAACTGGATTTTCCATACTAAGCGACTTCCTTTTAATGCAAATTACCATTTAAGTGGAAAGTGTTGTCCCTGATTAGCCTGTGCAGACTGCATAGGCTAATCTGGAACAACACTTTATGCATGTGAATTAAGGCCGTTTTCCCAGAGCGAGGCTCATACGAAAGGATATTGTCGTAACAGGTCGACATCAGGAAAGCCCCAGCTGAATTTCTCCTTGGATTCATCCACTGTGGGCTTCAAATATGCCTCCACCACCACACTGCTCGGGAAATCTAGAGTTAATTGAATAATTCATTCATTTCATTTCATTCAAGTTTTTAGAAGAAAAATTTAACATGCATGCCTAGATCTACATTCCTTTAATGGACAAAAAAAAACACAAAATTGCAATCTTATTTTTTTGGTGCAAATAGGACAATTTCAATATGAATTTCTTAGGCATGTTTTCTCTTCTAATCACGTTGCATAAATAATTGGGGTAAATGTCCTATTTACACAGGGATAAAACTTTTTTGAAATGAGCCTACCTTCTCTTAATTCCAACTCTCTGAGTTTTGCCCGCAGTTTCGACTCGTACTTTGGTACAGTGATCTGCTTCTGACAATTGTCCCACCACTCCCTGAACTTTCCGAGCCCTGAGACTCCCGGCCCCAAGAACTCGGCCAGGATTTCCAGCCCCAGCACGGGTCCAACCCCTCTGATCCCCGGCGTGTAGTCGCTGCCACAGAGCAGGGCAAGGTTGATTAGAGACTCCCTGGACAGGCCCAGCTGACAGGATATGTTCACATCCCTGGCAATAAAAAAGAGAGCCTTGTTCAGGGAAAACTGGGCTGAATGCGTATGCATAAAGTGTTTTCCAAGATTTGCCTGTTTAGTTCACACAGGCTAATCGGAAATTGAAATTTGTGTATAATAAAAGTCTTTTCTAAACAATAATCCAGTTTAGGCAGCAAGTGTCTTCTCTGATAAGCCTGTGTCAACTGCACAGGCTAATCTGTGGTGACACTTTCAGCAGCCCACCTAGAACGAGGCTCAGAGAGATTATAGAACAGTGTCATGACTAGACACTGAGCCAATTAATTGGTTAAAAGTAAGATAAACTCTTGCTTTAGCAGGAGGGGAACAACATTTTGATGACTTATCTTACAAGAAGCAGCCCCTATAAACATTGTGGGGCAATCACAATACATTTAATAAAATTGCTTGTTTTCTTTAATAAAGCCGACACCAGTATTAAAGCATACATGCCATACGTCCCGGATTGTCCGGGACAGTCCCGGAAATAAAGAACTTGTCCCGCTGTCCCGGAAATCTGTCAAATGTCCCGGAATTTACAAAATCCATATATACATGTACCTTATCTTAGGCTTAACTGCACCTCGAATCTGTGTATATCTGCAACGTCTCCATGACAATGCCTACCCGAATAGGCAGACTACGCTACGTGTCAAAATCGATCAATTAACAGGGGTCCTGTTATCATATCGATTGTTTCACGTTCGCGGTCAAACCGAAAAGGCGGCATTGTTTAATGTGGTTGTTAATTGACTTTAATCTACTACGTCATTATTTCCCGCTGCGTAAGGGCAAAGGATAGTTGTTCACACATCTGAAGTCTAACATCGCTGAGTGAAAAATTAAAAGCAGTTTATGTTCGCACGTTTAACCAACAAAGAAGTTGAGTAAAAAACTGTCCGGATTTTAAGTTGACGATCTACCGGTACGGTTTTGATGTATTTGTTTTATTGTGATTGGTTGTATGTATTGTGAATTGATTTGAGTTGACGATCTAACGGTACTGTATTGTTGTATTTTTTATTATATAAATGTTATAAATGAATAAAGGCGTATCAACAACTACGCGTTACACACCGGTTTTAATAACAATAACGCAGTGACGTCACCATCTATGTTTAGAACGCTTACACTAAAAACACGTGGCTTGTATCTAGTAACGGAAGTAGTAATGTTTAATTTGACGTTAATAGATCAAGTGTATTTCGGATAGGCTTTCGAACTTTTGCAATTAACGGTGCGAAACAAAACAAAAACGTACCAAAAATGCATATGTCTATAAATATCGCTACATTTTATACATGTCCCGGAAAATCGGCAAAAGTCCCGGACAATTTAACTCAATGTCCCGGAATTGGTCTGAAAAATTATGGCATGTATGATTAAAGGATCACACTTTCCCCAAAATGAGAGTTAAATGTAAAAATGTAGTATCCGCTGAAAATAACTATATGAGATACAATACTACAAAAGTTTATGTCAGGCTTAAAAATTTATACTTTCCTTCCCAATATCATAACTGTTGTCACATTTGTATGGTAAAATGGAAAGAAATCGGCTTAAAACTGGGGTTTGAATGAGAATCACACAAGAGATTGTCACAGGCAAACAATATTCCCTTACAGTCTTAATGTTGTTAGAGTAAAAGCAGGTTACAGTATCTCAATTATTTTCATCCATGTAGCTTAAGCACGATAAAGATGTGGCAGGATCCACATAATAACCATAGCAATTCTATAACCATAGCAAGCACAATAATGTCTGAAGTAGAAAAAAGTAATAACATGAATTTCCCCATAAGAGGATGAGATGCCTTGTAAAATCCGTTGAAAACAGTTGAAAACTGTCAACAAGATTGGTTCAAATGTGACCTAAGCAGGTCAGGTTATGAACCCCATAAGCCACAATCAATTGTTGGAAAACTGCCTCGGCTTCACAGGGGCCAACAGTTTCTGTGATTCTAGCTCATCTACATGTACAATAACCTGGAACTGACCATTCTTCATGCATATATGAAAACAACTGTTATGACCAAAAACATTATGTTTTAAACAGAGCACATTGACAGTGACTTTCATTGTCTACCGCCCCCCCCTCCCTTACATACCCAAATCTTATAATCAGAATTTTAATTTTCATTATAAAACCTGTATTAAACTAACAACAAGGGCTAAGCATCAAAACAATACTGATATCACTTACTTAAAGCACTCTACATATTTCTTCTGGTTGAAGAAGTTCTTGAAGACGCATTTCCCGCCAAACAGCCATATGTCGCTGTCGTCTGTGATGGTTCCGTGTGTGAGACCCGCCATCTCGAGGTACGCACACTGAGCCTCTGCCTCTGTTGGACTCACCACGTATGGGATCCCAAACAATTGCAGCAACTCCTGAGTTGTATCAAGACAAAGAGACATTAATCACCCTTTTATCCTTGCCCACTAAGATACGCATTTTGACGCGTTTGTAGTCCCCACAAAAATAAAATTAAATTTAAACCTTACTAGATTCAAGTTTTAGATGGCTTCATTTCTAACCCTCAGGTACTCATGAGCAGCAAACAGCATAAAACCTGAACAGACTGTGAGTTACTCACCGGCTGTTCCAGTTCTATGCTGGTTGCATATAGACATTTTGACTTTGCTCTGAGCTAGAAAGGGTTAACTCAGCACGTTGGATGTATTGTATGAAACTTAAGATAACAGCATTTACTGTGCAACCTATGTTATTTGTCTAACATTTATTTTACTTGGAATTTTTGTGGGTCTGTTCAGCCTCAAATTAATATGTTCAACAAAACTGTTTAACAAATGTTTAAGTTTGATCTGTTTTATAGAAAATATACAATATGTATACATTAAAATAAAAAATCGGCGAATTTAAGATCCTACATTATGCCCAAATTTAAGAATCCATACATTCATGTCAATGAAATTCAATGAATTCACAGCATTATATACCTAAAGATATTCTGACTTGAAAATGAGGTATTTCCATTATAAACAACAACCTACAGGATCAAAATCTTTAATTTCACAGTTTTTCTATTTATCAGCAGGAAAGAACGACACATAAATGATGTCAAAAATGTACGTTTCAAAATGACATCATGATAACATGTAAATGCTTTCAATATATGCTTATTTTTATGTTCGGACTATAAATATTATTTGTGACATAAGTGACTTGTAATGATTTTAAGAACAAGGTAATTGTTAAGCAATATAGTCCCCTACCAGCTCCAAAATTTGTCAGAAATTCCACCATTTTCAGAATATTTTTTTTGGTTGCCATAGCAACCACACTTTCTGACGTAGGAACAAAATGAAATGACGTGCATAATGTCCATATTGCCATCTATCCATGTTGCAAGTTTCATGAAAAAATATTAACAACTTTTAAAGTTATCTCAGGATCCAGAAAACCACCATTTTCAGCAGTATTTCTAGTCTATTTGTTGCCATAGCAACCATAATTTTTGACGTAGGAACAAAATGAAATGATGTGCATAATGTCAATATTGCCATCTATCCATGCTTCAAGTTTCATGAAAAAATATTAAGAACTTTTAAGTTATCGCAGGATCCAGAAAAGTGTGACAGACAGACTCAAAGACAGACAGACGGACAGACACACAGAGCGCAAACCATAAGTCCCCTTCGGTGAAACCGGTAGGGGACAATAAAAGAGATCGGTGTGTCGTTATGTTGGGTTGTATCACACTAATTGATTGTTTGAAATAAAACGTTACACATCAAACTCATACAATACAACCAATGGGAACACCACATTCTTCTAATATTTCATATTTTAATTAATCATCAGTAAAGATAATCATAACTTAAAACTGAGTGAGCAGCCTTTCATGGCAAGGTAATCACATTTTTGTCTAAGATGACTCTTGCTGAATTTTCAAAAGACAACTACCATAACTATCATTTCAAAACTTTCTAATATGCAACATCAAACAATAAAAAATCAAGTCCTAATTACAGCAAAGCAAAAAAAATTGAACATGATAATACAAATTGTCACCAGACCATGTGCATATTGTTAAATTACATTTTCGGTACAATAGCATCTCAAAGAGTGTTTATCAAACTTTTGTACACATAATTTGGACATTACTGTATAATTAATCGTATACTCATAATTAAGGGCTTTAGTGGATACCAAAAATTTAAAATGGTACATGTAGTTGTTGGGCTAATAATGATAATTTAAATTAAATGTAAATTTTACTTTACATGTCTTGTTTTAGTCATATTAACCACACTTTATCTTGACCACCTCAGACAGTCTAAAGGGTTAACTTACACTAGTACTTATATCCCATATATATAAGGCATATTTGTTGCTGAAAACTGTTCAACGAGAAAAACAGTTGGACAGAGTATTTCTATTCTGAGAATTTCATGACCAGTAACCACACAAGTTATATGGAATAACTGTGATTTGAACTCAAAAATCCTTTATTAACCATTAAGAACTTGCAGATCAATACTCTGGGAACCAAATCATGGGTTCACATGTGTACCAGTAAACAAAAGCTGGGTTCACATGTGTATCAGTAAACAAAAGCTGAGTTCACATGTGCAACACTAAACAAAAGCTGGGCTCACATGTGTACCAATAACTTATCATGGTTTCACATGTGTACCAGTAAACAAAAGCTGTGTTCACATGAGTATCAATAAACAAAAGCTGGGCTCACATGTGTACCAGTTACTAATCATGGTTTCACATGTGTACCAGTAATCAAAAGCTGGGTTCACATGTGTACCAGTAACTAATCATGGTTTCACATGTTTACCAGTAATCAAAAGCTTGGTTTACACGTGTACCAGTAACTTATCATGGTTTCACAAGTGTTCCAGTAAACAAAAGCTGGACTAACATGTGTACCAGTCAACAATCATGGGTTCACATGTGTACCAATAAACAAAAGCTGGGTTCACATGTGTATCAGTAACTGATCATGGTTTTACATGTGTACCAGTCAACAATTCATGGGTTCACATGTGTACCAGTCAACAAAAACACAACACTGCATCATTCAAGTTATCAGCTGTGTTAAACACATGGAGAAACAACAGAAAGGAGTGTCTATAACTTGCTGTTTTTGGTTAATTGTTAGTCAAGTGCTCTACCAACTAAGCTAGCTGTGGTTGATCTACCTGTGCCTCAGAGTTCATCTGATCTGTGATGGACACTGCCAGTCTCTCCTGTCGGCCCTGGTCTAGACGTAACTGACGGTTCTCCTGAGTCATCGTGTCCCGCAAAGCTCGAACTCGATTCTGAAATAAAATTCTTGGCCATTTGGTACCTCTCTCTATGGGATCCAGTAAAGGGGTTTATGTGAAAGGTGAGAGGTATCATTTGCAAAATTATGTAATTAAGAGTGCAGCACAATTAGAGCTCATCATAAACTTAACAATAATTTTGCAATTCTAACATATTAATTCCTACAAAAGTCAGAATTGGCTTATCAGCCTTGCTTGTACATCATTATGCTTATGATACCTTCTGGTTCACAATATGTTAACAATATGCTTTGTTCGAAATAAAGCTGAATGAAATAACAATACATGCGGTAAGAAGTTGTTGTAATGTCTTTACATTCCTCTGTTTCCTCACAAACATGACTACTTCCCAGCACCACTTTGTTAGATATGTTCAAGCGCAAATAACACATGAACATGAAGATAATTGTCTAGCACATCTTCACTAACGTCATGACATATTTGAAGTTTAATCTTGATAACTCGAGAAAAGTGGATGTAGTTAACACCAAAAACCTTGTAACATTTCATGCGAACTTACCGTCCAAACAACAGAGTGACTTATACATTTAGACCTAGAGTCTGCATGACTTTCCAAATATATTTAAGCTTCTTTCTGGGAAAACAGCGCTTAATGCTTGTGCATAAAGTGCCATCCAAGATTATCCTGTGCTGTCCACACAGGCTAATCAGGAAATCTCCTCCTAAACTTAATTTTCGATAAGAAGAGCCTTCCTTCAAACGAAAAATGAAGACTGCACAGGCTAATCCCGGACGACACTTTATGCACATGCATTTAGCCCAGTTTTCCCAGAGGGAGACACATACGCTACAATGTAGAGTCTAAAACCCAAACAAACAGTTGAAGGTCCTTGAACAAATTTACCTCTCTCAGACTCTCATACTGTCTCACCAGATCAGATTTTAGAGGGGCAGCTGTTGAAGATGTTTTCTGAATATCATCGTCACTGAAATGTAGACATATCTAGGTTTATCTTCAATAATTAAGTCATTGTTTAATTTAATTCACATCTTATTATTATTATGTAATTTATATAAGACTTATTTTATTTCAATGTTTCATTGTTATTGTTATTTTTATTGTATCAGGAATAGGAAGTTTCATTGCAGCTATACTTTAACTATCATAAACAAATATCTTTGGTGTGTAAACAAATGGATTTCAAACAACCTTAAATTAAAACAAGACAAACATACAAAAATAAAAAAACAAACATACTAGCACTTTGCAAAATGGTGACAGAGAGACTTAAAAATAACAAAAGACAAACATTATAAAAATTTGCCTAAAAAATATGTTTTTGGCATTATTTCACCAAACTTTACCCCTTCACTATGATACATTAAATTCTTGTGAAACAAACTGTGAATCCTCTTAAGCAATTATCATGCAATAACATTAAATTGCCCACACCTTAGGTTACTAGCATGATCTTCAGGTGAATCTACTCTTTTCACAATGTCATTGTCCGAGTCTGAGTTTTCCATTTCGTCCAATGCTCCAGTATCGCATACATCATCAACATGTCCTTCAGCAAGTTCAATACACTCTTGGTCAGGTTCATCATTTTCATCAACTATATTTGTCTGTGATATTACACTTTCGGACCTCTCAGCTATTGATTCTACTCCAATGTCAGCTTTAGCTAGTACCCTATCATTTTGCACTGATGTTTGCTCAGACAGGGAGGATTTGGATTTACTAGAGTTTTCTAAGTGTTCCAAGACAGATTCTTTCTTCTCATGGTTCAAATGAATCTTTACTGATGATTTTTCAGCAATATCTGGTTTTAAAATGGCTGAAGACCTCAGGTTTGGTATGATGTCAATTGCTGACTCAGATCTGGCAGACAATCTTGAACTTTTGTTCAAAACGTTTATTTCGCTGTCATCGTCCATTGCTGGACTGTCTTCTGTGTCAGGTATATTTGTCTGAAAAATGCTGACTGGGAACAACTCATCCTCTTTAATTTCATCCATGTTGATCTTAACTTCAATGAAATCGTCTGGAAAGAAAAAGTAAAAATTATCTGACAATAATCAATATGTGAGTGATGCACTATGAAGTAACACTTAACAGATATGTTTCATTGACTACTAGCAGTTGGAATAATTCATTCTGTAACAGTGTAACTTATTTTGAATTTCAAAATAAGAAAATGTAGTCTGCTCATGTTAAAATGAACATAATATTTGATTTATTATTGTTTTATCTTAAAATACAATTTGTTACCATTTGTGTATATTGCAAAACTAGCATGTTCAGGGTTTTAATCTGTAACAATCTGAACAGAAAATCATGTTTAATGTAAAATTATATAACTTTATTTACAAATAGACTGCAAATAGAAAAAAACATTCTCAAATAACATTACCATCTGACTCTGAGTCCTTGTCTAAAGAGAGTTCATCATCTCTTGGAATTTCCTCGACCAATTCTTCATCATCAGACTCTCCAATGACCTTGATCTTTTTAGCTTCGGTATCACTGGCTACAGACTTATCAGAAAGGCAGGAGATTTTCCTCTTAAAGATATCTCTGGTTGGTTTTCTGCCATCAGACACTGTCCTTGTTCCCTTGTCAGCTCTCTTCGACTCTTTTACCACACGAGAAACCTCATCAGTAACAACAACTGATCCCTTGATTTTAGGAGTCATATCTTTGACAATAATGACCGCCTTTGAGCTCTTACCCGTAACAGAAATTTGATCAAGTTCATCGACTTTATTAGTTCCCATTAGGCTACACAGCCCACTGCTTTGATCCTGGAATGACTCCTGAATTGCAAGCTGTAGATCGCTATCCTGATCCTCTGCTTCAGAGTCACCGTCCATTGCATCTTTGGCTTTATCAGTAATGTCAACATACGGTCCAATATCATCATCATCATCTGACCCTGAGTCAATCTCAATGATAGGCTTGAACTTATCTTTTTTCTGTCTTACTTTCATGTAATTTGAAGCAGGAAACTGTTTTTTAGCATCTACTCTTCCTTTTCCACTTGTGCTTGTTTCGCCATTTCCTCTGCTTTTATCATTCCTAGTTGCCGACTGACTTGCTTGAAATGTAACTTCCCTGATTTCAAAGTCATCTTCATTACTTTCGACGAGTTCATCAACAAATCCCTTAGCAGGTTTAGAAACAGTGTTAACATCATCAACTTCTTTCACAGTGGAGAGAGTAGATTTCTCATCCACACTTTTACCCTGGAAATGAATTGCAGCATTCCGCTTGGCTAGAATATAATGGGAATAATCTTCAGAAAACACACGTGATGAGTAGACTTCATCGGAGTCACTGAATTTCGCTCCATACTTGGTTGCTAAGGACTTTGTCTGCCTCTGGTTCAGATCTTTTCGTAAGATGTCAAGTCTTGTATTGAGTCTGTTGTGTTTGACGAGTTTTGCCAGCTGGAAACTGGAGAACTCTTTAGAATCCTGTAAAGAGTTGCAACTCCAAATAATAATGAAAAAAGCCAAAACACTCACAACTCAACAAACATTCTGGAGATTTTTTTACTAGTTTTTTTCTGTTACATTTAAATTATTTAAACTACGGCAAAGATGTTTTTTTCTGTTACATTTAAATTATTTAAACTACGGCAAAGATGTAATTCTATTCACCTAATGCCAACCAACATGTATAAAATTCTAGAGAAATCCTATTTTTCAATAAAAAAATTAGTAACTATTTTTTACAAAAAAGCCCCAATTGAAACAAGATTTCTCATGCCTCACACTGGTCTAAATTTATAACCTTGTTTTGTGATAGTATCATACAGATTGAATGCTCTGCTCTTGTGAATCTGTCAAAAATAAAAAAGGCACTAAGCATTTCAGCAAGCCAATATTCAATTCATAACTTACAAGGTTTGAATATTTCGTAAAGTTTAAAAAATGATTCTGCCATGTTGCTCAAAACATGATATGATGTCTATTAAAAGCATACATCCGGCAGATCTATGATCTTGGAGAGGTTGTAGTTCTTGCGGCTGAGTCGTATGTCAGTGATGATCTCATGCTGCAGTTCCAGTGGCAGGGACTTGAACCAGTCTGACTCTACATCTATTGATTGTAGGTCCCCAAACTGGTCCTGAATGCATATTATAGTTTATATACAGACAGTGATTGGTTTAATACTTTACCACTTAGATACTTATTTGACGCACTTGTGGTCTTTTAGAAATTTAATTTCTTCTTAGACCTTCTTAGATTCAAGTTTTAAAGGCTTTATTTTCAACCCTTAGATACTGATGAGCAGCAAACAGTAAAAAATCTGAACAGACTGCAAGCTACTCGCAGGTTGTTCTGATTTTATGCTGTTTGCACATAGCCATTTTCACTTCGCTTCTGAGTGGGAAAGGGTTAAGGCTTATTTGGGGCGGAAATTCAGCGCCATTCGCATGCTCCAAATGAATAGTTTTTTTACCTTAAATGATTTTAAAATTACCCACTTTTAAAGAGAGTTCACAATTTGGAAATATGACGATTTTCAAAATAGGCGTCAAAGATTAAACGAGAAAGTTAACAAGGTTTTACTAAAGTCATATATAGCCATATAAGGAAAAATGCCCCAGTCCCCTGGCGGCCATGTTTTTTTTAAGCAACCGGAACCATTTTCAAACTTGTCCAAGATATCATTGGGACAAATCTTCTGACCAAGTTTCATGATGATCGGACAATAAATGTGGCCTCTAGAGTGTTAACAAGGTTTTACTATAGCTATATAAGGAAAAAATGCCAATCCCCCTTGGCAGCCATTTTTTTCAACCAACCAAAACCATTTTCAAACTCATTCAAGATATTATTGGGAAAAATTTTCTGACAAAGTTTCATGAAGATCGGGCAATAAATGTGGCCTCTAAAGGTTTTACTAAAGCCACATATAGCCATATAAGAAACAAGAGGGCCTGAAAGGCCCAAAGTCGCTCACCTGAGATAACAAGATATTATTGGCACAAATCTTCTGACCAAGTTTCACGAAGATCGGAAAATAAATGTGGCCTCTAGAGTGTTAACAAGGATTTACTATAGCCACATAAGGAAAAATGCCCAGCCCCCTGGCAGCCATGTTTTTCAACCAACCGGCATCATTTTTTAACTAATCCAAGATATTATCGGGATGAATCTTCTGACCAAGTTTCATGAAGATCGGACAGTAAATGTGGCCTCTAGAGTGTTAACAAGCTTTACTATAGCCATATAAGGAAAAAAGCCCCGCCCCTTGGAAGCCATTTTTTTCAAGCAAACATAATTATTTTCGAACTCATCCAAGATATCATTGAGACCAATCTTCTGACCAAATTTCATGAAGATTGGACAATAAATGTGGCCTCTAGAGTGTTAACAAGGTTTTACTATAGCCATATAATATAGCCATATACGGAAAAATGCCCCACCCCTGGTGGCCATGTTTTTAAAGCAACCAAAACCATTTTCAAACTCATTCAAGATATCATTGGGACAAATTTTCTGACCAAGTTTCATGATGATCGGAAAGAAAAATGTGACCTCTAGAGTGTTAACAAGGTTTTACTATAGCCATATAAGGAAAATAGCCCCGCCCCTGTAGTGGCCATGTTTTTCAACCAACAGGCATCATTTTTACACTCGTCCAAGATATTATTGGGATGAATCTTCTGACCAAGTTTCATGAAGATCAGACTATAAATGTGGCCTTTAGAGTGTTAATTAGATTTTACTATAGCCGTATACAGCCATATAAGGAAAAATTCCCCGCCCCTTGGCGGCCATGTTTTTCAAGCAAATGTAACCATTTTTGAACTCATCCAAGATATCATTAAGACAAATCTTCTGACCATATTTCATCAAGATTGGACAATAAATGTGGCCTCCAGAGTATTAACAAGGTTTTACTATAGCCATATAAGGAAAAATGCTCCGCCCCCTAGCGGCCATGTTTTTCAAACAACCGGCATCATTTTTGAACTCGTCCAATATATTATTGGGATGAATCTTCTGACCAAATTTCATTAAGATTGGACAATAAATGTGACCTCTAGAGTGTTAACAAGATTTTACTTTAGCCATATATAGCCATATAAGGAAAAATGACCAGCCCCTTGGCAGCCATGTTTTTCAAGCAAAGGTTACCATTTTTTACTCATCAAAGATATCAGTGGGACAAATCTTCTGAGCAAGTTTCATGAAGATCGGAAAATAAATGTGGCCTCTAGAGAGTTAACAAGGTTTTACTATAGCCATATAAGGAAAAATGCCCCGCCCCCTGGCGGCCATGTTTTTCAATCAACCGGCATCATTTTCGAACTCATCCAAGATATCTAAGACCAATCTTCTGACCAAATTTCATGAAGATTTGAGAAAAAATGTGGCCTCTAGAGTGTTAACAAGGCAAATGTTGACGCCGCACAAAAGGCGATCACAAAAGCTCACCATGAGCACATTGTGCTTATGTGAGCTAAAACAGAATGCATAAATTATGTTAAAAACAAGCAAAATGAACAAGAGCTGTGTTTGTGGAACACAGTGCTCTGTAATGCACTTTGACGCCCCACAGCAGCTTTTTCCCAATTCAAAGTTCCGGAAAAGTTTAATTTTAGGTAAAATTGTTTAGTCCAAGAAGTGCAAGGCGTGTAAATTTATCAATTTCAATGGACAGACACAAAACTTAAACTTTATCTGTAGGTCATGTAGGTAGTCACTAAATCTATGCAGCATCATTTACATTTATCAAACAAATTGCATTCAAAATATCAAAATCAAAAACATTTATAATTTACAAATATTATACCTTGAATGTTCATAAAAAAAGGTTTGCCGACAGATCATACCTCTACAATCTCTCGTAGTTCCTGTCTTTCTGTAAACATATCATCTGTGTCACTCTTCTGGGAAAGGAACCTGACAGAAACTACCAGCTGTTCAAATCTGTGTAACTGTTGGTTTAAATAAACCTTTACCACTTAGATACGTATTTGACGCATTTGTGGTTCCTTACAAATTTAAATTTTAATTAAAGACCTTTCTTACCAGATTCAAGATTCAAAGGCTTCATTTCCATCCCATAGATACTGCTGAGCAGCAAACAGCATTAAACCTGAACAGACTGCGAGTTACTCGCAGGCTGTTCTGGTTTTATGCTGGTTGAAAAAGCCATTTTCACTTTAATTTTGATGGGGAACGGGTTAAAACAAGGCTGGAGACACTTTTCTTTAGTTAACTGGCATGAACTTTGCTAAATGAAGGCTTAATTCTGCAGTGAAAATCTTTGTGTTGATTTAGGCCAGTTATAAGTTCACTGAGAAATATCACAGCTATGTACATTAGAAAATTAACCAACAATATTGTTAACAATTGGTTCCAGTAGGCTTAAATACTTTCTGCGGTCATTTAATGTTGGTTAAAGATATGTTTTAACTGTGACTTATTTACGTCTTACTTAAGTTGATGGATTAATATATTATTTTTGTAACAAAATAAATAATTGGCAGATAAAATAGCACAACAATAAATGTGTTATTTGTTATCAAAGTATCTGTATTGGATAATAAAAATGTGATGTTTTTGGGAAACATGATGTCAAGATTTCAGTGACCCAAACAAAATATAAAGTAACATACATTATAAAAGTAACATTATGTCAATATTATTTCATCATAATAAAATCTCCTTAGGAATATGTCTTTGGAAATTTGATTGCTAGTTTCCTCGGATTAACATTTTAAAATCAATACATATTGGCTAGATTGCACCTTAGGCTTATAGAGAAAATCTTGAGTTTGTCCTGGAGTCATTATCAGCAATCTTAAGAAAGGTGCCTGAGTTGGAATCAAATCCAGGACCTAATATACCATTGCAAAGCCCAACTACTGAATTCTTACTGGATACATAATATAGCATAAGTTAATGCTTACATTTAGGTTTAACATCTTTTAAAAAACAAAACAAGAATATGATGGTTATTATTACATTTTGGAAGATTCTGGCAGAGGAGGCAATTCAAAAATTGCATCTTTGTTTCCCTTTGAAGAGCTCTTCACTGCTGGAGGTACAATTAGTGCACTTTCAATGCCATAAGCCTCCTGAAGAGCCTGACTGCGAATCAGATTGGTCAGAATCTTCTGCTGCATCTGGAGGCTTGCTTGTTCTGCATCTTCACGCTTGCCGCGCCTTGCAGCCTGAAATTTAGATTATAAGACCACCAAACACTTATTTAAAGCTATGCACATTAGGGCTACACCTCAAGTGAATCTATTTTTGTGATTAAAGTCAAAATATCAACAAGAGGGCCTGAAAGGCCCAAAATCGCTCACCTGAGATAACAAGATATTATTGGGACAAATCTTCTGACCAAGTTTCATGAAGATCGGAAAATAAATGTAGCCTCTAGAGTGTAAACAAGGTTTTACTATAGCCATATAAGGAAAAATGCCCCGCCCCCCGGCAGCCATATTTTTCAGCCAACTGGCATCATTTTTGAACTCTTCCAAGATATTATTGGGATGAATCTTCTTACCAAGTTTTATGAAAATTGGACAGTAAATGTGGCCTCTAGAGTGTTAACAAGATTTTATTCTATAGCCATATAAGGAAAAATGCCCCGCCCCTTTGAAGCCATGTTTTTCAAGCAAACATAATTATTTTTGAACTCATCCAAGATATCATTGAGACCAATCTTCTGACCAAATTTCATGAAGATTGGACAATAAATGTGGCCTCTAGAGTGTTAACAGGGTTTTACTAAAGCCATATATAGCCATATAAAGAAAAATGCCCCGCCCCTGGTGGCCATGTTTTTAAAGCAACCAAAACCATTTTCGAACTCATCCAAGATATCATTGGGACAAATCTTTTGATTTAGTTTCATGATGATCGGAAAATAAATGTGACCTAGCTCTAGAGTGTTAACAAAGTTTTACTAGAGCCATATAAGGAAAAATGCCCCGCCCCCATGCGGCCATGTTTTTTAACCAAAGGTCATCTTTTCTGATCTCATCCAAGATATTATTGGGATGAATCTTCTGACCAAGTTTTACGAAGATTGGACAATAAATGTGGCCTCTAGAGTGTTAACAAGATTTTACTATAGCCATACATGTATAGAGCCATATAAGGAAAAATGCCCCGCCTCTTGGCAGCCATGTTTTTCAAGCAAAGGTTACCATTTTCAAACTCATCCAAGTTATCATTGGAAAAAATCTTCTGACCAAGTTTAATGAAGAGCGGAAAATAAATGTGGCCTCTAGAGAGTTTAAAAGGTTTTGCTATAGACATATAAGGAAAAATGCCCTGCCCCCTGGCGGCCATGTTTTTCAATCAACCAGCATCATTTTCGAACTCATCCAAGATATTATTGGGATAAATCTTCTGACCAAGTTTCATGAAGATTGGACAGTATATGTGGCCTCTAGAGTGTTAACAAGATTTTACTATAGCCATATAAGGAAAAATGCTCCGCCCCTTGGCAGCCATGTTTTTTAAGCAAATGTTTCCATTTCTGAACTCATCCAAGATATCATTGGGACAAATCTTCTGAGCAAGTTTCATGAAGATCGGAAAATAAATGTGGCCTCTAGAGTGTTAACAAGGTTTTACTATAGCCATATAAGGAAAAATGCCCCGCCCCCTGGCGGCCATGTTTTTCAACCAACCGGCATCATTTTCCAACTCGTCCAAGATATTATTGGGATGAATCTTCTAACCAAGTTTCATGAAGATCAGACAATAAATGTAGCCTCTAGAGTGTTAACAAGATTTTACTATAGCCATATATAAATGGCCATATAAGGAAAAATGCCCCGCCCCTTGGCAGCCATGTTTTTCAAGCAAACATAACCATTTTCGAACTCATCCAAGATATCATTGAGACCAATCTTCTGACCAAATTGCATGAAGATTGGACAATAAATGTGGCCTCTAGAGAGTTAACAAGGCAAATGTTGACGGCGCACGACGGACAAAAAGCGATCAAAAAAGCTCACCATAAGCACGTTGTGCTCAGGTGAGCTAATAACCTAAAAATATAATATAGTAATGAAAAAGAAGGAACTGGCATTTGGTAATTAACTGCTCTTATTTATTCTTTCTACCTCCATAAACATTTTGTCAGATGCATGCATCTATCTATATCTGTGCTTTACCCAGCTTACATAGAAATCAATTTACTGTCGGCTAAATTATTTGCTGAGTGCATTATCATAATCATATCCTTTTGCATTCATGTTGTTACTGGACATAGAAAACACATTGGGCACACCTTCATAAGAAGGCGGCTACTTTATGAAACTGTGTAATACCAGAGTTAAATAAGAATGATTGTATTGGTAAACAATTGGAAATGCAAAAATTATTTCGAACTTAACATGATGGGACTTATATTGTAATAAATGAAATAATGTAAGTTTACTTTGCTGTGATCTTCAAGGCCTGATATATAACCATTATTGGGTAATATTCACAATGGATTTTTTTCCCAGAATCCAGAACAAAAATTCCCAATAGATCATTAATATAAGTTTTACCATTAATAGTTCACAATTTATACATGAAACAATAAATTATATCATTTTATGCTTTCCAATGGTTTATAGAGAAATATCAGTGAATTAAAACTGATATTTCACTGTTTCAAACAGTAAAAAATAACAGTAAAAATTATTGATAATTTTCATTGTTTGACCGGAACTATTTTAAGATATCTTTGGTTTCCCCATTGTGACCCCGCCAATGTTACCAAGGGCGATTGAGCTTCCCATTAACATACATGGGGCGCCCAATGGTAAATTATATTGTCCTGAATGGCAAAAATACAAAAATAATCATTTGTAAGCATAAAATTAAAAAAAAAATTGTTGGATTTGGTGGAATATCGATTTTAATTCACTCGTGATCATACATGTAGAAATAATATTTTCTATGATCACTGGTTAATTAAAATCGATATTCGACCAAACCCGACAAGTATCATCTATATTTTAGAGAAAATTAATGCTACAATTCCTAAGTTGATGGGTACATGTCATATTCCCAAACTGATGAGAACAAGAAACCGTCGAAGACGGGTGATGCTCCCCAACGTTTTTTTTTTGTCACAATATTGCACTATATATTCAGATAAAAGGAAACGTCTTGAGGGGCAAAACTTTGGACAAAATAATACGATGGATGGTTTAGCAACTTAAAAATTTCAAAGGGCCATAACTCTGTGAGAAATAATCCGACTAGAACCGGCTGATAATATACACATCTCCTCTTGGTAGTGAAGCTTCCCATGAAGTTTCATTGAATTCCAGTCGTTAGTTGCTGAGAAATAGCCCGGACAAGAATTGCACTATATGTACAGTTAATGAAAAATTTCAAAGGGCCATAACTCTGTGAAAAATCATCTAACGAGAACCAGCTGATAATATGCACATCTCCTCTTGGTAGTGAAGCTTCCCATAAAGTTTCATTGAATTCCAGTCATTAGTTGCTGAGAAATAGCCCGAACAAGAATTGCACTACATGTACAGTTAATGGAAAATTTAAAGGACCATAACTCTGTGAAAAATCATCTGACCAGAACCGGCTGATAATATGCACATCTCCTCTTGGTAGTGAAGCTTCCCATAAAGTTTCATTGAATTCCGGTCATTAGTTGCTTAGAAATAGCCCGGACAAAAATTGTGCATGGACGGACGCACACACGCACGGACAGACGAAGCGGCGACTATATGCTACTCCCCAAATCTTTTGTAAAGATCAGGTAAACAAATCTAAAAATTAACAAATGTTTTTTTTTCAGTGCCACTAATAGCAGTCTAACCAATTATAATATTTTTAAAACATGAAGGCCATGATGGACATGAAGCATTCCAACCCTTGAGTTAAAAGTACACCCGGTGGCCTAGATTTCAACCCTGATTGAATCGGATTAAAAAATGACCTTAAAGTGATATTATGGGCATTTTGCACTGTTGAATTGAGCTGAAAAGAATTAACAGGTCAAAAGAGTTAGTTAAAATGTGGTTACTGATCAATTATCTGCAACTCATCGTGCTGCTAGTTGTTAATAAAAATATATTTATATTCGATATTCTTACGAGACTCACCCAGTCCTGTAAGCTGAAATGATCCGTAAAACAAGATAGTGTCTTTGTGTCGTATGAACGAATCTGCACTAAAACTAAATTTAGGTTAGAATCGTTCATGCATGATCAGTTGTCAAACGAAAGTACGGTTTATATTCAAATGCAATATTTTTATCTTTCCGGTATATTGCTTTAGTATGTTGATGCTGCATTAACAAATATAAGTGTATATGAAGTGAAAACACCAAAAATAAACAAAGGTTGCAATGGACACCTATAAACTGTTAGATGCCCATAATATCACTTTAATATAACAAAGATAAACATAACGACTAAGTTGTTAACAGGCTTTTCTAAAATTTGACCTACTTTTTGGACGCATGTGGCCAGTTTCTAATTTGAAATGGCATAGATATTGTGAAGAAAACATTCTGACCATGTTTCTGAAATAAGATTAAAGGGGCCTATTCATATTTTGACGAATTGACAAAATAGAAACAAAATTGTTTTAGATTTGCAAATTTTTGCTTTTGTTATGTTTTTTGCATGAAAACAATAATACTGAACATTTACCATGCTCTAAAATATCCATTATATGCATCTTTTGACGATTTAAAAACCTGAAAATTATAAAGAGTTACAAACATGAAACAATCGAATAATTTGGAAAGTTATATTGTTACATTTATATTTTGTTACATTTTAGGATTGCCTATATTAAGTTAAAAACACATCATGAACTATAACAGCAGTACTACAGCACGGATGGTCCAGTGGTTAATTCGCTAGACTTTTACTCCAAGGGCATTGGTTCAAGCCCAGAAGTGGTTTACTTTTTTTATTTTTTAATCTAATTGTTTTATTCTAGAGCTTTTTAGGTTCAATGATTACATTTATCAATTTAAAGCATTTAATGACAAACTTCAAAACATGCCAAAATCTTTTAACAAGCACCTTTCTAAGTTTTGCCCTGTTGACATTGTTATTGGATGCACCTGACCCACATTTGAACTCCACCTAGATATTTTCAAGACAAACATTCTGAGAAGCTTTCATAAAGACTAGATGAACAAATGTGCCTTCTAGAGTGGTAAAATTATTTTCTAATATATGACTGTAGCTTACAGGTAGATTTTTATTAACTAACCCATATTTTCAAGTTTAATCAAGATAAGGTCATAAATAAGGCTTCTTGAGTGGTAATAATAATTTTCTATCATTAACCGGGTGACCTTTGACACATGTTCATCATATGTGAAATTGTACTAGATATCATCAACATAAATCTTCTGACCAAGTTTGATAAAGACTGGATGAAAAATGTGGGTTCCAGAGTGTTTTCAAGGTGTTGTCTACGACTTAACTAAGTAACCTATTTTTTGAAGCACATGACCCATCTTCAAAATCGACCTAGATATTGTCAAGATAAATGCCTTTAGCAAGTTTCACCAAGATTGGTGGCCTCGTTATGAGCTGAAAGCTTACAAAAGTGACGACAGATACCACACAATGCCTGACATAAACTGACCACAAGAGTTCAACACGAGCACAAACACTTGTTCTCATATGAGCTAAAAACAGTTGATATGTGCCGTGCTTTGAGAAAAGGGGCTTTAGTGCATGTGCGTTAAGTGTTGTCCGCCTACACTTTCCGCCTAAACTAGATTTTGGTTCAGAAGAGACTTTCTTGAAACAAAAAATATCCTTAATGCTGAAAGTGTTGCCCCTGATTAGCCTGTGTGGACTGCACAGGCTAATCTGGGACGACACTACTACGAACATGCATTAAACCCCTTTTTCACAGAGCACTGCCCGTATATTTTTGAGCTTCAGAGATGTCTGCAACAGTAACACCCACCAAAGTTTGCTTCTTTAGCACAGGCACACCACCATCAAACACAAACACAGGCTTGATCCGGTAGTACAGGAGCTTGCAGATGCGAGTGAAGAGTCCGTGGAGGTGAGCGTTTGGCAGAGGGTTGCCGGAGCTATCACGCATGCCTTTGGAGAGCTGGTGCAGCCATACGCTGACATCTGTGTAATAATAAATGTTTTTGTCAATATATATAAACTGGCGTAAGGTCCATACCCGGTCGTATGGTAAAGCCTCCTTAAAAGCATTTTTTCTCTAGGAATAAGTATTGTTTTCAATAAACAGGCGCATTTATATGGATTTTTTAAAACGTATTTAGAGCAAGTTAATTAAGAAACCAACCACATTGACACAAACATTTTGACAAAGTCTTATAGTCAATCTCCTTTAAAATCATGTAAATACTAGTATGTGTGCTAGAGAAATGAAAGGTTAATATAAATACACAAAGTAAAAAAACATTTCTTAAGTATTTTTATACTATAAGGTATGAAAACCAGATCTAAGCTAAAAATCAAATATGTGCCGATAAAACACAGAGGTCCCCACATTTGTCTTTTGTTTTGAAATTTGACTTTTAAGTTTGACCTTGACCTTTGAGGTCTGGAGACAGGTGTTACATACAAAAGTTATCTAATGATGATAAACATTTGTGCCATGTTATTAAAAGCCATCAAAATATGGAAAGGGTATGGCAAAAACTTTAAAGCTCTTTATGGCCACTCGTTGTCTTTAAGGGTTTTCATTTGTGCAAAGTTATATTAAAATCCATCAATAACCAGCAAAGCTTTTGCTGAGACAGGAATTTAAGGATGAGAACATCTGGACAGAATGATGTGAGAAGACACAGACAGACAGTGCAAACGCTACACTCCGCCTTTGTTGTACGGTGCGATAACAATTAATATTACAAACACTCTATACTTTGTTTTGTGAACATACCCCTTTAAAGGAAAACTTTCACTGTGACTGTGAACATGTCCCTTAAAAGGAAAATTATCACTGTGAACATGTCACTTTGAAAGAAAACTATCACTGTGAACAGATTCCTTCAAACTAAACTATCACTGTGTACAGATCTCTTCAAAGAAAACTAAATTCATAGGTCATGGTGTCCTCCTAGCGACCAGGTCATGGGTTTGATCCCCACTGTGGGAGCGTTCTTTAGATCTCCCCCAAAGACACCAAGTACTGGTTCTTGGCCCATGAAACAAACTCGAGAGCCTTTCAATAAGCCTGAGGATCTCAATGCAATCAAGGTAAAATAAATAGGTTTCAACTTAAGAAAACTAAATCACTGTGAACAACGGTAAACTAAAATCCATAACAAAAGTCCCTTCAATCGAAATCTTAAATCACTGTGAACAGATCCCTTCAATGAAAACCACAGTACAGTAACTGTGACCAAGTACCCACCCACAGCCAGCACTTTCCCCTCCAGTGACTCCAGGGGTACAGGCTTGCCAGTGGAGTTGAGCAGCTGCCATAGCCCATGCACTCCCATACTGGTCTCTTAAGCTGTAGAAATAAACAATACAATACTGTATTTCATTTTTTGAAAATTCTAAAAAATCATATGATTTTTCAATGTATCTTTTCAATGGAAATTGGTAGATATTTCATTTAAGACCAATATTTGCACTCAATTATAATGAAGTATTTGCTCTGTCATTCAATTAAATATACACATATTATTTAACATGATTTGTATTTTGAACATTAAACTATTAAACTGTGAAGCCTAAAAGAAAAAAAACTTGTGTATACCGTGTTTTCAAAATCCAAATGTCAAAATTTTGCATTTGAATTAATGAGTTATAATCAAAATTAAAAATCTGAAAGACCCTTCATTTGTATTTAACAAAAAATAAATGATTTTAAAGGGATCTTTTCACGCTTTGGTAAATTGACAAAATTGAAAAAAGTTGTTTCAGATTCGCAAATTTTCGTTTTAGTTATGATATTTGTGAGGAAACAGTAATACTGAACATTTACCATGGTCTAATAGAGCCATTATATGCATCTTTTGACGATTTTAAAACCTAAAAATTATAAAGCGTTGCAACGCGAAACGATTGAATAATTTGGAGAGTTCTGTTTTTGTCGTTAAATTTTGTGAAACTACGAAGATTGCTTATATCAGGTATAAAATACGTTCACCATGTGTACTCGGCGGAATAGCTCAGTAGGCTGAAGCGTTTTTACTTCAGGACTCTGGCAGGACTCCAGGGGTCACTGGTTCGAAACCTGGTCCGGACAATGTTCTTTTCCTTTTTTTAATTTTATTCTTGATTTTTTACTGGAGCTTTTACGATCCAATGTTTACATTTATCGATATAAAGCATTTAATGAATAAGTTAAAAAATGCCAAAATCTGTGAAAAGGCCCCTTTAAAAGCTGCACAGTAGCCTATTTTTGAAGTCTGTGTGGGTTCTAAGAGATTTACATTTCTACTCAACTCCACACAAAAGTTCATATTCATTAGAAACAGACTTTTTGCATCAACAGTTAAAGAATAACGATGTCCTTTTAAGCTTTTCATTTTTGATTTAAAACACACTAATCAAGACCAGCGCTTTTTTCGAGTCAAATGAATACACGTCAAAAAGCTCCAAATGACCGCCTTAAGTAATTCACTACAACAAAATAAAAAATCACAATGTTTCAGTTTGAAGAAAAATAAGTACAACTAATTTGTAGCATTCAACTCAAGTGAATGAAGCTCTAACATGTATCGAAAAAATGAGATAAGAATGAGGTGTCTTACAGGGCTCTAATTTCTATTTTGATTTTCTTTTTGTAAGGGAATTTATAAACAAAAACTCTTCATCTAACATTCCAATGTATTCAATAAACAACACTTCCAGTTGCTAAGAAATATCAAATGATCTCTTTGAAGTCTTATTTTATTGCGCATGTATTTTTTGTTTCATATTATTTTATTTGGGCTATAAAATGTCAGATAAATAACTCTGTCATTCCATCATTAACAATATTTTGTCTGATTTTTTAATAATTGCATTTTGAAATGAACATTATACAATCATTAATAAGTCCCCAACTTGACAGGTTATTACAATACAATTAATTTATGAATTTGTCCAGAAAGTTTATTGTCCGAAATATATAGTAATGCACAATCGATATCTACAAGTTAAACAGTCGAACGAAAATTGAGTGTAACATTCTGTCTATTCCACTATCAAAAAATAACATATGCATTAGGCCTATCTATGTTAAATACTTTTTTAAACACACCAATGAACTTAATTTTAGAGATGTAATTGATATTGTTGATGTTGTTGAGATTAATTTACCTCAGCACCGTTTTGCGATTTTCATGACATATTTATTTTCAGGAGTTTTACTTGTGCAGACCAAATTATTTGCATGTTTTTTATATTATAAAGTTTTTATCAAAATTAGATGTGATCGAATAAGGTGCCATTCGATCTAAATAATGTCCACTGAAGAAGGGATACGGGCGACAAACGATGACGCGGCACAGTGCAAGAGGTTTGCGGTGGATAAAGGGTATTGGCAGGATCCGTTTATTGCCTTGTTTACTTCAAAAGCTCGACAAAGTCATGCGCCAGAAATCAGCATTGGCTACTATGCGAGAGTTAAAGCCCTGAAACTACTTCTTAAGAAGTTTATTACAGTATGCATCTTTTTTTATATGTTTTTAATTTTACACATTAAGCTTGTGTAGTTTATATAAAATCATTATTAGCATGTATTTTTTTAAAGATAAAACTACTTGTAGTCATGACCCCTGTCAATGCTGTATTAATAACATGGTTTAATAAAATGGCGCCTTGGGACAAATTGAGGTGCTTTTTAAAGGGATTTCCCCTCCCGACGTGGTAATGCGCTGTGGTGAAGTGGATATGGTGTCCGCCCAGCAAGCAGGAGTTCACGGGATTGATCCTCACTTTGGGTATGTTCTTTAGATATCCTCCAAAGACACCCAAGTTCTGGTTCTACCCTGGTCCATGACTCATTTTATAATCAAATTTCGTCGATGCTTCAGAGGAGCCCTGCAATTAAAGGAGAAGAACATATCACTTGAATTTCATTATCCCCACGCTTTTTGAAAAAAAGGTGGGGATATTGTGGTTATCTCCGCCGTCCGTCCGTCTGTCTGTCTGTCAGTCCGTCCGTCCTGGCCACTATCTCCTCCTACACTAAAAGCACTAGAACCTTGAAACTTACACATATGGTAGCTATGAGCATATGTGCGACCCTGCACTATTTGGAATTTTGATCTGACCCCTGGGTCAAAAGTTATAGCGGTTGGGGTGGGGCCGCGTCAGAAATTATCACTCATTTTTTTAGGTTATTTTACATTTACTTCTTTATTTCTACACCGATTCACTTCAAATTGATACTGGACCTCTCTTATGACAATACGGTCAATCTCAACCATGCATGGCCCCATTCCCAACCCTGGGGCGCCCCGCCCACATAGGCCACACCCACCAAAAATTTCCATTTACTATCATTTTTTCATTTCTACACGGATTCACTTCAAATTGATACTGAACTTTTGTTATGACATTAGGGTCAATCTCAACTATGCATGGCCCCAATCCCAACCCTGGGGCGCCCGCCCACATAGGCCACACCCACCAAAAAATTCCATTTACTATAATTTTTTCATTTCTACACGGATTCACTTCAAATTGATACTGAACTTCTCTTATGACATTAGGGTCAATCTCAACTATGCATGGCCCCATAACCAACCCTGGGGCCCCGCCCACATAGACCACACCCACCCAAAATTGCCTTTACTATAATTTCTTCATTTCTACACCGATTCACTTCAAATTGATATTGAACTTCTCTTATGACAATACAGTCAATCTCAACTATGCATGGCCCCATTACCAACCCTGGGGCGCCCCGCCCACATAGACCACACCCACCCAAAATTGCCTTTACTATAATTTCTTCATTTCTACACCGATTCACTTCAAATTGATACTGAACCTCTCTTATGACAATACGGTCAATCTCAACTATGCATGGCCCCATTACCAACCCTGGGGCCCCGCCAAAATAGACCACACCCACCCAAAATTGCCTTTTACTATAATTTCTTCTTTTCTACACCGATTCACTTCAAATTGATACTGAACTTCTCTTATGACAATATGGTCAATCTCAACTATGCATGGCACAATTACCAACCCTGGGGCGCCCTGCCCACATATGTCACACCCACCCAAAATTGCCTTTTACTATAACTTCTTCATTTCTACACCAATTCACTTCTAATTGATGATGAACTTCTCTTATGACAATAGGGTCAATCTCAGCTATGCATGGCCCCATTACCAACCCTGGGGCACACCTAGGTCAAACATTCGGCGTGGGGATACGCGTCGGCCTCTGCCGCGCCATTTCTAGTTTGACTTGGTTTGTAATAACTCTAAGAAAAACAGTTATGAAGTGAGCGTTATGGTGGATCAATGCAATGAATTGAAATCCCAATGAACTTTAACGGTATTTGTGATTGGCTGTTTTAGATGCCTGGTTAGCTCACATGCCTTGAAAGCAGTATGTCCTTAATTAGAGTCCCGGGCTGGCTTCACACTATTGCAGTTCTCCGTAGAACCTGCAATTGGGTTCGTTGTTATACACTGTTCCATGTAGTGCTGCAACAATACGCCAAAAACCGTATTGCAATATATTGTCAGTTCAAAAACCCGTATTGCAATATATCGCAATATATTGCTAACTTGTACCAAAATTATAACTTGCCAATTACCCAATAATCCCATAAATTCCAATTTTAAAGCAAATTCTGGTAAATATTTACTATAAATGTGCTCAAGAATAATAAGAAACACAAACATTTGCAAATTTTCTTAAGTATCAAATACATTTTTGCAATTGTTACTATTTAAAGATGTGATGAAATAACGTCCAACCGGGGCGTTTTTCCCACTGAACACGCGTAATTCAGCTGACGTGATGTTCCCGTTTTTATACAACACAAAATACACCCACACTTTCCATGCGACGTTCTACATGTCTGTATAATTTTCGCGCGCTTTTTATTGAGACAAAGGATAAAGCACTTTTTATTTGACGCTATAATTTTTTATTGTCGCGTTAGCATTCAAATTTGGAAGCGTGTTTCCGAAATTCGGATTTCAAATAATGCTCAAATCAGAATCGAACGAAACATTTACAGCTGTGCGCAATTAATTCAACGATAATCTGTTCAAAAGCATCGAATGAATGCTCCCATGTAACAACGCTACTCCGTATAATACACTTTTTAGAATGCTTTTTTTACGTAAAAAATAATTTACACTGCTTTGTTTTGTTTACCTTTTTATCATTATTTCGGATGGCTTTTCTGGACGAAATGTGAATGAATTTTTGAAAATTTTCGTACCGGTATGATGAAAATCATATCGCAATACAATATGCGGATTGCGTATTGCAATATATACCGATATACCGGTATATTGTTGCAGCCCTAGTTCCATGTGACTCGAAATCAATGATGAATTCCTATTTGGCAGGGGAGAATTTCTTGGTACCAAATTAAAGCTGGATTGGTGATAAGCTGTGTAATCAGCCCTATTAGCTCACAAAGTATAGGTCTTGCCTTGATAGTGGGGTGGTGTGTTAAAGTCCCAGACTTGATGCACACTTGTTCGCATCTGTCAAAACCTTTGTAATGTCTTTAAACTCGTCCTTTAAACATGTCCAAATTAAATGCACATGTTATGCTCATGTTAAGAATTGTACATCTTTAGTGCAGTGCTAAAGCCTTTTACGTTTAATGTGCTCTATATCAATTTTCTTTTTATCCCCCGCCATAGGCGGAGGGATATTTTTTTGGCCTTGTCCGTCCTTCAGTCCGTCCGTTTTTCCATCCGTCCGTCCGGCACTTTTGTGTCCGGAGCCATATCTTAGAAGTGCTGTGGCGGATTTCATTGAAACTTGGTATGAGTATATATATGGATAAGAGGATGATGCAGGCCAAATGGAATTGTACACCATTGGATAATAACGGAGTTATGGCCCTTTGTATCTTGAAAAAATGCTTTTTTGTGTCCGGAGCCATATCTTGGAAGTGCTTTGGGGGATTTCATTGAAACTTGGTATGAGTATATATATGAATAAGAGGATGATGCAGGCCAAATGGCACTGTACACCATTGGATAAAAACGGAGTTATGGCCCTTTGTATCTTGACAAAATGCTTTTTTGTGTCTGGAGCCATATCTTGGAAGTGCTTTGGCGGAGTTCATTGAAACTTGGTATGAGTATATATATGGATAAGAGGATGATGCACGTTGGCGTTTTTCATCCGTTCAGAAATATTTGTGTCCAGAACCTGAAGTATATTGGCGGGGGATATCAATTCAACGAATTTGCTTTTTTCTGTAATATCTACATATTAAGTTGAGCTCAGTCTAAAAAATTACAGTAAGTCAAGTAGGTATGGCTTCCAACTAATACCAATCAAACATATTATTTATTTACGTGTTATTTACAGGTAACAGATGGCAAATGTCAGGTAGTCAGTCTTGGTGCCGGTTTTGACACTTTGTTCTGGAATCTCAAAGATGAATGTGTAAATACAACCTCATACATCGAAGTAGATTTCTCAGCTGTAACTTCAAGGAAGATTCAATGCATACGTCGCTCAGAAAAACTTCTGAGCAAGATCACATCTGACGGTAAATTACATGAATGTACTTGTGTCAGTTTATTACATTTTGTTTCTTTTAACTAGCTCAAATGTTTCATGCCCTGAGACCATGTGTAGAAGGCATGATTAACTGTGTCTAAAGCCTTTGAGATCACACTGAAATGTCCATTTTGTGGAATATTTCATGGAACGTTGCTATTTTTTAAGGTAAATTAGACAATTTGCAAAATGCTTTTATTTAAGGTAAAGGTCAAGGTCATACTTGAATTTTACATTTTTGAGTCTCCATTCGTGTGTCCCCTCATTTCCAAAATGGAAAAATCGTTTTTACTTTTAATTGCTTTAATTAAGCAACTGTTGCTACTGAAATTGCCATATTTATTTCATTTCAGGAGAGGAGGTGAAATTCAATGCAACAGACCTTCATGGTAAAGACTATCACTTGGTGGCTGCAAACCTGAAAAATCTTGCAGAACTGGACCAGAAATTACATGAGTCTGGAATTGACAAAACTTTGCCCACAATTTTCATTGCAGAGTGCGTGTTAGTGTATATTGAGAAATCCAACACGGATGCCATTCTTAAATGGGTCACAGATAATTTTTCGACAACTTTCTTTGTCAATTATGAGCAGGTTAGTTTTGGTATTTACATTAAATTATTTATAATTAAAAATATGCAGAACTTTGTTTATGTAACACATTCAGAATCATTCTAAATAATGTCATTTTCAAAGAATAATTTTTAAAACATGTCTTGTTATTTGTTAACATTTGTAGCTAAACATCTTAAAATTTAAATTTATTTATGTTTTTACAATTTGCTTAAATAATATCTTGTAATCCATGTTAAAGTAACAATCACGCTCAAAAATATCGAATATTTCGTTAAATAAGCTAACCGATAAAAAAATCAATGTTCCTTTTAGCAAAATGCAAAATTTCAACGTTAGATGTTGTCTGGTAGAATTGATTTAACGAGATACAAAATGCTCGTTTTTATTTTTTTGTGGCCACAAATAATTCCATTTATATCTCCCGTGATATATCCGAACATTTACGGGCGAACACGAGATTGGATAGGGTAAGCGTCGGAAGCATGACATAGCTCTCATGAATAATCATTCTGTGAAATCAAAATGAATTCTGCGTAACTGGAACTGGAAAATGGCTTGTATAAATTATGCAAATGAACGCAACCCGAATGAATCCGATCCTGACTCGAAAGCGAAAGTAGAACGATATTTAGATATTTAGATGCTTTAAACTTGCCGAATGCTTGCAATATAACGTTTTTACATCAATGTTACTTGTTTTTAGGGTCTTCCTATTGTAATTAACCATCATATGGTACTACTTGTTGTCGAATGTTTTTATATAGCATAATACAGTAGCCGTATGTATTGGTGAGCGTGATAGTGACTTTAAGTGATGCTCCAAAGATGGTAGAGAGTATCTATTAGCTGATGTTGGTTAGTTAGTTTGTTTGCTCTGTAAGAACAGCCACGGATACCTTTCATAAAAAATACCTTATATACTTAATAGTGTCATAATAAAACAACTTTTATTTTGCTTAAGGTCCCAGTGAGTTTGACAGTTTTCATAAAATCTTCACCAAACTGAATATGTTAAATATTACTTTGTATTTAGACTTGGCATAGCTATTTTTATTTAGCACTTTTTACACTCGTAACAAAAACATGATTCATTTAACTATAGACAAAAATTGACCGGTTTTCCTATTTTTAGGTTAACATGGCAGACAAATTTGGGGAGGTCATGTTGGATAATTTACGATCGAGAGACTGCATGCTGCATGTGGAATACTGTCAGAGTCTGGAGTCACAAAAGCAGAGGTCTGTTTCACTAAGTAAATACTTCCTCAGGATGAGACACCTGAATCAAGGTTCATTACATTTAGTAACAAGAAACCGTCGGAGACGGGTGATGCTCACCAAAGGTTTTTTTTGTCACAATATTGCACTATATCTTCAGATAAAAGGAAACGTCTTGAGGGGTATAACTTTGGACAAAATAATACGATGGATGGTTTAGCAACTTAAAAATTTCAAAGGGCCATAACTCTCTAAATAAATCATCTAACCAGAATCCACAAATAACATGCCCATCTCCTCAAGGTAGTTAAGCTTCCCATAAAGCTTCATTGAATTCCAGTCAGTAGTTGGGGAGAAATAGCCCGGACAAAAATTGCACTTTAAGTACAGTTTATAGAAAATTTCAAAGGGCCATAACTCTGTGAAAAATCATCCGACCGTAACCAGCTGATAATATGCACATCTCCTGTTGGTAGTGAAGCTTCCCATAAAGTTTCATTGAATTCCCGTAATAAGTTGCTGAGAAATAGCTCGGACAAGAATTGCACTATATGTACAATGGAATATTTCAAAGGGCCATAACTCTGTGAAAAATCATCCGACGAGAACCGGCTGATAATATGCACATCTCCTCTTGGTAGTGAAGCTTCCCATAAAGTTTCATTGAATTCCGGTCATTAGTTGCTGAGAAATAGCCTGGACAAGAATTGCTATATATGTACAGTTAATGGAAAATTTCAAAGGGCCATAACTCTGTGAAAAATCATCCGACCAGAACCGGCTGATAATATGCACATGTTGTCTTGGTAGTGAAGCTTCCCATAAAGTTTCATTGAATTCCGGTTATTAGTTGCTGAGAAATAGCCCAGACAAGAATTGCATTATATGTTCAGTTAATGGAAAATTTCAAAGGGCCATAACTCTGTAAAAAATCATCCGACCAGAACCTGCTGATAATATGCACATCTCCTGTTGGTATTGAAGCTTCTCATAAAGTATCATTGAATTCCGGTCATTAGTTGCTGAGAAATAGCCCGGACAAAAATTGTGCACGGACGGACGCACACACACACACACACGCACGGACAGACGAAGCGGCGACTATATGCTCCCCCCCCAAGATAAAATTTGGGGGAGCATAAAAACTGTTGAGTCACTATAACAGAGATTTGTTATATGTTTTTGTGAACACTGCCAGAATGCGGAGTCACTAAATCAGGTTTGTTATGTGTAGTAAACGTTATTTGAGCAAAACCAAAGGTTTGTTTTGTTTAGTAAATACTAGGGCTGTAACGATACATTCGAATATTCAAATTCCTCGAATACGGCTGTTGACGAATCGTATTTGTTATTCGCCACCTCCCAAACTGAATATTTGACGAATACAAACAAAGTGGTTTCGAGTGTGAAAGTTTAATCATCTCATCTTACCTTACAAATGAAGGTTCATACAATAAACCCCTATATTTAAATGTTCTTCTCCTTATTCCGGCGTTTTTCATCATGTTCATCCCACCCACTATGTTACACAGTGAGATTATCAACAAAAATGGCGGGCACGGGTTGAATATTTGAGTTGTGGTCAGTATTTATGGGGTAATTAAAACTATTTCATGTGCAATACTTTTTCTATTGTCACACTGTTTTTATTCAATATATCAAATGAGCATATGTCAGATAGGTGACATTGAAATATCATCTACATCACCTATCTGGTATATGCTCATTAAAAAAATGTGAATGGGTACTGTCACTAATGTGTCAACTTTTGACGCTTATTTGTTTTACTCAAGGATTTTATTGGTGCTAGTCATGTTTTCAAAACTGTGTTCAAAGTTTAAGCAGTTCTAGTCAGTGTTTTGTGATTTCAAAGTGTTATATTTCATATTTTCAGTATGCAATGATACTCAATTAATCAAAATTTTGACAAATACTCATCAGTTTCATACTATATAAGGTCATGTCAAGTTGTCAGTATTACTTTTGTTCATTAAAATTCATATTCGCGAATAAATATTCGTATTCGCCACCCTGTATTCGTGATACGCATTGTATTCGTCAGCTAGTGTATTCGTTACAGCCCTAGTAAATACTGTCACAGTCTTGTGTCCCAATAAAGAGTTTGTTAGTTATGTAAATACTATCAGAGCATGGAGTCACTAAAACATGGTTTTAGTATGTTTAGTTGATACTGCCTTAGCGCGGAGTCACATAAACAGAGGTTTTTTATGTGTAGTAAATACAGTGCAAGTCTGGAGTCACAATATACAGGTTTGTTATGTTTAGTAAATACTGCCTCGTGATGAGTCATTAAAACACGTGTTTTTGTGTTTAGAAAATACTGGTACTGCTTGAATCTGGAGTCACAATACAGAGGTTTCTTATGTGTAGTAAATGATGCCACAAGATTAGTCACTTAAATATATTTCCAGTATGATTATCTTGCAATTTTTTTAAGATTTTAAGTTTTAGTTGTGTATGCAAGTTTGTTTTGAAATGGCACAGATGATGAATTTGAATACTGGTATGACTCAAGTCATTCTTTTTATCAATATACCCTTGTACATGAATATTTACACCGACAAAGTATAGTTTATTATATAAAATCTCTATTATTTATCACAGAATGCTGACTCATGGTTTCGAAGGGGCTGATGCGATGGAGATGAGGCATGTGCTTAGTTCCCTCCCACAGGATGATATGCAGAGGTAAGGGGCCTTTAATTGATTGATTTTGTCTGTAACCTAGATCTCAAGAAGATTGTGTTACGATATCAGTGGCCCACTGATCAATAGCCTGTGTTGATGGAACAATGGCTTTTATCCAATCTTCATAAAACTTAATGTTATGTTTATAGGACAATATCTCAGCAGATTATGGTATTCACACAAAGTTATGGCCCTTGCATTTTCATAAAATTATCTTATTATTCAAATGAAATTTTTGGTTGTTTTCACTTTAATTTATCCACAATTTTTCATCCTTTTTGTAACTAATTTGATTGAATATTGTATGGTTATAATTTTTTAGCCAAGATTGATTATTATTAATAAATTGAACTTCCCTGTAAGATATTAGTTAGAGCCATTGAAATTACCTTTTTGGCTGATTCATCTGTCATTGGGAAATAGTTTGTATCCTATCTTTACTAAACTGTAATAACATATGATGTGTGTTCATTAATTTTTCACCCAAAATTATCAGTAAACCAAATAGTTGAAGGAATTGCTGAGTTATCGTTCCTTGTTTATCCCACCTTGTTTTTGCACTCCTGTCCAATTGATTAAATTCATTTTACACACACCACTTAAATTCGCAAGTTAATCCCATAGCTCAATATACACATGTTCCCAAGTAAATATGAACATTTTCCTTTTCCACAAAGTGGGAAAATTGCTTTCCTTACTCAAAAATAACTTAATGCTATATGTTTCCTTCCTAATTTCACAACATTGATCAGGGTCTATAAAGCGTGCTAGTAAAGAGGAGATGTAGCTAATTCTGGTTTTGGTTTCATTTCGTCATGCCTGAGAAACTTGCGGTTCTCGTACTCTGGTCTGTATATAACCATTGAACCCAGCAAATGTTTTCCTTCTTTATAAAGTACCAGAAAACGGCACTTTCCCAATAAGGAAAAAACAACAAATTTCCCAATTGCTGTCAAAAGTTCCCAATTGAAGGTTTCTAAACAACAAAAAGATATATTTAAAAAAACATTTAGTTAGTTTCCCTATGCAGCTCTATGGCTTGAACCTAAGTAAATATAATATTGACAACTTGACACCATTTAGTTATCAATTTGTAAGTATTTGAGAACAAAAAATCAAACACACCATTTTCCCAAGATGAAGACATCACGACTCAAATTGTCCCAATTCCATGTTTGTTGCACACAATTTTCCCAATTGGGCTGGTAATGGTACTTTTCCAAACTGGGCAAAAAAAAAATCGCTGGAACCATAATAAAATTGAAATGCATTCTCTTCTATTGCTATTTATTTTAATTTAAAAAGTGGTGCTTTGATGCTTATTTATATGTCCACTTAAATGTTTTGTGAATAATCCTGAGGTTGGGAGATCCTTTAAACTGGTTGTAACCCCCAATGATTGGCATGGACAATTACAAGGCAGTGATCCCAGTTTTGTTCATTTTTGTGTGTTTGTTGTGGACGCTGTGACTTGTCTACTGCATTTATTTTGTGCCTTGTACTGCAATTGGTTTCTCGCCATAAATACATTACCCAATTGTGTAATGAGGTTTGTCTCCAGCTAAGTATTCACTTTGTATATGTTTGTTTATACTTTATAGTTAAGGATGCAAAGGTCCAGCTGTTTGTCAAAATTAGCCTCACTCCTGGAAAGCGGGGCCTAATACATGTGTGTAAAGTCTCATACCAGATTAGCCAGGGTAGTTTGCACAGGCTAACCATGTGTAAAGTCTCATACAGGCTAACCAGGAAAGACATTTTGGGCGTTTATAGTATTTTTCATTAAAACTTAAAAAGGAAGTCTCTTCTTTGTGTAATTCCAGTTAAGATGTGAAGTGTCATCCCTGATAAGCATGTGCAAACTGCAAAGGGTAATCTGGCTGAGACAACACTTTACGCCAGGGATCTATACATTTGTTTGTATAGGTCCCTGTTTACGCACATGCATTAAGCCCCGTTGTCCCAGAGGAAGGCTCATACAAAGGAATAACATGAGACTTATGAATGTGTTTTCAGGATACAACAGATAGAGTTTCTGGATGAAAGGGAGTTGCTTGATCAGCTGATGAGCCATTATTGTTATTGCTGGGCGTTCAAGGACCCCAACAATATTGGGCTTTCACATATCAATATTTAGAGACTGTTCATCATCTCCTGTTATCTTTGCCTGTGTTCCTGTCTGGAACATTTGCCGCCGTACAGCTTCATCCAATGCCTATAGTGTGGGCAACTCCCTTTAGCTGTCCCCAATTCTTGCCCATATGCTGGGCATCTAACTCCAGGTTTCGGCGCCATATGTTTCTAGGCTGCTCTCTCATCAGTAACATTATTGTATACTTGTTGACTTGTTGTTGTTACTTTGCTTTTACTGATGTATCAATGGGATTGCATTTACCTATACATGCAACTATTATATGCATTGCTTTGTGCTCTGTACAAGTCAGCCATACAAGCATGAATACATTGCTTATGAAGCTGTAGTTTTGTGTCATGAAATCATGTTTGATAAAAATTGAAGCAAAATCAATGAATCAAAATCAATACCTACTCAATTATTCCATAATTTATTATGTAATGCACTGCAAAATTTTGTTGTTTTTTAGCTCGACTATTTTATATGAAATATTTATAGTGGAGCTATCCTACTCACCCCGGCGTCGGCATGAGCGTTAGCGTGAGCGTGCAAATGTTAAAGTTTGCGTACCAACCCAAATATTTCCTATGTCTCATGACATATTGCTTTAATATTTTGCATACTTCTTTACCAACATGACCCCAAACTATAAACAAGAGCAGACAACTGTATCAAGCATTTTGTAAGAATTATGGCCCTTTTTTCACTTAAAATATGCATATTATTGATAAATCTATGTTTAAGTTTGCTTACAGCCTCAAATATTTTCAATGTCCCTTGACATATTGCTTTCATATTTAGGCAACTTCTTTACCAATATGACCCCAATCTATAAACAAGAGCAGACAACTGTATCAAGCATTTTGTAATCTTATGGCCCTTTTTTGTCTTAGTAACTGAATATTTTGTTACATTTTGTGTTCAGATCCACTTGACTTCTGAAGTATCAAAGCTATTGCTTTCAAACTTCAAATATTTTCTTACAATCATGAGGGTACTGTACCTGGCAAGTTCAATTTGATCTTGACCTTTGAATGACCTTGACTCTTGAGGTCAAAAGAATAAATTATAGTTAAATTGCCATAACTTCTTTATTGATGATCAGATTTTATTAATACTTTGACAAAACAACACTTACCTGAATACCACAATGGATTCCACCCAAACAATATCCCACGCCCCAACCCAGAATCCCTGCCCCCCCCCCAAAAAAAAATGACACCACCCCCACATTATACCCCCTTCGCACCCCCCACCCCCCCATACCCAACCAACAAAGAATATTTTTTTCTTTGAAACATGGTTAAAAAAAAACAAAACAAATATTCACTTTTTTTTGAAGGGCCGTCCAAACTTCCCACCCAAGCTATTGCAATCAAACATGAAATAAAATCTTATTAGTTTGTTTTTATATCTTTACAAATTTTCAGTAGATTGTGGAAAATATACCTGAACTATTACCTTGACCTTATTGAATAATTTGAACAATTTCCTTATGATGGCTTACGTTATACTGTCAAGCACTCAATTAGTTGAGCACGCTGTCCTCTGACAGTTCTTGTTTGTTTTCCATTCCTATTTATGATAACTCAAGAACATGTATACATATGTTGAATGTTATATCCTTATTTACATAGTCTTATTTTGTTTCTTGGTATACACTGCTGTCTGAGTTTTGAAATTTGTGAAAATAACTCGAAAAATTGTAAATTCCTCAGTCTGTGAAAAATGACGAACAACAGCAGATCAGTTGCATAGGCTTAATGGATTTTAATGAGAAAGTTGTGTTGGTAATTAATTAGTTTTGTTAAAGATTTTTTTTAAAGATTAGATTGTTTTCTTAGTATTTTTTTGTGTGAGGCCACCAGTTTGGTGAATTCACATTCATATGCGGATTATCGTAAAGGAATATGAGCATGTTCACTGCTTATTTTTAAATACAGCGCTTAATACATATGCGTCTCAGATAGTTCCTTAGAAAGGCTCATATACCGTTTTAAAAGGACGTTTAATTGGTCGGAATTAGGTCGTTATGACAGATTTCAAAGTGCTGTTGATGCTGCTCTTAGATACAACAAAATATCCAGTCTTCAGAGTAATCATGACTTACTTTTTAAAGTGAAACAATGCAGTTATGATGCTATTTACCGGTAAGCTATTGTAAATACGACGAGTGTTGTTTATGATAGTGGAGTGATGATTTGCTCATTCAAATCGATTGACTTGAAATGGGTTATGTTGAATTTGAATTGCATAGATTAATTTTGACCACTGACGCCGTTTGTTTATTATTCAGTGTAAGTGGTATTCACTGAAAATGTTTGGAGCATAAGAACATTCTATTAGTTATGAACGTCCTAAACAAAGTGTTTAACTTATAAATAAGTGACTTTTCATTTACGTGATATAACTCTAGTCGCATAAAAATATTGTTCAGAATGCATATCATAAAAACTACAGGCTGCATAAGGAAGGGCAGCATACTCCATGATTGCCTTTATTGATGTATTAACTTAATTGTGATTTTTAATGTTTATAAATATATACATCGAACGATTCGCTAATATCGAGCGTCTCCTGATTTCGAGCACTTAAAGAACATTAAGAACGCGGCTCTCTTGATGACGTTACACGCAAACGCTCCGAGTATTTTGTCTCCCTAAAATCTCTACGCTTGAAAATAAATACAGACTCGACCAAAATGAGGAAAAAAAAAAGGATTTCAATATCTTACTTCAACTGAAATAATCCAAATGTATCACTATTCCATTCAATCTTTTGGTCAAAGACATTAAACTTCCACATAAATTGCAAAGTGAGACAGACGACTGCGCTAGTGTATTTGATTTATTTTAAAGAAAAAATCTTTTGCTTTTCCCCCCGATTCTCGGAAAATGTTGCATGAAACAATCTAGCATAAGAGCATGTTCGGTGGTATACCGATTGAATGCTTTATAAATTCTTGTAATAGTACCATTTATGAAAAAATGGCGAACGTTTGTGTTTTTGCAATTCTTGAGCACTTTGATGTGTCCATATTGCAATAAAAGACAAATGACCGATAAAACAGAAACTTTAAATTGTAAATAGAAGTTATACAAAAAGTTTTATAACTGCTTCAGTTTGTACAAATATGTTCAGTGAATCGATTTTTGACGATGCTGCGAAGTCTTCACAATGGCGACCTATCTATTAACCCTTTTTATTAGAGATAAAACTGTTTCATGCTGAACACGCAGTTAAACAGTGTTACAAAGACGCGGACATGTTTCCAATGTTCTAGTGGTATTATCAAATCAGCCAATGCAGTCAATGAAGTGTATTCATCTGTACTTGGCCGCGGGAAGTTTTATTTGAATTCTATTGGACGCTAACAAAGGTCAGGATAAGGTGAAAAGCTGGCGTATACAGCTAACGCCGAAAAAAAAATTCACAATGGCGACCTATGTAAAAGACCGAGATTGAGATTGTTCGATTTTTCTACCGTACCCGGGAAATGCTAAGTCAGTTGTTGTCGGCTATTTCTTTTATTAATTATAATTATACAAGCGATTTTGACCCATTTGGCGCTGACGTAATTTCAGAGAAAAACCAGGAAGAAGTTGACGTACTGTTTTGCGCGATATTTTCTCGCATTTTTTTTCTAATCGGCATACCTCGCTGATTATCATTGATAAAGGTAAAGGAAGCTTAGCTATAAATAGGATAGCATATTCTGGGAAAACGATTTAATAATATTTGAAAACGTTAATTTTAAATCAGTTATATTCAATCCTATACATGTTTATAGATCAATGAAACAACTATGCATATTCTGTATTGTATTTGACATTTGCCGTACTTCTGTAATTAAATTGCGAATGAAAACGTGTATAATTCACGTTTAACGCCATCATGAGTGTAAAGAAAACGAATTAGTTCGAACCTTCCATTTGTAAACGTTATAGCGAGTATGGTATATAAACCGCATAATAGCCGTGCGACATCTATGAAACTCGCTCTTATGCGTGCTCTCTCATTTTGCATATTTAATAAACTTTTCAAATAGAAATTACAGAGCCACATCAGTGCAAACACTATGTTTGATAATTCATTCGTTTGTTGGATATATTTTTCTGTTCTAAACACATATTAGGACATATCGCGGAGATTTAGTTAACCTTACCATGTGTTCATGGGCGAACGCACGTATTCAAGTCGTTTTTTTCGTACCCATTTTTTTTTCGTACCCAAATGTTTGTTCGTACCCACATTTTTTCGTACCCATTTTTTTTTTCGTAACCAAATTATTTTTCGTGCCCATTTTTTTGGCATAATTTTTGTACCCAAAATTTTCGTACGCATTCTTTTTTCGTACCAAAAATTTTCGTACCCACATACACAATTGTGGTGATGTAGATTAACTTAAATTGATGCTTTTATATCCATCCTCTTCAAAAGCATCGTCACACCAGTACTGTCAGTACTTTGATTTAAGTTGTTTTGGCCTATTGCAATCGAGTTACTCTCCCATTTTGGATGTGATGTCTTGATATCAGGTAAACAACGCGCGTAGTGGATGTTTTTGCGGATGTGTATTGAAATGTTGGCTTTGCCTGGTAAAAACGCTGTAAATAAACGATTCTGACATGGATTTAGTGAGAATTTAAGAAATCTCTGAATATAAAAAATAGTTTATTCCTTTCCTTTACCGCTCGATACACGGTATTGGTAATATTTCCCTCCACATACTTTTACAAGGGCCGTTTTCACGTTTAGGTATTTACAAAATTAAAAAAAAATGTTTAAGATTCGCAAATTTTTGTTGTATCTATGATACTTGTGAGGAAACAGCAATACTGAACATTTACCATGCTCTGAAATATCAACTATATGCATCTTTTGACGATTTAAAACCTGAAAATTATAATGCGTTGCAACGCAAAACGGTTGAATAATTTGGAGAGTTCTGTTGTCGTTATAATTTGTGATACAACGAGGATTGCAGATATAAAGTATAAAGTACGTCATTCATTGTATGAGCACGGTTGGCCGAGTGGTCTAAGTGTTAGACTATTACTCCAGGGTCAGTGGTTCAAGCCCGGTTGAGGGCTACTTTTTTTCTTTCTTTAATTTTATTCTTGTTTATTTTTACTTGAGCTTTCTAGATCCGATGTTTACATTGATCAATATAAAGCATTTAATGACAAACTTCAATATCTGCCAAAATCTGTGAAAAGACCCCTTTAAGAAAGTTATCACGATACGATCATTCATCCGTGACGATCGGACGCTTTTGCACGTGGTGTAAACTTGTATGGTTTCACCGTTTTGCACGTGGAAATGGGCTTACGCGATGCAATTCTAATTTTATTGCGAGTTTATCATTATAGGTCGGTTCTTACACCAGTGAATTTTAATTTAATTATTTTTAAGAAAACATTATGGTTCGAAAGAATATTCGGTAGCCCCACTGCGCAATTTGCATGTTGTAGGCTAACGACCCCACGCGCTAAAGCGTCCGATCGTCACGGATGAATGATAGTATCATGAGCTTGCACAAATGTAGTCAAAGGATCTCATATTCAATATTTAATCAAAATCTTTACTCATAACTAAGGTATACAAGATAAGTATTGATGCAAAGCATCAAAGGGCGTCGGGAATTTCAGTGTAAAAGGCACTCACTGAAGTTACATGGAACGATTTTTTTTCTACTGAAAATATTAATATATTGGCCGATTATTTTAAACAAAATGAAAAAAAAAGATACTGGTATAACCATTATCTATGATTTTGTGTTATAACCCCCAAATAACCATTATTTATGATGTTGTGTTATAACCCCCAAATAACCATTATCTATGATTTTGTGTTGTAACTCCCAAATATTTCATAGTTCATTTTATTTACATTGGTTTCCTTTTTTTACTGGTATCCGTGTGAAGTTTTCATTAATGGAACAGAACTGTGTAGGTTTTAAAAACTCTGCTTCATTTTGTAAGCTTAATTTCATATTTTTCTCAACTTCAAGGGGAGATGATTCTGAACTTATTTTTACGTTGCTCATTTACGATAGGTGTTTAGTACTCATTGATATGAAAACACTGTAAAAGTTTGAAAAAAATTGAATGAAAACTGTAAATTGTATAAAGAAGCTGCATTTCACAATACTTTGAAATTCAGTAAAAGATCATAATAGATTTATTGCTCCGATATTCATCATTTTCAATAGGGTTCGAGTAATACTGGTATAAAAACACTTAACAAGTTTGGAAAGATTCAGACGAAAGATGTGAAATCTTTTAAACAAGTTGAAATTGTTTATTTTGTCAAATTTAATAGAAAAAAAATATTCTGGACTTATTGTCCCGATGTTTCTCATTTTAAATGGGGTAAATGCTCATTGATATGAAGACACTGTAAGTTTGGAAAGAACCTGATGAAAAATGTTGACATAATCACCTAACCAAGCAGTGTTTCACGTTTATTTTTAAATTCAAAGAGACATAATTCTGGACTAATGGTCCGATATTGCTCATATAGAGTTTGGGTTGGGTCCTCATTGATAAAAAACCTGTGAAAGTTTGGGAACAATCTGATGAAAATTTTGGACTTCGAACAAGGATTTCAAAATTTCTCAACTTCTTAGGAAGATAACTATGGACGTAATGGTCGGATAATGCAAAGGGCCCATACGTGTCGCGCTTCGCGCTCCATATGTGGTTCTTAAAAAAAAAACTCCGAGGAGTGTGTCGTGTCCCCCAGATACTGGGAGTACCTCTTGTCGCTATTTAGCTCTTCGCTTCTTATCGATAGTTGGTTATCTTTTCTGTCGATTGTTTGCCTCGTGTATTTTTTACGTCAGCAATGTTTGAACAAAATATTGTTCCATCAATTTTAATATAAATGCAGCGTTATGGAGGTTGCATGGTGTAAGTCATTGAAGTTTTTAATTATTTCTTGCTCAGGAGCAGCCAGACTCTGGAACTTCATGCCACAACATTTTAGAGATGAGGGCAACTACAATCAGTTCCGGAGTTTGGTTTCATCATTGGACGGGATGGGCTGTGCCTGTAGATCCTGTAAGCAAAGTTGAGCTTACTGTTTGCATGTTTTGATTCCTTTCATTCGTTTTATTTGTTTTCATTGTGTTGCCTTTCTGCTTTTTGCTTTGTCTGAGAAATTTGCATTTTGATTTCTTGCATTTGCTTTAATAGGTTTTCATTATGATACCTTTTTGCTTTTTGTCTTTGTTTGCTTTAGCTTAACGTATATATATAACACTAGTGACACTACAGCAGTTTGTTGTTATTGTGTTGTTGTTGTTTTTTTTCGTACATTTCACTTGAAATAGTGCTAGTAACATTTGCGGTAAATCACTTCAGCATTAGTATTGTATTGTTTTTGCTTGTATAGTGATATTTTATTCTTCATTCATCATTGTTGTATTTTGTTGCTTTTTGTGTGAAATTTGCTGATCAGTTCCCTTCAAATCGGATTTGAGTGATAATTTCCTTTAAGCCATTTTTATTTTATTGCCCCTTTTTTCACCTTTTCTTTTTATGGTAGGTTAGGCCTCTTCCTTGGGTCAAGATCAGGAATCTTTTACACAGCTTTTAATTGTGAATGTATAGTACTGATTTATATTTCAGCTTAGATTTTAATAATGTGCTATAGGAGTTATGCTTTAGTTATGCTTTTAGTGTGTTTTATTATTATAATATTTCTTATTTATGCCATGTATTTATGATGTGTTGAAATTTGCTACTGTTTGTATATAGGTCGGTCAAAAGCTATACATAGCTTATGTTATATACATGTTATTCTCATACCGACAATAAATAAATTTGGATTTTATTTGATTTGATTTGTAATCGTTAATTTAGCAGTAATACTTTCGTGTTTAACTCTCTCAACTTCGGTTTTTATACGAACGTTGACGAGTGACGTCACGCGCACCTGCTAAATGACCCGAGTTTCTACTGGAGGGCAAAAAGCGCATATACAGAAGCTCTATCTCAATATCTATCTCATAGTACTGCCTTGACAAAATCAACGTTTTTGTTGATAATCATGCATAATATCAAATATAATTTTAATTATGATGTCTGAAAAGACATAAGCATGCAAGGAACTTTATTTTTGAATAATATTGTTATTATTTGTTTTTACTTCAAACGAACTCGGGAGTGGAAAACCATTTAAGAGCACATACGGTATATGGTTACCACAAAATTTCTCTACCTGCACTTCTTTGCGACCATTTGAAGTTAAAACAAGTCTCAGAAATTGTAATTCTTTCAGAATAAAATAGATTTAATGAACGAAAACAATTGAGGATGAAGACAGACAACAAATAGATAGATTTTATCTTAGCAACATACCTGTATGCATGTAGTAACCTCTATATGTCTAAAAAAACTAACCTTGTTACACATTAAATAAATTTTATCGATTAATGTAATTGATTTATTTCATTGTTACACCAGTTTTGACACTCTGTGTTGCAGCATAGGTGTTAAATTGCACCTTTGTTCATCACAAATCGATTATCTCGTTATGATCGGAGACCGTCCAGACAAAGACAACAGGGTGTCATAAACCAAGGCACATTGGGTCCATGCCATAAACCACATGTTGCAGACGATTGTCTGTTCATTAAACACAATTCACGATACCTCCATGACATCTCTTGGCATTTTGAGAAATCAGTAAAGCCAAATTTTAAAGCAAAAAAGAAAAGTGGCTTCAATAAAATATTTCAACATTACAAAATGACGAAATCTGTCAGAAATGGATTAACAGGAACTAGTGCATTATATTAGCCAGTTAATTGAATCATTATAATACAGTGTTCAATAAATATAATTTTAACATATTGTGCAGTATTACTGCTACGTAATTAAGGGATCCGGCAAATGTAAACTTCGCTAGTACGTGTAAAGATTTTACGTTACCTCAGTGTACACAATACCATCATGAAAAGAAGCTATCACAATATGGTAAAAAATACTTGCGTTAAAGAAATGAAATTTATAATGTGTTTATAATAGAATGCTAGACTTTAAATTATCACTAATTATCACTAGCACGGACTCTAGATGACAATATACGCTCCGTGTCACTAGTAAAGAGATTTCAATATACATGCAAAGACAATTCAATTTGCATAATATGCAGGGTTTTTCCGCGTTTGTATGATAAAATTTATTAACATTGGCATTCAATGTTAACGAAACGAAAATTTATTGATTGGAAAAGTATATAACCATAACATTTAAATTTTTTATGTATTCCGTTTTTGGCTTTGTTTGATAAATGATTAAATGCACCTCTTACAAGCTGATGAAAAAAAACCTATCCATACCACTAATAATTATTATCAAATTAATAAGTGTTTCATTATTTTTGCAATATCATTTATTAAAGTCTTACTATCAGAAACAATAAGGCAATTTCATTGTTTTGTTTTGTGGGATTGTCAGTATTTAGTATTCCCACCACGTTTACTCTGATGCTTATAACTACATTGTTTTTATGAAGAGGGATCGATATATATATGTGAATATACATTTATTGGTACTAAATATAGTATATTAGCACTATTTTTTTAAAAGATATTCATTTTTATTTCGCATTTGTTATCAAAATATTGACGAAGCAAAAGCTCTTTATACATGCTTTACGTTACTGTAACCAGTGTTTTTGCCCTCCAGTCAATGCGCATGCGCGGAAATATCGAAATGTAAACAATAACAATCAACGTTCGTATAGATTTCTGGATTCGTACCCAAATTTGTTCGTACTAGTGCTCATTTCGTATTTTAACCTTTAGAGCTTAAATTCTTCATTTGTATAACGATTTTTATAGTTTTCTGAATCTTTAATAGTCTAGTTCCTGAATGCAACTGCAGTATTTGTACTTTTGGAGTCAATATGTGTTTATACGTCGATGTTAAATTGTAAAATTAAAAAGGTCCTCCGTCAATGTCTTAGTAATATAGCTTATTTAGTTTCTTTGTCTATTTTCAGTATTTACCGCATGTAATACCATCTTACATCATCGTATGTCATTGTGGAAAATAAATCGCATAAAGGACTTTGTGTAGTTTTCCGGTGGTATTAATAAATGGTTCTACTTGCTGGCCTTATCCTTGTTCCAGTACAGTAAATAACCTACAGCTTATAACGTTTGCATGGAAACAAGAAAGTTAAGACAACAAACATATAAAGCCATGGAGTTGTATCATCAACGCAGCGGCGAACTGACCAATCAGTACAAATATCATGTTAGTGGACTAGAAGAATTTATCTTGTCAGACTTTCATTTATCGGCAAGCAGTTCCATAACCAATTTAAATAGTTATAGGGACGATTGTGACAAATTGTTCAAAAACGTTCAAGTCGCATATGCGACTCTTTTCAAATATTTGGACGGGGTAAAAACAACTGAAAGCCAAACCTTATCAACATGGCTTGAAAATTCATTTGTACAAGTAGAGGCTAGAGTAAGTGACTGCCTTAAGTATATAAGGGCGCTCAAGGACCAGAAACTGGAAACAATGAGCAATAGTGATAAATCTTCGTCACCTAGCTTGGCCTTATCGAAGGCCGCCGAGGCAAAGGCTGCTATAATTAGACTTGAATTTGTCGAAAAGAAGATCAAACTGATGAAAAAGCAGGCGAACATTAATGCTGATCTCGAGCTCTTAAAGTATCAAAGGAAAGCAGCAGCGTTGGCTACTGAAGCTGAGGAGCTAGCAAATCCATCTAGTACGTCACAGAATGGATCGGTTAAAGGCGATTTTCTACCAGCAGAGGACTCTGTTGCAAAGATAAACCGCTTTATAGCAGCCAATCAGACTGAATCAAATTCCATATTAAAGCAAGAAAAACCTGTAAATGAATCGAGTGTTACAGCACAATTTCTCCTAAGGAAAGACCTTATTCTGTCAAGACTTACAAACTTTAATGACACATGTGCAAACTATCAAGCATGGAAATCTAGCTTCCAGTCCGTCAGCAAGGAAATGGTCATAAACAGCAGTGAAGAAATAGATCTACTCATCAAATATCTGGGTCCCAGTTCTAGGAAGCACGCGATAAGCCTAAGAACAGCTCATGATACAGATGAAGCGTTGAATCAGATCTGGCGGAGGTTGGACGAAAGATTTGGCACACCAGAAAGTGTGCTGAATTCTTTGTCAAATCGACTGCAAGCCTTTCCTTGTTTGACAAATAAAGATAGAGCTAAACTCTATGACTTAGCGAACATCTAACAAGAGATAGAGGGGTTGATGACTAACCCCAAATACAGCAAAACGTTATCGTACTTCGATTCTTCGATCGGTGTAAATCCTGTGGTGGGCAAGTTTCCCCACAGTCTTCAGCAGAAATGGATAACCCATGCATCTCACTACAAGGAACTTCATGGAGTGCCATTCCCACCGTTCAGTATATTTACGAGCTTCGTGAAAAAGTACAGCGTAATAAACAACGACCCTAGTTTCTTTTATGAAACCCAACCAATAAAAGGTTCCAGTACTTGTGGTAGACAAAGGGATCACGATTTATAATGACAAAGCCTTAATGTTTGTTTTTCTTCCTTTTATTCATTATGTCGCCCCGGGGAGCCAAGGTAAAAGACTGAAAGTATACAAATAACGCTAATAAGTCGACCATACAGAATTCATACATGATCATAATATGAATATCATACATGTATGCCTAATAAACAAATCAGAATGTGAAATGCCTTAATCTATTAATCCTTAAACTCAGAAAAACATGTGCCTTAGCTGAATTTCAGATAAACTGAAAGAACCTAACTTTCCCGGACGGACCTGAAAGAAACTAATTTTCCCGGACGGACCTGGAAAAACCTAATTTTCCGGACGGACCGGTACTATATGCATGCATAAACGAACCATGAACCCAGGCAAAAAATATATGCCTTGGCCTAAGACCTATAAACAGCAATAATGTACTGTCCTATTCATAAACAGCAAAAATGTACTGTCCTATTCATTATATAATATCAGAATGTCTGAATAACAGATAGATTTACATACAAAAGGAATAATCACTCTCTTAAACAAATAGTAAAATTTAACGTGACGTCACAACCATTAAAACACGACAAAAAATAACCTCACAAAGAAAATACAGCATTGCGACTTTCATAATGCAAAGTAATCATATAATAACATCATATAAAACACAAACTTACACTGTGGGGGCATAAAGGGGACCTATTTTGGGTGAAAATCACTTTGCCTGCAAAAAGCCGCCTAAACGTATATGATTTTCCAGTGGTGAACATTTATCTAAGGGGAACAACTTCTACAACGCGAAAAGCTAAAACCCGGTATAGACCGTACCAAACCCGTACTAAACCGTACATATCTGCGCCCTCCGCACCTAGCTCTAGCCCAACTTCATAAATAACAAAAGTGTAACAGCACATAACCCGTCTGATTTTGCATAGCAAAATCACTTCATCAAATTAAATTCTAAAATAGTCATTATTAATGACATTTCATATCAAGTTTTTAAGAACACTTTGCATCAACCATTAAAGTTACAAAAAAATATCAGTACAGACTTCACATGAACCTTAATAATAATAAAACAAAAGAGTACAACAACAAAAAACTATTTACAAAGATTAACATGAATCTTAAAACACAAGTTAGAACTAAATGCATGAAAGCATTACAAGAACCTTAAATAATGCTACACAACAGATCAGTCTTTAAATGCCACATAACAGAAGCATCTTGAATTCAAACACTTCTACTGAACCTTAAATCAGCATGATTCAAAAAAAAAAAAAAAAAAAAAAAAATACTTTACATTACTATTGTAATATAACTTGTTAAGTATAGCATTTATAAGTACTAAATGTTTTCAATCAACCATTTACAACAAATAAAATTGCATGGTAATATTGCTTGAAACATAAATTGTTACTAATGTTCAATGAATACATAAATTCAAGTACTTGTCTATGAAACGTGGATCTGCATCAGGTGAGAGTATCTACAGATATATTGAATCAACTGAAAAATGATAAATTAAGAATCAGTGCTATGCTATATACACAAACTATCATTCAAGCTTATGATGCAACAGTAAATTGGTTGACACAATTCCAGTTCAATTTTCAGTTATTCGGTGTACAGTAATTATTGCGACAACAACTGCACTATTTTTGATATTGGTCGCATATAACATACAGTTGTGTCATCCTTCACAACTCTGACAGATACTTTACGAACGAAGCCATCGGAACTTGGAAAAACACTATCGACAACACCAACAAGCCACTGAATACGAGGTAAGTCGTCATCAACTAACAAGACTACATCTCCAATTTTCACATTGGTACGGTCATTTTGCCATTTTGGTCTTGTTTGTAAGTTCTGCAAATACTGGCTTTTCCAGCGTTTCCAAAATTGATCAGCGAGTACTTGAACTTGTCGCCATTGGGACCTATACATGTCTTTAACACTCAAATCTTTACGCGGTACTATATCAGAGTTCTCTTTGTGTAGCAACCCCAGCTAATTTTTCATCAACCTCTGTTTTAAAAGACAATTGCATATTTGAAAAGAGCTTTTAAAGAGCTTTTCAGAACAGTTTTTCTTTTTAAAATATCTTAAGAAATAAAGTTATGATAATTTGAATATTGCTAAAATGCGAGCAAATTCTGAATTTTCTTGCTATATAAAGTGAATAAAGAAGCGCGACATTCGCGGCACCGGAAATTTAAGTTCATACATTTTTACTTAGTAAAATTGCCATAACTTTTTTATTTTTAGAGATATCTTCATGAAATTTGGAACATTTGTAGATCAATGTATACTCTGTTTATTAAAGTATTATAAACATTTTTAGTTATTAATACACACAAGGTAATGAAGAACACATTTAGGTAGTATATACATAATTTTATTAGAAATTTAAGTTCATACATTTTTACTTAGTAAAATTGCCATAACTTTTTTATTTTTAGAGATATCTTCATGAAATTTGGAACATTTGTAGATCAATGTATACTCTGTTTATTAAAGTATTATAAACATTTTTAGTTATTAATACACACAAGGTAATGAAGAACACATTTAGGTAGTATATACATAATTTTATTAGAAATTTAAGTTCATACATTTTTACTTAGTAAAATTGCCATAACTTTTTTATTTTTAGAGATATCTTCATGAAATTTGGAACATTTGTAGATCAATGTATACTCTGTTTATTAAAGTATTATAAACATTTTTAGTTATTAATACACACAAGGTAATGAAGAACACATTTAGGTAGTATATACATAATTTTATTAGAAATTTAAGTTCATACATTTTTACTTAGTAAAATTGCCATAACTTTTTTATTTTTAGAGATATCTTCATGAAATTTGGAACATTTGTAGATCAATGTATACTCTGTTTATTAAAGTATTATAAACATTTTTAGTTATTAATACACACAAGGTAATGAAGAACTTATTTAGGTAGTATATACATAATTTTATTAGATATATTACCTTTTTTTTACCGAAAGGCATCAGGCTAAAATATCTACAATGAACACATTTATTTATTCAAAAAACAATATTGGAATAACTTAAAATGGATATTAACATTTTAAAGCAAATTTAACTTATTTATGATACAGCAAATTTAACTTATTTATGATACATTGAAAATAATTATCAGTCTAAACTTTCAAATCAAATTTTCACAGGTGTTTGGGGGGGACGGAATGTCTTTTCAACATCTGGGGAAGAATATATACACACAGTCTAAAACTTTTTAATCCTTGAAATAAATTAATGAATATTTCTTATAGATGTTGTCTATTGTTTGTGCCTCTTTAACGTTCCATAACCGTCCAGAATTTAAACAGTCGGGCACGAATCCAACAGAAATGAGGAATTTTTTCTGAACGGTCTGGATGTCTTCTCGTAGAGGCCATTTGTACTGGCCAAGTGTTCTAGTGGGAGTCATGAATGTGACCACAAAGTGTTCTTTGTCTTTAACATCGACAACCATACCAGGATACCAAGCATCCTGGTATGCAATAGCCACATATTCATTGCAATTGACACATTTGTCTGTCAGTATCATTTCTAACAATTTGGCTTCATCTTCCGCTTCTGAATAACCATCCTCCTGTTCGTCTAAGCAAACACTTTTGTCTCTATCACTATGTAGATTTCCTTCCGCCTTTCTTTTTTTGCTGTCTTTTTTTTGTTTGTTTAGAATTCGTTCTTCATTTATTTCAGATAGAACCTTGCGATCTTGTTGTTGATGTTTTTTTCTCATTGTTTTCCCACCAAGACGTGCGGATTTTAATAACTTCGTTTTATCACTTTCAGGTATTTCCTCTATCCATTTCATCATTGGAGTTCGGCTTTGTTTTAAGAGCTGGACAGATGTATGGTGGTGAAGACTTGCTCCGGGTCGTTTCCGCTGACTGCTGTCTAGATGACCAAAGTGGTGCTCGCATGTCAAGTTTGTCAACAGAGCGAAGCTTGTTCGATCCAATTGCTTTTCTTCGGGTTCTTGCCCGAATTTACCACCATCAAGAAAGTCTGACAACTGCTTCTCCACAGTTCTTTTCATAGCTTTGGATGTCATTTTCACCATTTCATGAAACAGTTCTCTGTATTTACTTTCCTCGCTAATTCTTTCAAGTTTTTGTTTCAGTAGGTCATGATAAGGGACTTTTAAAGCATCTTTTTCGCGGAGGGGGACATCTTGAAGTAAATTGGCGGGATTAACTTCTAGTTCCTTCAGGTAGCTGTGAATAATTTGTACATCTTTGTACAATTGTACATACGGTACTTTATTGTTCACCATAAGATTCCAGTAAGGACCGGTCAGCTTTAAATAGTACAACCCTAGGCACTGTACCTCTGTCATAATCAGATCAGATTGTAAATCAGCTAAAACAGACTGAAGGAGAAGATTGTTTGACTTTACACTTTGGAGGACCTTTATGAAATCTTCCCGGTGAAGATACACTTCCGCAGCTGTCTGAAACAACGCATTAAATCGGTTGTCTTTGTAGTTTCCGATAACGGATTTTATTCCGTTTTCAGCGCAATATGCTTCCCATGCGTCCCGAACACCATGATGATCACCTGACGGTCCAAAAACTTCTGATGTGGTGCGTAGAGTACGTTCCAAAACGGTGCCCTTTTTGCTCCAGTACTTGAAGACAGGCAAAGAGTCGCGACCGAGAGGGCCATGTTCTTCCAGCAGTTTGTTTTCGTGTTCCTTTAAGTCTGATGCACATATGTAATTGTGGAACCCAAGTAACACGTGCGCCATACAGTGAAAATGCAGGACTTGTTCGTGGTTATTTGTGTGCTTCAACACTTCTGAACGCCACTCATCCAGCAGAGCATCAGCCTTTTTCTCATTTGCAGCGCGATCACTCATTGTGTACGATAGTTTCTCAAGAGAGTCCTTGATGTATTCTTCCGAATCAGCACTTGTAATGTTGGAATTCAGAGTCGCAAGTTCACTTAGATGATCTTTAGTCACATTGTTAATTGTAACTGCTGTCTCGTGTGACACTCGGTTAAAACCCAAACTTATTCTTTCACCGGTGGCTAACGACACTGACGTATCCAAGAGTTTTTGCTTTCTGCGTGTTGTTCCATCTCTGTGAAGCCCCCAATTTTCAGTTTCGACAATTTCTGCGAAATGTAGGACTTGGCCAGATAATGGCCCTCGTCAACGATGTTTTGTGTTGTAGTGCTTGAAGGCAAGTCCTTTCTATCAATAGTCTCGTTAAATAAATGTTTTGAGATGGTTCTTATGACTGGCGACATTTTTTCTACTGCAACTTCCAATCCACACAGTTCCATGATACATAAACGCACTTCATTTGTGTTACTCCCGTCACTATTTCTCAGTTTCAGTTTTTCCGACTTAAGGTTCTCGATGCTTTCTTTCAATTCAAACACTTCATTTTCACGCTCGGCCAATATAGAATGATTTTTTTCACAGTTGTTGCAGTGTTTCTCGGAACTCTGTTCTTTTTCTTTCAAATTATCCCTTATGGTTCTAAGTTCACTTCGTATGTACGAGTTGTATTTCTGGGCAGAGCGCTTCTTTGTTTTTTTAGAGTTTACTTCATCCTTCAACGTTTTTACTTCTTCTTTCAACAAGTTGAGTTTGTCATTTAATTGCATGATTTCATTTGCAAAAGCTGTGTTTTCTTCTCTACATATGTTCATTCTTTACACCAGGCACTTTTTTTTATTGACAAGTTTTTTTTTTCTGATCACATGTCCTTGACACTTTTGCTTTTACATATTTGGCTGTTGATGCTTTGAATTCAGGGTTAAGCTGACATAGTACATTGAACAAAACAGTTGAGTTTTCTCCATTTTTTTCTAGAAATGTATTAATTTCAAGAATTAGTCCATTCTTCAGCCCATTTATAGGTTTCAATGTTTCTGGCTTTTTCAAATGAGAGGTTGTTATACCATTTTCCTGACAGAATGGTCCTAGGTGGTCTGCCATGGTCTGACAATATTTACTGAAAAAAAAGAGAAAGAAAAGTCAGACCTCATTTTATATACATGTAAATATTTTTTATAAATCGTGTAAATAGGCAACTTTTTAAGTGCAATAACATTCTCACGGGCCAGTGTTGATATGCACAAATTGGACAATTTCTACTACGACGGGGCAAATTTATCGATTTAATTATATCAATTATTGTTTAAATACTTGATAAAACTTATTTTCATACATATAATTTACGGATAAAAACACCTTTGAGGGCATTTCATAACAATAACACAGGGTTGGTTTTCCTCCACTTCGATCGCACGAGCAGATGCCCGTACAGACATCGAAATTACATATTTGCACTGAAATAAATGATTAATCGAGTCAAAATCAAGGTTTCTAGAACTCACCATTGTATTTAGAATAAAATTGAACCAAATAAAGATGTTTTCTGTCGGTAACAAGCTCACAATCGTCGATATAAAAATTTGTTTACGATGCGTAATCTGGGTTTCCAGTCAACTCGTACCTAAGTCAACTCGTACCCTAGTCAACTCGTACCCGATTTGGTCAACTCGTACTTTAGTCATTTTTCAGATTGGTCAACTCGTACCTTTTTAATATTTTTTCTTTATGGAAACAAATTGCGATGGGTGTTTGCATGCATTTGATGTTTTTTATGTTAATTGCAGGTACGAGTTGACCAAATAAAGTTATATTTTGGCATAGACTAACATAAATTGTATGTTTTTTTTTACCAGGGTACGATATGACTAATTAAAGTAATTACCTAAGTATATATATATATTATTCTAATTAATATGTCCAATATACAAAGATTATATTATCTAAGAAATATATAGAAATCATTTATCTTTCAAAATATATATTTATTAACAACTATCATTAAAGATTACATAATTTACGAAATTAAGTTGCGCTGCTTACCATTTTAATATTTATATAATTAAATAATAATAATCTTATACCTTAATGTTTTTATTATAATTGAACATTTTCTTTGAGGCCAATTTCTACAAAATTTAAATTATACTGCTCTGTTTCATTTACATAATTTATGTTTATTTACTTAATCATACGCTAATAATCATATTAAAAATCATATTATTGCTAATTTCTAAAAAAAATAAATAATAATAGTTCTGTTTTATAAACATGATTTATGCATGCATCAATATTTAGTATCCTCTGTAGGCTAATAGTTTCAACTTAATAATCATATTCTACATAACTAATTTCTATATGATTTAGTAATTGTTCTTAATGCTAACTATATTAGGTTAATACGACACTCAATCAATCAATTAACACAGACCGTTATCTCTTTAATCTCTTAATTAATCGACATTGATCAATAAAGGACAGTTGCTACTTCACACAGTGCAATACACGCGAGATTTATTGGAAGTTGATCAGTTTAGTAAATTGAATATTGATGATGTTTTTATTGAGATTTAATGATGTTTATATGAATTTTAAATTTATTTGCCTATGCAGGGATCGACAAGATTACAATAAATTAGATAATCCGACAGACGGTGGTTATATATTGCTGAATGAAAGAATCATAAACAGCGCAAGAAGTTACACTCAAAATCTCATAATCTTAATGATTATAATACACATATTAATGTACAAATAATTTATAAATTTAATATATACAGCTTATATATAAAATAATAAATGATGCACTTTATATTGTGTACATTATAATTTAGACTTTCCATACTCACCAGTTCCAAATAGTTTATTTTAAATGATTATAGCTAGTAATAATGATAAAATAATAAAAACTGAATAGCTATATTTTATTAAGATGTTTTTATTATATACAATTGACAAATTAAATTAAAGTAACCAGTTTCACAAAGCCGATGCTGCCAACGTTCACAAACGTCGCGGACCCGATACCGTATACACGTATGTACTGACGCTATATATTATAAAGATGTAAATACCATCAGTTATAACAAAAAAAAGGTTTGTATTCCTCAGTTTACGCTTCTATAGAGGTCCGTTTCTTGAATGAAACTTATTAAAAAAAATATAAAGGGATTACTTACCAGATTTACAGTGTCTGTGTTGCCATCTATCACATTCATCGCACATAATGGCCTTACACTCATCGGAAACAATATGTCCACAAACAACACAAACACAGTCCCTATCTCCCTCATCCATGATGAAGCAGATTAATTAAACAAAACACTTTTAAATTATAATCCACGATAAACAATAAATGCAATTAAGTCCAAGACACGAAACACAGAGTCCGTATTTAATTTCAAGATATTAATGATTAATGATTAAAGCCAATCTGCAAAGCCTTTATATAGTAATTTGGGGATTTACTCATATAAAAGTGAGAAAAACATACTCCTTTAACTTCAAAGTGGATCATACCTTAAATTGGTTAAGTCATCGTGCGGTGTTTACAATCAAACATTTTATCAAAGAAAATGCCGACAACTTTCGCGCGTGTCATTTTAGATGCACGACAAACAAATTGTTTAACAAATCGCCGACAGTCCTGTTGTCATAAAGGTGTTATTAGTCAACATTTTATCAAACAAAACGCCGACAAACACGTCCTTTATAATTATACACGTGTGAAAAATAATGAACTTGTCTACTTTTGAAAAAAAACAAACATTTTTTTTGTATAACCTTTATCTATATTCATATCAAAAACATACACAACATATTTCACGTCTTTGATATATATAAATAATTTTTAGGAGGGTACGTGTTGACCAATTCGGGTACGAGTTGACTAGTGGGGGTACGAGTTGACCAAAAATCGGGTACGAGTTGACCAAATCGTGTACGAGTTGACCGAAGGTACGAGTTGACTTAGGTACGAGTTGACTAGCTCCCGTAATCTGTCAATCAAGATGGCGGTCAGAGGTGAAAAGCGAGGTCGCCGGATGACCCGAAAATTTGAATAAATTACTACGTTCGGCGTAAAATGCCGGAGGGTTCCTATTGTTTCCGACCAAAGATTTTTTTATCAAAATAAACGTCAGAACATTCCCTACAATATGATATATGATGCATAGTTCGGAAATCAGAACTTTTTGTAAAAAATCGGCAAGACTTTAGGGGACTATATCTTCGGTTCGGATGAACATAAAAATTTGCATCAAAGTCACGAATGGAGGTCGTGAACTTTTCTAAATGGATTCGTCCATCTCATTAATATTCATAAAGTTTAAGTCACCCGCGAATAGGAACAAAGAGTACATGTGCCACGCGCCGAGTGCATGAAAGTTGATAATCACGCGCAACAGCGAAAAACCATAATATTTCTTGTTTATTAACAGATAAAACTGGGTTATAGTGGGTAAAATACAAAAGTAAAACATGCATTTTGTGGAGAATTTTATTAGCTTTAAAATGAGACCAATTATAAAAATATTCATCTACAAATGTAAATTTAATCCCCAAAATGCCACAGGCGGTGTAGACTTTTCACAGTTGTCCAGATAAAATGTGGGATTATCGGAGATTAGCTGGGGTTGCTACTTTGTGTGTCAATAACATGTTTGGTGATAGAACTGAGGGTGAACTTGGGTCATCAGAAACGGCAGTAATTGGTCTTGAATTGATAATACACATGACTTCTGCCATGAGAGTACAAAGCACTTCGTGAGTCAGTCCCTTCGTATCACAAAGTATCGATTCAAGAATTCGTCTAGCGGGACCGATCATACGTTCCCACGCCCCATTCATGTGCGAAGATTGAGGAGTACTGAAATTCCATACACAGCCATTTTTGTCTAGGAAGCTGTGTAGATCTTCTACATAAATTTGATCCATGCCTAATTCAGCTGTTCCACCGACAAAGTTTGTTCCACGATCTGAGAAGAATTCCTTCACTGGACCTCGAACAGAAATAAATCTTCTCATGGCATTGATAAAGCAAGAAGCAGTCATGTCTTCTACAACCTCGATGTGAACCGCTCTAGTGTAAAGACAAGAGAACAGTACCGCCCAGCGCTTAGAGTTGCTTGCTCCACCACGAGTTTTACGTGTAACTACAGACCAGGGGCCAAAAGTGTCAACCCCGACATAAGTGAACGGAGCACTCTCTGTTACTCGGCATGTTGGAAGGTCGGCCATCTTCTGGGTTTCAACTGGTCTTTGAAGTCTGCGGCAGCGAACACAATCATGGATAACTCTATTGATGAGTCGTTTTCCACTAGTTATCCAGTAACCGGCCGAACGTATGGCTCCTTCGGTGAGATGACGACCTTGGTGTGCAACCTTTTCATGATAATGTCTAATCAATAAAAGGGCTATGTGAGAGTTTCCAGGAATTATCAGTGGAGTTTTCTCACCTAGATCAAATGTTGAGTTTGTTAATCTGCCTTTAACTCGTAACAGTCCATTTGAGTCCAACACAGGAGAAAGTTTCACAAGATTGCTATTTCTCTTAATTTGTTTACCCTCTTTGAGACATTCAATTTCCTCTGAATACATTTCATGTTGAACTTCCTTCAGTATTTGCCATTCGGATTCAGTTTTGCATTCAACTCTACTTTTCTCAGTTTGTTTGTCTGTAACTAATGATGCTGCTTTCTGTTTCAACAATGTTAAAGCAGAAACTAACCTATCCCACGATGAAAACTTAACAAATCGATCGGTACCGAGACTTGCCTTACCAACTCGTACCTTCTTATTTTCAACGATAGGACGTACTTCACAATCTTGTTCAGGTTCCACTAATTGAAAATTTGAGTCAATGTCAGTGTCAGAAAATTCAGGTCCTTTTAACCATTTGCACTCTTGCATTTTGTCAGATTTCACTGGTCTTGTTCCATGATCAGCCGGATTCTTGTCGGTAGTTACATGGTTCCATTGGTCGCGAGATGACAACTTAAGGATCTTATCCACTCGATTAGCCACGTAAACATAGAATCTACGAGAAGTGTTGTTGATATAACCTAGAACCACTTGACTATCTGTGTAGAAGAATGCGTCTTTCTGGGATATATTCAAGACCTTTTGAATAGAAGCAGCAAGTTCAGTTGCAACCACTGCTGCACATAGCTCTAGTCTGGGTATCGTGTGACCATGGCTTGGGGCCAGCTTAGATTTTCCTCTTTACAAAACCCATTTCTGACTTTCCTTCAGAATCTACAGTACGAACATATGCTACAGCTGAAATTGCTTCCTTTGAAGCGTCGGAGTACACGTGCAGTTCCCGTTTTGCAGCTTTATCAAAAGACATACTTGTAAACATACGCGGTACCTCCAAGTCGTCAAGAGCTTTTAGAGAATCTTGCCAGTCGGTCCACTCCTTGAGTAACCTTTCAGGAAGTTGATCATCCCAATCGAGTGTCTGATTTTGCACAGCCTGTTTCATGATGATACGCCCACCTAACACGACTGGCGCAACAAAGCCCAACGGATCAAACAGTCCATTTATGGTTGACAAAAGTCCTCTCTTCGTGTAAGGTTTTCGCTCTAAATTAACCTTATATGTGAACTTGTCTTAAACAACATCCCAACTCATACCTAAGCTTTTCTGAATGAATGGTGTCTCACCATTAAAGTCTATTTCAGTAATGTCCTTCGCAAGATCAGTCTGCGGAAACGAACTCAAAACTCTAGGACTATTCGATACTATTTTATGAAGGCAAATGGAACCACCAGCTTGTAATCTGTTTCGAGTTTCTTTAATAAGATCAACTAGCTCATTTTCATCAGTTTTCGACACCAGTCCATCATCGACATAAAAATTCTGCCTTACGTATCTACATACTTCATCACATTCTTCTCCTTTCATGTCATGACTGCAGACTGATTTTCGCATTCCATACGTTGCTACTGCTGGTGAGGGTGAATTCCCAAAAACGTGAACACGCATTCGGTACTCAACCAATGGTTTAGAGATATCATTTTCATGGAACCATATGAAACGCAGAAAGTCTCTGTGTTCCTCATGCACTTCGAAATTAAAAAACATCTGCTCGACGTCTGCCATCGCCGCATATTTTTCTCTTCGAAAGTTTGTAAGGACTCCGGCAAGATTGTTTGTAAGATCAGGACCTGTCAATAGAACATCATTAAGACTGGTTCCTTGATATTTCGCTGCTGAATCAAACACGACTCTAATTTTGTTGGGCTTTTTCGGGTGGAATACCCCAAATACAGGGAGATACCAGACTTCATCACCCTGGGCATCAGATGGCGCTAACTCTGCGTGGTTGTTCTTAAACATCTTCCCCATAAATTCAACAAACTGTTCACTTTTTGCATGATTATTCTTCAACTGCTTGACTAATGTTTCTGTCCGATGCTTTGCTTGCCCAAAATTTGACGGGAGTCTAGGTCTTTGTTCCTTAAAAAGCAACGGAGCCGACAAATGACCATTAGACATTTTCTTCATGCTGTTGTCCATAATTTTGACAAACTGTTTGTCCTCTTGTGACATGCCTACAATGTCATCATCGGGTGTGCGTGTAAAGACATCAGTTTCTTTAACGTTAATGACGTTCTCACATGGCTGTAGTATAGTACTCCTGCCGTTGTACAACACACTTATCTTATTCACGTTTACTGTGTTTGACTGATGAACCTTTCCTAAGCAGGTCTTGCCAATGATAGATCAACCTAATCTAAGTTGCTGTGCATAAGGTTCACTGTTATTTCCTACTTTTTGGTCTAAAACGTGGTGTGCCTCAGACATATCACGACCTATTAGGAGTAGACTTTCAGCTTCCGGACAAAACTCCGGCACTAAGTGGGCAATGTCTTTCAGATGTGGATATAATCTCGCGATATTTGGTGTTGCTATCTCACCTTTATTGTCTGGAATGTCATTACATTCAAGAACTGCGGGACACTTCAAAACACATGTATTATCATGAGACTCAATGGCAAGACCAGACATACGCCTACCTACTGTCTTCACACTTCCAGCACATGTAGAAAGCGTATAGTTTTCTTGTACACAAGTAGAACTATTGCTAAAAAGATCAAAGATTTCACTTTTGCCTAATGTCCTGTTACTTTGGTCATCGACGACCGCATAACATTGAATAGCCTTGTGTCTCTCGCCTTCTGGATATACACTTACTAACATTGTTTTAGCGCAAGATATGCCGCCAATAACACTTCCACATATTTCCGTGCATCTGGGACTGACCTGGTTCTTAGGTTCCCCGCCGTGCTCACTGGACCTCGGTGTTTCCCCGCCTTGGTTTTTTAATGTTTCAGTGTCAATATGAAATGCAGTACAATGACTAGATTTGTTGCACCTTTCACACTTAACTGGGACTTTACACTCACTCGCTAAATGTTTATATGTCATGCACTTAAAACACAAACCTTGCTTCTTTACAATTTCCCTCTTTTCTTGAATGGATTTCTGTAAAAACGATTTACAGTCTTTAAGTTCGTGCCTAGAATTTTGTCCGTGTATGACACAATATGGTTCCGTTCTGTTCTTAGTTTTGCAATTGTCAGAATGTGCGTTTGTCTTTCTGCTATACACACCTGTTCTTGATCCTAACCTACTAGACTTCTCAATTGCTTTAGTCGTATCCGGTTTACCTAGTGCATGTAAATTAAAACTAGGGTCATTCTGACGAACCGCCATCTTTCTAACGAAGTCCACGAAAACCTGGAATGGTGGATACATGACATAGTTCTTTATTTTATAGTTGCTGCAGTGATCAACCCATTTATTCTGAACAAACAATGGTAGTTTACACAATATAGAGTTGACACCTAGGGAAGAATCATAAAATGACATTGATCCACTGTATTTGGAATTGCTCTTCACACTATTAATCTCTTCAATTAAATCAGCTAGATCATACAGCTTTTCTTTTTCGTTTCCTTTTTTCTGGAAAGCATCAACTCTTCGGCGCAAACTGTCGGCCACTTGCTCAGGAGCACCGAAACGAAGATCTAATCGCTCCCATATCTTTTCTAGCGCTCCGTGAACATCATGTGGGTTCGCATTACGAATGGAGTTAGCCTGGCGACCGGACTCTGGGCCAAGATTCTTCAGAAGTAAGTCAAGTTCTTCTCTGTCATTTGTTTCTATTTCTGTGCAAATGCTCCGAAAGCTAATTTTCCATGTGTAAAACTGTTCAGGTCTGTCATTGAATTTAGTGACTCTTGAAAGGAGGAGATCTTTCTTCACCATGTAGTTAGCAAAGTTCGCAGTTGTTTGAGGGACAAATTCTGGAGCACTTGGCCTTAAGTGAAATGTGTCTTGCTGTATCTTAGATTGGGAATCTGGCCTGGCCGGGAGTTTGTTCAGATAGTCATTGACTATTTCACTTTTGCTTTTCTTAGAGATGGATGAAACAGACTTCACCGCTTCACTTTTAACACTACAATTTTCATTCAACATTTCTTCTACAGCTCTCAGCTCTGCCTCTGATTCCACAACCTCTTGTTTACACTTCAATATGTTCAAGTTGGATTCCATTTCACTTCGTCTCTTCTGAACGCTTAATTCTAATTCATACTGTTCCTTTTTTAATCTTTCCGCTTCCTCCACATACTGCAATCTAGCTCGAGCGGTTTCGGCCTTTACTTTCCTTTCTATTACAGCATCACTTATCGCCTTTGATCTACTACTATTACTTGATCGTGAGGAACGCCTACTACCACTGACGGAGCTTTCATCCTCCTCAGCATTGTCAGGTGCAGTTAGCAGTGTGTTTATTATACGAACTGAGAGTTCTACCTTTTCTTCCAAAGCCTTTTTTAAGACTACTTGTGCACCTTTTTCCGCCTTTGCTTCAGGGATTTCATTTTCTATGATCGATAAATACTCGTGAAATTCATCCCATTTTACAGTAAAATTTGACAATTCTTCTTCCAAAGTTGATTGTATTTCAAGTAACACCACTTTGTTATATTTATATTTTTCGATGTTAAGAATGGTTGCCTCTATACGTCTGCGGATGGCGCGTATAGTTCTTAGAAAGTTATCCATCTTTACTGAGTCACAGTTCTTTTACTATAATGACAAAGCCTTAATGTTTGTTTTTCTTCCTTTTATTCATTATGTCGCCCCGGGGAGCCAAGGTAAAAGACTGAAAGTATACAAATAACGCTAATAATTCCACCATACAGAATTCATACATGATCATAATATGAATATCATACATGTATGCCTAATAAACAAATCAGAATGTGAAATGCCATAATCTATTAATCCTTAAACTCAGAAAAACATGTGCCTTAGCTGAATTTCAGATAAACTGAAAGAACCTAAATTTCCCGGACGGACCTGAAAGAAACTAATTTTCCCGGACGGACCTGGAAAAACCTAATTTCCCGGACGGACCGGTACTATATGCATGCATAAACGAACCATGAACCCAGGCAAAAAATATATGCCTTGGCCTAAGACCTATAAACAGCAATAATGTACTGTCCTATTCATAAACAGCAAAAATGTACTGTCCTATTCATTATATAATATCAGAATGTCTGAATAACAGATAGATTTACATACAAAAGGAATAATCACTCTCTTAAACAAATAGTAAAATTTAACGTGACGTCACAACCATTAAAACACGACAAAAAATAACCTCACAAAGAAATACAGCATTGCGACTTTCATAATGCAAAGTAATCATATAATAACATCATATAAAACACAAACTTACACTGTGGGGGCATAAAGGGGACCTATTTTGGGTGAAAATCACTTTGCCTGCAAAAAGCCGCCTAAACGTATATGATTTTCCAGTGGTGAACATTTATCTAAGGGGAACAACTTCTACAACGCGAAAAGCTAAAACCCGGTATAGACCGTACCAAACCCGTACTTAACCGTACATATCTGCGCCCTCCGCACCTAGCTCTAGCCCAACTTCATAAATAACAAAAGTGTAACAGCACACGATTTATCGTCTTCGAAACCAGCATACAGCGGTCGTATTGCAGCAGCAAAAACCGGAGTTCATCGCGATCAGAAATCTAATGTGTCATGTGTATCTAGTAATCAGTGTTTAATCCACAACGGCGCTCCTCACTCTCTAGCGGAATGCAGAAATTTTAAATGTAAGACGGAGGAGGAGAAGAAGTCGTTTCTTTATGAAAACAAGTTGTACTTTCGGTGCTATTCCGGAGATCATCAAGCTCGCGATTGTAAAGTTTCTAATACCCAGAAACCCACAGACCCTCATGGTGGGGAGAAACAGCAATCATCTACCTGGAGAAGCGACAGACAATAGATCAACAGATCTTAAGAACAGAAACAGAACATTGATAACAAATGTACTGAAATTTGCGGTGAAAATGTTGGTAAATCTTGTGCAAAAATTATGCTCGTCAATGTATATGTCAAAGATAACCCAGATAGCTGTGTTCAGTGTTACGCTACCATTGATGATCAAAGTAATAGATGTCTAGCAAAGCCAGAATTATTTCATCTTTTAAATGTAACTGGCAAGTCTGTTGAGTATACAATGTCGTCATGTAATGGTGTTTCTTTTAAATCTGGTAGAGAATCAGACAATTTGGTTGTTGAATGCATTGATAAAAGTGTACAGTTTGATCTCCCTACTGTGTTAGAATTTCATGATAAACCAAGTAACAGGAATGAGATTCCTACACCTAGTGTGGCAGCCAATCACCCACATCTGTCAGATATAGTCCCATTAATCCCAGAGATAGATAGCAATTCAAAAATCTTGTTGTTGCTTGGCCGTGACATCCCAGATGTACATCATGTCATGGATCAACGTTTAGGTCTGAAAGGTTCCCCTTTTGCACAACTCTTGCCTCTTGGTTGGGTCGTAGTAGGTGAGGTCTGTTTAGGCAGTGCACACATTATCCCAGATGTGAATGTTATGAAGACCTTTGTTGTGGGTGACGGGCGAGCTTCACTTTTGCCACCGTGTCCTAGCAAAATCCATGTGTCTGAGTCAAAGGAAATGGGTAAAGTGGCATATGATTATGGCTGCAATTCAACCTATGTTATAGACAATGGTAGTTATACTTTGTTCAAACCATGTAATGACGTATTAAACCTTGATCACATGTCATCACAGATGACATATTATTATGTGTTCACGTCTACTGTCCGTGACGATAAGGAATCGTTGTCTATAGATGATAGAGATTTTTTGGCCATCATGAGTGACGAGCTCGTCCTTGATTCTAAGAATAGGTGGTCTGCCCCCCTTCCTTTTAGATCACTCCGTCCTAAACTCCCAAATAACAAAGCACAGGCTCTCCAACGAGCAAAAAGTCTCCAAGCTAATTTGAGTAAGAACCCAGACAAGAGACAGCATTTCGTTGAATTCATGGGTGAATTACTTGCTAATGGCCATGCAGAAATTGCTCCAAAGTTACAGGATAATTCCGAATGCTGGTACCGTCCCATTTTTGGGGTATATCATCCAAAGAAATCCAAAATCCGTGTTGTCTTCGACTCATCTGTTCGGTATGATGGCGTATCATTGAATTCTGAATTACTCCAAGGCCCAGATCTCACCAACAGCCTTCTTGGTGTATTGCTTAGGTTTAGGCGCGAGTTAGTTGCAGTTTCGGTAGATATAGAACAAATGTTCTATTGTTTTGGAGTTCACGAGAGTGATCGAGATTATCTCCGCTTTCTTTGGCATGAAGATAACGATGTCTCAAAGCCACTTGTAGAGTATCGTATGTCCAAACACGTGTTTGGTAACAGCCCATCTCCAGCTATAGCTAGTTACGCTTTAAGAAAGTCCGTTGAAAAATCGCATGACGATGTAAGGCAGTTTGTTCATAATGATTTTTATGTAGACGATGGGCTTACCTCATGTTCTACCGTCCAACAAGCCGTGGATTTGCTCCAACGTACACAAGTATGTTTGTCTGAAACAGGAATTCGTATTTATAAAATTATTTCAAATAAACCTGACGTTATGAAAGGTTTTACCAAGGAAGACTTAGCGGTGGATTTGAACCAAGTTGACTTTGAGCTTGAAAGCCTTCCCGTACAACGTAGTCTAGGGCTTGAGTGGGATTTGAACTCAGACTGTTTTCTGTTCAGGTATCATGTACAGAATAAACCATTGACAAAAGAAGTGTTTTGTCCATCATAAATAGTGTGTTCGACCCCATTGGCTTTTTAGCTCCTGTTATTATAGTGGGTAGATTGATACTGAGAGATGTCATGTCTAGTGGTGTAGACTGGGACGAACCGTTACCTTCTGAGTTTGAGACAAGGTGGCAGCGTTGGTTAGAAAGTTTGAAAGATTTGGAATGTATCAAAGTCCCAAGGTCTCTTTTCAACATATCTCTGTCGGAGATGCACCAATTAGAATTACACCTGTAAGCGGTAGCTTACATTGTTGGTTATTCAGATAGTAATACCAAGCACGCTAGTTTTGTTATGGGTAAAAGCAAAGTAGCTTCCTCCAAGGGACACACAATACCACGCTTAGAGCTCTGTGCCGCCGTATTAGTGACTGAGCTATTTTCGATAGTCGTAGAGAACTTGCATGTAGAGTTTACCCAGGTAGTGTTTTATACAGATAGTAAAGTTGTACTAGGGTACATAAACAACCAGTCTCGTAGATTCTATACGTATGTAAGCAATATAGTACAGAAGATTAGACTCGTAAGTACTTCTAAACAGTGGAGATACATTTGATCAGAAAAAAATCCCGCAGATATAGATACAAGAGGTAGTTGCCCTCAACAGTTGAAAGATAGTATGTGGTTGTTAGCTCCATCTTTCCTGCAAGAGCTTACTGAGCCGTTACCAGAGTTTTATCCATTAGTTGATCCTCAGTCAGATAGTGAAGTGCGTAATGTAGTTGCCATGGTAACTTGTGCAGAGAAAAATTCACATTTAGGTACGAGCCGTTTCGAACACTTTTCCTCATGGGAAAGGTTGGTGTTTGCTATGGGTGTATTGATGCACATTGTCCTATCAATCAAAGGATCTGTGAAGTGTTTAGGTTGGCATGTATGCTTAGAGTCTCGGTCTTTAGAAACTAAGTCTAGAGCCAAGACATTAATCCTTAAAGAGGTTCAGTAAGACAATTTTAGAGTAGAAATAGAAGCTTTGTGTTCAAAGAATCCTCTTAGCAAGGGAAATCCCCTATTGTCCTTGGATCCTTTCCTTGATGATGTAGGTTTGCTTAGAGTAGGTGGTCGCCTTAGTCAAAGTAATTTGTCCGTAGAGGAGAAACATCCCATTATATTGCCTAGAAATCATCATGTGACTAAACTGCTCATTAGACACTGTCACGAATCCGTGTATCATCAAGGGCGCTTGTTTACTGAAGGTGCAATTAGACAGTCAGGCTATTGGATCTTGGGGGGGGGGGAAACACATTATATCTTCTCTAATATTTAACTGTGTGACATGTAGGAAACTTAGGGGAAAGTTTGAGACTCAAAAAATGTCGGACTTGCCGACAGATAGAACAGAGCAAACGTTTGCTTTCTCTTATGTAGGGGTCGACGTATTCGGCCCGTGGCAAGTTGTTTCTCATAAAACTCGCAGTTCACAGGATTAATCTAAGCGCTGGACAGTTCTGTTTGTAACGTGCCTCATAATTCGAGCAGTACACATTAAAGTAGTCGATGAAATGTCTTCATCAGCATTTATAAACGCCCTTAGAGTTAGACGTTTTATTGCAATTCGTGGTCCTGTAAAAGTGTTCAGGTCTGATTGCGGTACAAATTTTGTGGGTGCTACCACTCATATTGGCGTCGATGCTATCAATGTTTAAGATGAACAAATGAAAGGTTATCTCCATAGGTCTGGCACTGTGTGGATTTTCAACGCCCCCACAGCTTACACATGGGAGGGGTCTGGGAGAGGATGATTGGGGTCTGTAGACGTATACTAGAGTCTATGCTTTCTAATGTGCATAACCTTACTCATGATGTCTTAGTTACTCTTATGGCCGAGGTTAGTGCGATCGTGAATGCACGTCCCATTGTACCTGTGTCCTCAGACCCAGAATGCCCTCAAGTTTTGAGTCCATCAGCTCTACTGAACTTGAAACTAGATCCTAATAAACAGCCTGTTGATCACCAATCCATTAAAAACCTATACAAAGATCAATGGAAACGTGTCCAGTACCTTGCAGGGGAATTTTGGTTACGTTGGATCAAAAGAGTTTCTCCGGACCCTTCAAGCCAGATCTAAGTGGTATGCAGATCGAGCCCCACTAAAGCTTAATGATGTAGTTCTGCTCAAAGATTATGAAGTACCTCGCAATAATTGGCCTTTAGGAAGAGTGAGCAAATTGTTTCCACGTTCTGATGAGAAAATTCGCAAAATTGAAGTTTGTGTAATAAAAGACGATAAACCAGTCTGTTTTGTTAGACCAGTCATAGAAACAGTGTTGTTAGTAATGCACGAATGTTGATGTGGTGAACAGTGTTTATATTGATATAATTGACTGATGTGGAACTTTTAAGAAGCCGTTAAGATGGAACGTTATTTGTGCGTTTAAAGTGGTGGAACGTTATTTGTGCTCTAAAAGTGTTACAGTTTGAATAGTGAGTTAATCATAAGTTGGCCGTTTAATTGCATTCCAGTGTTCACATTTTTTGAAACGTCTTGTTAAGAAATACTTGCAATATGCAGTAATTAGTTCATAATTACTAAATTAGCGTAATTTTTGTAACTTGTTTCAAATTTTTCTACTAGTAAATTGTTCATGTATATCACATATTTTGTGTTAAGTCTTTTTGAATTTGAATGCCTATTGTGGTTCTGTATTTAATTTTATCTAAGGGCCCTAGATATTTTGAGTCCAGAACTTCATAAGACTTCGCAAAACGGAATTTTCAATTTTTGAATTTAATTCGGCTGATTGTTATATTTTTGTTGTTGATACATTTGTATAATAATTTTAATGTAATATCTTTAAAGATATTAGATGGGGAGTGTCGTGTCCCCCAGATACTGGGAGTACCTCTTGTCGCTAATTAGCTCTTCGCTTCTTTTCGATAGTTGGTAATCTTTTCTGTCGATTGTTTGCCTCGTGTATTTTTTACGTCAGCCATGTTTGAACAAAATATTGTTCCATCAATTTTAATATAAATGCAGCGTTATGGAGGTTGCATGGTGTAAGTCATTGAAGTATTTAATTATTTCTTGATGTAATCGTTACTTTAGCAGTAATACTTTCGTGTTTAACTCTCTCAACTTCGGTTTTTATAGATTTCTGGATTCGTACCCAAATTTGTTCGTACTAGTGCTCATTTCGTATTTTAACCTTTAAAGCTTAAATTCTTCATTTATATAACGATTTTTATGGTTTTCTGAATCTTTAATAGTCTAGTTCCTGAATGCAACTGCAGTATTTGTACTTTTGGAGTCAATATGTGTTTATACGTCGATGTTAAATTGTAAAATTAGAAAGGTCCTCGGTCAATGTCTTTTAGTAATATAGCTTATTTAGTTTCTTTGTCTATTTTCAGTATTTACCGCATGTAATACCATCTTATATCATCGTATGTCATTGTGGAAAATAAATCGCATAAAGGACTTTGTGTAGTTTTCCGGTGGTATTAAATGGTTCTACTTGCTAGCCTTATCCTTGTTCCAGTACAGAGTGCTTGACTCTAGGGAAACGGGTTGCTGGGACACAGCTCCTCCTTGATAAGCGGCTGCTTCCTTTATCGCAACTCATTGTTACAATCAATAATACGTGTCGCGCTTCGCGCTCTATATGTGGTAGGGATAGGCCTATGATAGACAACCATAAAAATACATGGATAATAGATGTGTTGTTTGCATTTATTTGTTAATATAAAACACGTGTATTTTTTATATTTAAGTGATGTAAGAAATTTTAAATAAGGTTGTCATCACGTTACATCCATTAATTTTTATAAAAATGTCTAATTGTAGTAAAATGGAATTTAAAATGTCTACATAAAATAAAGCTTTATTATATTTATTAACCTGACTGAAAAAAATGTCAGCCGCCAAACTGTTCCGTTCGTGCCGGAACCCGGTATTGAATTGTGGGGCCTTAAGATGACTGTTGCGTAAACAACTTCAGTCTAACGCTCTCCCAACTGAGCTATTCCGGCTGACATTCACTTATGTACTGCTATTTGGTGAAGTTGGGTATAGCGATCGTTATTATATGTCTATTAATAAACTAATACATTGTACGTTTTCGTACCACTACGCCTTCCAATAAACTTGCTTGCGCGATAGGTCGTCAAATATCGTACTACATTGATTCTCCACTAAATAAGCAAATGAGAAATACCACAAAATAAATATATTTTGATTATGTTTTGTTTTTATACAAAACATCATTTGTTTTTATACAAAACCAGAAAGTGTCGCGTATTTGCCCAGTCCCTGTGATCTTTCCCCTGCGATCAGTTGTTGATCAGTTATTAATTTAAACAATTAGCTTTGCATTATTGGCAATGAATGTTGTAATAAATGTAATAGGCACAAATGCAGTACTTATTTACACTTATTTTCACAAACAATCACCACTATGCAAGATATTCTTAAAACAAAAATATATACATTGATCCGTAAAATAACTTCTCCTCCCATAAGCGAAAAAAATGCATTACATACTAGTCGCCTCCCTCCAGGGCGACGCCAATACGTTTATAAAGTGTTGCGTTAAAAAATTCTTGAGGTGGGTATTGCGTTAGAAAAGAATCCGATTGTATTTTCACGGACTTTGTCCACCACAACTAACAACAAGAAATGGCGCGGCAGAGGCCGACGCGTATCCCCTCGCCGCATGTTTGACCCAGGGTTGGTAATGGGGCCATGCATAGTTGAGATTGACTGTAATGTCATAAGAGATGTTCAGTATCAATTTGAAGTAAATCGGTGTAGAAATGAAGAAGTTAATGTAAAATAACCTAAAAAATGAGTGAAAATCTCACCCGGCCCCACCCCAACACCCATAACTTTTGACCCAGGGGTCAGATCAAATTCCAAATAGTGCACTGTCGCACATGTGCTCATAGCTACCATGTGTGCAAGTTTCAAGGTTCTAGTGCTCATAGTGTAGGAGGAGATAGTGGCCAGGACAGACGGCGGAGATAACCACTTAATTGATTTCAAAATCTATAGCAGACACTTAAGTTCATGGTCAAGATCACAGGGGTCAAAAACTGTATGCGCATGGAAAGGTCTTGTCCAGATACACATGCATACCAAATATGAAAGCAAAAGCTGAAGAGACACAGCAGTTATGAGCCTTTTTTGAATCGCGGACGAAGATTTGGAAACCTGAACGCTGACCTCAAGGTCAAGGTCACAGGGTTAAAAAAATGTATGTGCATGGAAAGGTGTTGTCCTAATACACATGCATACCAAATATGAAAGCAATATTGGAACAGTAGTTATGAGCCTTTTTGAATCGCGGTCGCAGATTTAGAAACCTGAACGCTGACCTCAAGGTCAAGGTCACAGGGGTAATTTTTTTTGTAAAAGTGTTGTCTAGATACACATGCATACCAAATATGAAAGCAGTATCTGAAGGGACACGGTAGTGTTTCGAATCGCAGTAGCAGGAAAATCTCTGACCCGGCCCCACCCAAACCTTCTAAGTTTCAAGGTTATAGTGCTAATAGTGTAGGAGAAGATAGCGGCCAGGACGGACGGACGGACAGACGGCGGAGATAACCACATAATCCCCACTTTTTCTCCGAAAAGCGTGGGGATAATTAATCAGTACTGAGGATTTGATAATTGAGTCAATTATAACGGTAATACGTTTTGCAATCCAGGTTTATTACTTCATTAAGACAATAGGATTGGAGTACAGTAAGCAGTTTTTAATATGAAAGTTGTGTTCATCGCCGGACCAAGCACTTCGGAGGCCCACGCGGTGGTGTATTTGTTGATACTACAGTTAACATTTATGGATTTTCGTTTTAAAATAATTATGAAAGGTAATAAAGTCGAATATGATTGTATATTCCATTATTTATCTGATACATAAATACGGTGTATACACGCGAACGATTATGCCTTTAGTACCAAGGGAATTCCTTGGTGCAGACTAAGGAAGTCAGTAAAACAATTCCTCCGGCACGGTGTCATGGGGCCCCTAAAAGTCGCGAGACCCATAGTCAGTTGCCTACTCTGCCTAATGGGTTATCCAGGACTGGTTGTATTTAAAGGAACTGATCAAAGTGACAGTGTACATAAAATAATCACTTTATTCATTTTCTCTTGCTATTGTAATATAGACTCTTTATTTATATGAATTAGGTATTGTAACGCATACTAAGTTATCATTTACTGAAAGATACATGTATTGTGAGACGAATAAATAATAATTCTAAATATAAACTAAAGGTGACTCAAACAGGAAACGAATGTATCTCATGGAGTAACATGTATACTTTTCATAGTATTTCTAGTAAATCTCCGCAATGTTTTAGGCGTATAACAAATTTCCAACAACGTTTTTAAAGCGCGCCGAACCTCATCCTTTGCCCAGAATTATTTAAAAAGCTGACTAGTTAAGTGTTTATCTTGAGTATAAGTTTAATGTCTTAAATGCATATACAAGTATTACACGACGCAGTACGCATAATTTAGCCTCTGCAAATAAATATTAACCGTAGTAGTAGAGGCTAGTAAGGGGCAGAACTCCATCTGATATATTCTCTCGCCAGGACTAAGTTGTTTCCCATACTTTAACAGGGCCTACTACATGTCACAGGGATCTTTAAAAAAAAAAATAAAAAAAATTAATATGTATACCATATATATATATGGTATATATCAGGGATCATATTTTTTTCGGTTTTGTCGGTCCTAGACCGATTGGGGTCATGAAAGACCGATTGAAAATCCCAAACAGTCGGTCCGATTCTGTTTGCTAAAATTCCAATGTCATGAAATGGATTACACAGTGCACATGCTAACACACCCTATTTACATTCTTATCTCGATTAGGTGTGATAAGGCGGACTATGACTCCAAGCAGCGAAGATTCGCGCGGTTGTGTATTAGTCATGCGTGTATAACCCCGTGTCAATATAAATCGATAATTTTAATGGCTTATACCTAGCACACTAATTAATCGGTCCGTAATGTGTAATTGTCCACGATAAAATTGTTGACAGTTACTTGTGAGATGAAAACCTGGATGTTATCCACATGGACATTGTGCATTTCATGCATGAAACAGTAAACTTTCATATAAACAAAGAAGAAAATCGGATATTCTGCAACAATGATATGCGGACCTGAAAGCACGCTCTGTAACTATAAACAAATCATGCAGATACATTTTCTACCAGCGTAATAATCCGGCAATAAATGAATGAAAGTCGCGGATTTGATCGACAGAACAGCCGAAAGTTATTTTTATGGGCGGACATTCATATAAAATAGTACACAAGAAAAATAATATACATTGTATGAATCTTTAGTAAAAAACGTGATAGAATCAAAATAATTCTTGTACTTTATTGTTTGTTGTTGAATAACCATGACTGGAAGTTTAGACGCGTGATTTCAAATCACACAGAATGACAGATTGATAATATTGACAGCGATGAAAAGTCAGATAAAACAGCACACGAAACAACAATGAAATAGCAAATGATAGAACCAAATGAGAAAACTTGTATGTTCCGTTTAAAAAAATGCCTAAGGGAATTAAATTTCAACATTTATTATACCACCTTCATGAATGGCAAAATCAATGTTTTATATTTTAACGTAATTTGTCATGATTTCGGATATACATTTTTGGACACTTTTTCCCCATTTAAATCCAGACCGATTGATGTTGCGGGAAAATATGATCCCTGGTATATATATATATATATTTTTTTTTTTTAAAGATCCCTGTGCTACATGTAATACGATTTTCTGTAGTTCGATAATTTCTCTTGAATATACTCTGTTGATTATCGACAAAACACGATTTAAATGTCTATGGTATTAACCAACGGAAATCGAAAGTAGCTAATAAGTTAAGGAATTCCCATGGAGTCTTATTGCGTATTTAAATAAGATAATCTGGCACGTCTTCAACGCGCTGGTATGTTGATCAATTAACAATGGATATCAAAATGGATGTTTAATTGTTTATATATATGTTCGATGTATTTACAGTTCATTATCTGTTCCGGTTTTTACCGTAGATAAATGTTGATAGTGTTGTCACTCTGACTTTAAAAGTTGTTCTTCAAATTGATATCAAAATGGGGCATAGTTTAGTTTGTTCAAAATTGCGGCATAAACTGGAAACTAAAATCGCACGTCTCACGATTTTTTTTCAATTAACAATGATTTATATATTGTAATGTTATGATTACACAAGTACATGTCCTTAGATATTTCAGATTCACTTTACGACTGGTTATGTTGATATCCCATTGAGTTATATTTAATTTTTTCAGAATGGCTGCTGTTAACGGAAGTCAAAACGAGACGTATTACTTACGCCTCCATTTGCTTATTATGGAAGCACCAAAGGTTCTACGAGCAAAGTTTGACTCCATTATTAAACCGTCTGATTTAACAAACACACTCATCAGGGTAAAAGGATCACTAGATAAACTGAAGAAAGATGGTATTATATCCGCTGAACAGTATACATTGTTAAACCCAAATCCAGATTCTGGCAAATTTGATGTGACTCTGTTAACGTGCCTTCTTCAAAACATCTGTAATTTAAACCCCAATGACAAGGTGTGGGGCGAGAAAGATAACGCTAACATAAAAGGAAATACAGACCAGGAAAACATTCAGCGTATCAGAAACTTGAGAAATAAAGTACGCGTAAACTTATTCTAAGTTCATTCTTAGAATGTGCATTGTATGCTTTATTAACTATTTGCGTAGCAAGAGTAATTGTTTATGGAGTTGATACAAAAGTATGTAACGTTAGTTATTATCCGTATAACTGGAATGTAGGTCGCAAACGCTTGCAATAATTACGTGTTTTTATTACAGATGCAGCACAAACACGTTGCAAGTTTAGAGGAACAGGAATTTGAATGCAGCTGGAATGTACAAGCAAAGGTTCAATATTTATTTTTGTTTCATAATGGAATGATAATAAACACGTTGCATTTTTAACAAGAGGTCTGTGTCATATATTGACATTGTGAAACTCCATGTACAATTTAAAACCACCCCTACTTACTAAATGTCTGACGTACACAAATTCAGTGCTAGCTTTTCAATAAATGCCTGGCATACACTATTGTCATAAGGGCACTTCTGTACAAGTTTGAAGCCAGTCTTGTTGTATTGCAGGCCATGGTTGATCTCGGAACCAGCTGCGGACTGCACGATATCCAGGATACTATAAATCACATCAGAACAAAATCACTGGATAAAGAATTCGCTGAGATGAGAAATCTTAGAGGTTCGCAGCTTAAATTATTTACAAACGTTATTCCCGTGTAATACATGTAACATAATATTTGTAATTAACATACGTTAATTTATTATTAATTAACAGGTTATTTGTAATAATAATAATAATAATAATAATAATAATACTACTAATAATAATAATAATAATAATTATTATTATTATTAAACCAATTATCAATTGACTTACCAATTATAATTTCATGTTCAATTTCTTGTAATTGTTTATAATGCTTAACTTATAACATCCTTTTCACAGAAAACACATTGCTGTTCCTCAAAGAGTATCTAGATTATAAGCAATATTACGTCGAGACAGACACATTTCATCAGGCTGACAAGATGTTAAACAAAAAACATCTGACAGTATTAACTGGACACCCTGGCGAAGGCAAAACAACAATGGTGGCGTATCTGGCGTTGAAAAGATCGAAACCTGAAAACATCGTGCAACTATCACATGCCTCTGATTGGAGAAAAATTGACCTGACGATGAAACTTTTCAGCACAGTCATTATAGATGATATATTTGGTGCTGGGGCTTTGGACATCAGTTTGCTTTCAGAATGGAAGAGGTATCTTCGTGAAATAGTGCAAGCTGCAACGGAGAAGCGATTGGATGTAATTATAACATCACGACATTACATTAAGGAACAGGCTCTTGATTATTTGAATGATATTTCAATATTTAAAGACGAAGAAGGATATATTGTTCATCTTGCTTCCAATGATTTGACCTATAATGAGAAGAGAGAGATTCTCCTTTTGCGAGCAAAACGCTATGCATCTGAAGATATGCTTAAAGGATACCACGTTGATATTGACTCATGCGTTTTGACGTCTAAGAGTAATAGTTTTAAAATTGACAAAACAGACAATTTTGCGTTTGGATTCCCACAGTGTTCAAATTTGTTTGTTCAGAATGAGAAAATGATTAAATTGGGCCCACTTTTTTTTGAAAAACCAGAGGCCTACTTCAAAACATGTATTGAACAGCTGTACAATGTAAAAGACGACGACATTTTTCATAAATTTTTAGCACTGGTCATTGTGTGGGCAGAACCGACAGGTCGAATAAAAGCAGATAGTGTACGAAATCCTGCAAATGCATCAGAGCACATTAGATATGTTGCAAGTATATTTGATATAGAGGTTAACCGTAAATTCATTGAGAACATAATCTCTTCGTTAAAAAGTCATCAGAAAGATTTGTTGCTGTATGTGGAACATTCCGGAGAATACATGTTCAGTCATAATGTTATTGGTGACATGGTTGGTGTTGTTCTTGGAGATGCAAGACGCAAAACTGTTGAAACGATCGAACTGTGCCCGCGAGGTTTCCTCATGGACAGGATTTGTTTAGAAAATGCGACAAACAAAGAATATCTTGTAGTTGTCGGCATAGATAATTATCATCATCTTTGCAAAAAGTTCGCTAAAATGATCTGCAGCAGCCTAGCTCGTGATTACTCTACTGAGTCTACTTGCGTAATTGATTCGGCATTATGCGAACTGGAAATGTCGGAACCAGTGATAGATCCTGATTTCGAAATTTTTTGGCACCGAATACTTTGTAATAAGCATTTTGTCGAAATCTTCATGAAATACATAATCGAGGGTGGTCATGAACAAGTACCAGTTACAACACGTGTGATTGAGCGTTGCAAACTAAGACTACAACTCATTTCCGAGTTTCCATTAGGTGAGATAGATTATATAAATCGTGGAGAGTTGATTATTAATGAGATGACATTGATATGTACACGCAGAATCGAAGAAAGGGTAGCAGATGTCAAACGCAGATCCGAAGAACGCAGAAACGAAGAAAGGATAGCAGATCTCATACGCAGACTCAAAGATTGGTTCGAAGAAATTACAGCAGAAAGCACAAGTAAAATTATTTCATCAAAATGATGTAAAAAAATGTTTTATCTTGCTATGCATATTTCATTTCATTATAACTTCAATAGTTGAACATACAATCCGCATCCGCGCTGAGAAAGAGTTCGCAGAAGAGTATACTTTACATAACTGTTTGAAACGGGTAGACACCAGAACATTGTTAGAGATCAACGTAAATGTGTTTTATGCAACCTTAATGATATCGAGGATGAGTATCACTTTGTTCTTAAATGCCCTTACTATGCCGATGTTAGGAAAACATTAATTCCAAAGTATTATAGATTTCGTCCAAAAATGTTTAAGTTTATCGAACTACTTAATAGTTCAAAGAAAAAGGTGTTAAGAAAACTAGCCATGTTTTGTGTTAAAGGCTTTGAAATGCGAGAAAATGTATTATATATGTAGTATACATTATATATCTTCCATAAAGCTAATAAGCTTAGAAATAATGTAATACTTGTTGCAATCATTAAACAATGTTTTTATATTATGTGGTCTCTGAGTATTCACCTCTTCCATGTTACATTCTCACTTAAACTTGTTGTATTTAATTTGTTTTTGAAACGATCTTTCTTTGAAATGATGTATGTTTTGTATATAATTGAAACGCATGCTGTTATTGAATATGTATGTGTATGACGATGAGCTGTATATATGCTTTAGTCAAAATAAACCATTCTGTTCTGTTCTGTTCATCATGAAAATAGTCCACTGTGTGCTTCCTTATAATCGCGTATCACAGCTGTCCGAAAAGGCCAAAGGGTCAGTTCATTCAATAGATGCATTTGCGAAGACAATGCACGCGCGTAGCAGATGAGGCTATTAATTAACAACCTTAATAACAGCCGACACCTTATCAGATCAACGGGAGAAAAACGGAAAAAGCACACCATTTAACTAAGTGATCAATAAAACCATTATCTTAGTATGTAAAGCAAAAAAAAAACAATATTAAAAGAAAAATGTTTATTTTTTTTATATTTAAAATTATTGTTTTTCCCTATCCTGACTGTTGTGTATGGGTAATGAAACGTAACACAAATAATTTCAGTGGCTCTTGTTTTATCTTACAACGATAAAAGCAATCAATTCCTTACTAATTAACCAAGATCAGGGGTCAACATGCAGTTATATAGAACTTGGGGGCGGAGCGTTTTTACGCTAGGCATGGCGTACAGACATTATCTAAATACGCAACAATTCTCCCCATTACATTTCATTGATCATACATGTAAATAAAAATGAACATACATACAAATGCGTTTACATGTTAATATCAATTTACACAATTCTAAACATTAGAATGAATAATCAATAACACCTTTACCATTTCAAGTTCATTACCTCTTAACTTAGCATGGCCTTTTCTTCATTATAGGATGCAATTTAAGAACATCAGTTAGCTTCCGAATTCGACACAGGTTGTAAAAACAACCGATAACCTGTTTTTCTCTCCTGCCAACTAAAGTAAATGTCGTTATGCCACTATAAAACGTAACTGGCTTAACATTAAACCATAAGTGTCATTAGTACTGCAGGCGTTCGGGCTATCTTTTATTGCGTTATGGATAGCGTTTTTGTGGCAGTCGTAAATCCGTATCATTTCTACGATTATCCCGGTACTTATTTATTTCCATCGGTTTCGGTCCCGGCTCACGTTCACTGACATTTGTGTCCGCGGCATTTAAAGTAGTTTCTAAGGGTGTGAGAACCGGTACATTTATACCAGAATAATTCTGAATTTCCGTGGCGAGAAGCTGATCAACATGGCATTTGCATATCATATTATTCTCGATATCTACTTTGTGTAAAAGTGTATCATCTCGAGAAACTATTTACCCAGGGATCGATTATTCCTTTGCAGTAGGTCTGAAATCTCGCGCTTAGACACGTTGGCCTAATTCGAATTCGCGAACTTTTTAACTGTCAGCCATTGACAATTTCATTTGACCATCAGTGACTCGTTTCTGTGTGTCGGGTATTATCAAATCTAGATTACTGTAAAATTCCGACCAAAAAACAGTTTTGCAAGAGTTTCCACCGTCGTACAATGCGGCGTATTACGATATGCCAACAAGACAGAGTTAATCTTCAAATTGAAATATTGTCATGCATTAAAGCGTGCATTGCAGATTTCAAAGAGCCATTGAACCTTTCCACAAAACCATTTGTGGACGGTTTTGCTTACGCAGTTCTTATATGACATATCCCGTTTCTCTTCAACAGAGAAAATTCTTCAAATATAAATTGACAACCATTGTCTGATACTAATTGCTTGGGCAAGCCGTATATTGCGAACATTGCACGCAATTCTTCAATTGTTTTTCCATAAGTAATCTTTTTCATTTCGATGACTTCTGGCCATTGAGAATGAGCATCTACGATAACCAAAAACATTTCATCCTATGAAATCTACATACATTCGCTTCCAACTTGACGGAGGCAATTCCAACCTGAACTTTCGCGGGCGATTTCTGTTGCATCTGACACGGTTCACATCGTTTAACCATTTGTTCGATGTCAGTGTCAATACCACGCCACCAGACGTAACTACCTGCAAATGCCTTCATTTTAACGATACCTGGATGGTTGATGTGCAATAAATCTAGCACACGTTGGCGCATTTTAATGGGCATTATCACCATAATTCCCCAATTAGGCATCTGTGGTGAATTGTAAATTCATTCCGTCGCGCGTAGTAACCTTTCCAAAGAGGGTCATCATCATTAGCATTTCAAACTTGTTATACTAGCCTAAATACACGTGACATAACGCGCTCCCGCCTAGTTTCACGGCTGATTTCCGCGCTCGTGACCGGAATTTGTTCTAAATTACAAGTGTAGAACAAATCTTCAACCGAAATTTCTTCACTCTTTCCCTTTGACGGCGCGGGTAAACGCGACAATCTTAGTATGCATTTTAGTACTTTTGTACTGTTAATCGTAATTTAATCCAGAGAGAAATATAGCATATCTCTGAACGCGTGCAGCAGTCGTTGCCGGATTGCTTTTGCTCGGGCTGAATATTGATATGAGGGCTTGGCAATCAGTAACCAATGTCAACTTTCTAACATAGATATATGGGTAATTATTGTTTACTGCTCAATAAATTGCCAATGCTTCCCTATCGATTTGAGCATATTTCCTTTCAGTTTTGTTAAGTGACCTTGATGTGAACGCGATCGGCTTTTGTGAGCCATCTTGCATAACGTGTGACAATATACCGGAAATACCACACGGTGAGGCATTCGACGCGAGCCTAACCGAAAGTTCCGAAGTAATAGTGTGTAAGAACAGGTTATGTAATGAGAAGTGTTTACTAGTTTTCGATTTTTCTCAAGCAACGCGTTCATGGGTTTTGTAACGGTCGCGAGATCTGGCAGAAAACGATGGTATTAATTGAGTACCCCGAGATATGCCCTACGTGATGTAACATCACATGGAGGTGGTGTATTTCATACCGCGTCTACTTTATCCTTACACTTTCATAAACCTTGCTCGTCAATTTCGTGACCACATAATGTAATACTTGGCACGAAAAAACACACTCATTCTTTTTTACTTTAATTCCATATTGCTGTAACCTACATAACACCTCTTGTAAGTTATCCAAATGCACATTATCAATCACCAGTAATCACCATATCATCCAGAATGCACTGCACTCCAGGGATTCCTTTAAGAATTTGGTCCATTGTGCGTTGCTATTTAGCTGGAGCAGAAGAAACCCCATAAAGCATTCGGTTGTAACGGTACAATCCTCGGTGGGTGTTTGATCGCTAGCAACTCCTTGGTTTCGTCATCGCATCCTAGCTGTAGGTACGCTTGTCGTATATCAAGCTTGCTGTATTTTCGCCCATGTGGAAAATAGTCGAAAATATCCTCGATTCTTGGGATAGAATATCTATCAACCTTTTTCATTGATTGATTTACGGTAACCTTGAAATCACCGCATAATCTCACATCGCCGTTTCCTTTTACGATCGATGTCGTCCATTCACTGGTGTCAACTTTCGAGATGATTCCTTGACGGCCGAAACTGTCCAGTTCTTTCTCTATTTTTGGCTTTATGGAGTACGGTTTCGCCCTAGCCTTTATGAATTTTGTCTTAGCATTTTCATTTTGAGTGAGCCTTGCCTTAATTCCATGCACCTTACCTATACCGTCACTAAACACGTCTTAATGTTTGCCAAGATAAAACTTAGATTTATATTCAGGCCTTCCGTTGTCACAGAGTTCACGTTAACAGTGTGTCCCAGTTCAGTTTGATATGACTCAGCCAGTCCCTTCCGAACAGTGAAAGCCCATCACCTTCTACGACGCAAAGTCGCATTGTTTGCGATTGTCCATTATAACTGACATGCACCATAACTGTACCTTGTTGCTCTATGACATCGCCTGAATATGTCTTCAGTATGGAATGAGCAGGATTGAGCTTATTATTTTCGAACCGTTTTCGGAAATCATTGTTTGATATGAGGGTTACTAATGATCCTGTTATAGGCTCCATGGAACTTGACAGACGACAACAACAATTTGGCACTTTTATAAAAACACGCTTTTTAGATGCGAACGAAGCGACTTTAATCAGCATACATTAACACATGGCTAAAGAAAAGCGAAATATACATGTACTGAATTTAAATTGCTATCGCGTAGATTCTTTAAAAGTTATTTTCCCCTACCGGTGAAACCGGAGGTATGGAAGATTCATTACTCCGCGCGATTTTTCATAAGCATTGAATTACTGCACGAAATTCGGGTTGCTATGTCGCTATGACGCGATAAAATTTGATTGGTTCCGACACCTAGAATGAACCAATCAAAACTCGCGTCTTATCCAGCATGCATGCAGTCATCATAATGGCGGTTGTTCAACATTAACACAAAACCTTTAAAGGGCGAAAGAGGGATCACTTTTGATGACATTAGCCACGAGGTTAGTATTTAACATACGTGAATTATGAATTTGAATGCAATTAAAACAGGTTAAGAGTATCAAGTGTTGTTTTCACGGGTTTCCGATATGCAAATGTCTCTGATAAAACATAAACACGTCAAAAAATTAAATATAGACTATAGTGTTTGTGGTCAAGAATCATCTTCCCTTTAGCTCAGTTAGTAGAGCGCCAAGTTATTGTTAAGGTAGTCGTGTGTTTTAGTCCAGCACCGTGTACATCTTCAATTACAAAGAGAAAGAACAAGGCTTTACAGGCAATTCGTGCCAAAGGAAACTCGTACCTTGGTCAACTCGTACCCATTTTAGTCAACTCTTACCGTGGTCAACTAGTACCTCATTCGAACTATTCAGCTGGTAGTATTTGTCTTATTTTGTCACAATTGTAAAACCCTTGAAAGACACCAATCACAAGTGTCTATTTTCATTAACCCGTTCTCTGCTTCATACATATCTGCAGCAGACAACTTGCGTAAGAAAGAGACGTCAATTCTAACAATCTTATGCTTAGATCATTCAATTTGAAACGTAAAGAGAACAATTAACATTGTCTGTATGAGCTTGACTTTTTTGTATATCGGGTATGGGTTTACTTCGGGTAGGTACAAGTTGAGCAAAAACAGGTACAAGTTGACCGCAATAGGTAGGTGTTCACCACAAAACGATTTGACCGGCTTTCAGAAGATTATTGATTATTACATTTAACCCGTACCGTCACACAAATCTGAAAAAAACACACACAATGTATTACAAACACAGTGACTGTCAAGACATTCTAAACTCTTACAGTTAACAGATAATAGGTTTAAAAATTCAACATTTTGTCTGCATGGCAAGCCAACGTAGTCAAAATAATTTGACTTAACCAGTGAATTCTGAGCTATTTTTCTCGAATCAGAATGCACATTATGTCTAAAAAGTGTTTTAAGGCTAATATCTGGTATGAACTATCTTCACACAAACAAAGCATATGGTACACCTTCAGATATCAATAGCAGAATGCAAAAATTAGCTAAATGTTCTGTATTGTGGAAGAAATAGAAAAAACTAATGCAAGTATGAAACATGGTTTTTGTATTTTATAGCTGTAGCAGTGTTCCCAGCTTAAACATCATGTTCGAGGTACATATCTGAGTCAGAGACAGCTTAAGCATCATTTGTTGTGGACATCCGAGTCAGAGCAAGCTTGCACGTCATCTGTTGTGGACATCCGTGTCAGAGCTAGCTTGCATGTCCTCCGTTGTGGACATCCGTGTTAGTGCTAGCTTGAACGTCCTCTGTTGTGGACATCCGTATTAGTGCTAGCTTGCACATCATTCATGTGGACATCTGTGTTAGAGCCAGCTTGCACGCCATGTGTTAAGAACATCAGTAAGATATAGCTTGCATCTCATTTCTTGTGGACATTAGAGTCAGAGCCAGCAAGGAAATCTCTGTTGTGGATATCTGTCTTGAGCCAGCTTGCACGTCATCTGTTGTTTACATCCTTGTATAACCATCTTGTACATCATCTGTTGTGGAAATCTGAGTCAGAGCCAGCTTGCACATCATCCGTTGTGGACATCTCTATATGATTTTACTCTTCGCAACAAATTGACACGGTGACTGTATGCGTTGCAACCTAAAGCTATTCCTATTGTTGTGTTGAATAAAAATATTGTTTCATTAAAATATATTTTGTTGGATAATTTGTATGTTGAGTTGTATTGTTTGGTCATTGTAAAGTATCAAGTTATTTAAAGACAAGAAAAATCTCATCTTTCATCATGTTTTATATTAAAATTCGTGAACGCTAGTGAAGGTACAGTTTAAATGTTTAAAAGCAATTGTTAGAGGAGTGCTTGTATTTCATTGCAAAGTGAATATCACCTTGTCACCTTGTCTTTATGCTGACATATAAAACGAGAAATAGTAAACTGTCGTTTTTATAATTATCCTAATATGGGTTTGCATATCAGGACTTGTATGTTCAGATGAAAAAAATGCCATAGTTTTTCTGTTTATATTTTATTCCTGCTGAATGGTTGATAAAGTTAAGTTTTTGATGACTTGTTTTTTTTGTAGTATTATTTTTAAGCAAATTTTGCTGTAGCATTTTTTTAGATGAATGCTGTACAAGATACTGTCAATCAACATTATATTGTTTGTGTATGAATAGATAATATAAGTTGTATAGCCGTTTGCCTTCCACCATCTCCGATTCTAGTTAGACAGTTGCAAGTTACTTGCATTAGTATGAACATCGTTTCTATTAAAGCCAGGCTGCATTGATTAAAGAAAACCTTAATTCGGTTTCACCGGGATTCCATCCAGGGGCTTCTTGAGTAAACTTCTTTACCACTGGGCAATTCTATGAAATGAAATAATTACATACCAAATTTAAAGATGCTATGGCACTTTGACGGGAAGTCTTAAAATGACGGAAGAATAATTGCTGTTGAGTTATTATTAACCTTTTCCTGCTCTTTGGCAAAGTTAAAATGGCTACATGCAAACATCATAAAACCAGAACAGCCTGCGAGTAACTCGCAACTGTTCAGGTTTAATGCCATTTGCTGCTCATCAGTATCCTTGGGTTGGAAAGCCATTAAAACTTTAATTTAGTACCTTTCTTACTAGATTAGATTTATTCTTGAATACGTCTTAGTGCGTTGTTAAGTGGTAAAGGGTTAAAATTCTCATTTTTTTTTTTATAATCTTTGGTTTATTGAACATATATGAGCCTTGGTATTTGAAAAGGGGGTAAAATGCTGTCGGCACTGGCTTATCTGGAACGCACATGCTTTAAACCTCTTTTTCACAGAGCGAGACTCATATGCATAAGAAAGCTCATTCAAATAATACAATTTATATCTGAATCTTTTATTTAGTTGCAATGCCATAAAGCTTCGTGAAAACACAAACTTTGAATCAAAGAAGCATAAACATGTGTATTACACATTAAATCAACTTCCATTTTATTCCATACACTTTTTCGACATTTTGTGACATGTTGGAAAATTCTGTCAAAGCTTTTTATTGCAAATTCATTAAACATAAATTTGTTACCTTGGGAAACCCAAAGGAATCCAAATTTTACTAGTCATAGACTTTCCCAAATGCAATTGTTCCTGAGAAGTATTTTTCTCTAGGTGGCAAAATTACTAAGCAAGTGACATGACGCCTGGAAGACGATCGCTCCGCCCACCTAATCACGTGACCAGGCGTTTAGAAAACATAGACAAGCTAAACGCAAAATGGCGTCTATGATAAGGTTGAGCGATATTCCCGATGATTTTGTTGAACATTTTTTTGCCGTATAGATGCTCTCTACGTCAACGAATTCAAGGAAGAAAATTTGCTAATGAGTCGTACATTCTGTCCGAATTTTTAGGGGAAATAATGATGAAATCGACGTCAAATCCCGTATTTTCAGAAGTCAACGAAAGGGAGAGGATCCCCATACCGTGCATTTCTCGATGTCCAAAACTGCAATTACGATCGCACATTGTAGTTGTAAGGCAGGGTAAGTTCTTAACTATAGTTACCGGAAACATATTGATGTTTGTTAATATACTGTTATAACATAAATAATCACTTCATATGAACGACAATTCGCGCATGTATCAATAGGCATATGATATGGCAATTTTTCTAGTTGTTGACTTAAAACACCCGATCTTGATTTGAAATGATTATTATACTTGTTATATGTATAATGATCCTTAGATTCACAAATATAGACACGATGCATTTTCAATCTGTATTCCTTATAATCAGTTATATTAATATTGTTAATATGTATGTCATCATTAATTTAGATGTATTATTTGCATTGTTATTTATGTGCAGGATTGTTGGAGAATGCTCTCATCTGCTGGCAGTGGTGTGAAAGTTAACAGACTGGATTTTAGACGGCCTTACTGCTGTGCCAAGCCGGCCGTCAAGCACCTCATGTCCGCAACAGTGGGACAAGCCGAGAGGATCTAAGATCAAGGCTGAACCGGTCTCTACCATGGTTTTCTCTCGGTCTTCCAATGTGACTAGGCAGAAGAGACCTATGACCGCAATCTTCATTGACAACAGGTTGTTATTATGTTGAATTTAACACAAAAATCAAAATAACATAAAGACAGAGACTTTTATTCAAAATTGATAACATACTATGGCATAAAAACAGTGTACAATTAATTGCAGCAAATATGTTATATTCACTACAATAAAAATACAAAAAGCATGTAATTCACATATTGTTACTTTTTCAGAAAAATCCGGCTTACAGAAAAAGATATGAGTTTACTGGCATCACTTAATGACACACCACTGGGGTACCTGGCCTGCACTCAAGATCAGACCATACTTACAGACAAAGGGCCTCAAGCTGTTGTCTTTAGCACCCTATCACATCAGGTAACAAATATATTAGTCTTGCACAAGGAAATGCATGAATCATGTTAAAAAGCAACAACAGAACCATATTTGGTTAATGGCTGGAAACAGGCTAATGTCAATTCTATGGTCAACAATTATATTTTTTTAACCCGAGAAATGCCACGCTCTACGTGAACACGGTGTCTTGTTATTTTCCTTGTCGGTTTGACATCACTGTCCGACATTGACCTGATCCTGGAGGAAATTCGGGCATGAACAATTTAAGTCCTAATTTTTCAACCTCCTCTTAAAATAAAAAAACTTTATTCACCATAATTCCATCTCCTTTCTTTATTTTGCCACAGTTTATCAGTTGTTGCAGCATATCCAGGAGTCCACATTGACTTGCCATTTATTTATCTGATATGCCACCAGAAAATAACATGGAAATACATGTGAAGGAGCCCCTAGGGTCTATTCCAACTATTCCTTTCAAAGTTGTGGCTGATTTGTAGTCGGAGTAGCATTGACTTTGTGTATGTAATGATGATGGCCTTTCCAGTTTTAATTCGGTTAAAGAGGTTATTGGAGTATAAGAAGTGTGTCTGGAAAGTTAATCCAATTTCTAAATAGAGCACCTGCATCTTGAGGGTTGATGTTAAAGAGACTCGCGATGTGCTTGAACTGCAGGTTCAGTCTTAGTTTTATTAGTGTTAACAGGATTTGATCTTCCAATTTCATATTTTTTATACTGGAAATTGTTCTAGGAACATCAAACGGGCATTCATCAATATTTGGGACAAGGAATTGGAAAATAGCCAAGAATTTCATATAAACAAATCCGGTGTAATATTGGAAGTTGTTTTTCCCCTTAACTTTTTAAAGTTTTGCATTGAATAGAATTGTCCATTAGAGTTCTGAGACTTCAATGCTGTATTAATCTCTTCCCTTAGTGAAATATTAACCCTTGAAAATTCCTCTTTATTAAGAATTTGTTTGGCCATTTGTTGGTGCAAAATTGCCTGAACAGCTTGCAGATGTTGTTTCAAGGCGATGTTTTCGGCTGTTAAGGCCAACATATCCAGAGCCAAAACATCTGAAAGCAGACAAACACAACGTTATTTAATAGAAATAGTATTTGCTTTTCAGATACCACGTATCCAGCAAGTAGATGACATGTTATGTCAAAGAGAAGCGTGTGGCTACCATGAACTCCCAGACCAATAAATATAAATGTGAACATTATCAGTCAACATTGTAACAACGTGGAAGCATGTGAGTGTTACAAATGAAGAAGCCCGGGCCATAGAGTTAAACAAGCGTGACCAGTGCTCCAGTGCTGTATGGGCTGCTGAACGACAGAAGCGTTCAACAGCCTCAAAGTTTGGAAGAATAATGCTGAGAAAAGCGCCAATGAATGAAAATATCATAGACAGCATCACAAAGGCAAAAGCATTTTTATCAGCAACCACCAGCTATGGAAAAGCAAATGAACTCATAGCATAAAAATATGTATCGAAAAAAGACAAACAATCATGTACATGACTGCGGCCTATTTGTTAACCAGGAATTCCCATGTATAGGGGCCTCGCCTGATGTCAAAGTATGCGGCAGCGGTGAAACCGGTATTTTCGAGATTAAGTGTCCGTTTTCAGTTCGCAACATGGCATTTTTAGATGTTTTCGACAAAACAAATCCAAGAAAAGATTTTTTTTAAATCTCAGATGGTGAAAACATTAGCTTAAATAAGGCACACCAGTACTTGTTTCAAGTTCAGGGACAGTTGCTTGTTACAGGTGCAAAGTTTTGTGACTTCGTCACGTACACAAGACAAGACTTGCATATTATGCGAATTTTGCCCGATAAAAAAACAATTGAAAACATACTTTTTAAAATGTATGATGTGTACAATAAATATTTGTTAAAGTAGTTACCTGTTGTAGCATCAGTTTGGGTCCCGGCAGTGTGAGAATGTTGTTAAGGCTCCGCATTTTCTTTCTGTTCACTGTAAATAAAAGCTATGTATGATTGTGTGTAAGAAGTGAATATCTGTGCTTGACATTTATTGAATCCTATTTAATTTATAATATACTAAATTATTGGTTCCAAATTAGCGCATTTTATTGTTTACACCGTTGTTTACTTGTTATGAAAATAAAAAAATATGTATTGCAATTGTGTTTGGTTATCTACCTGTTATTTATTTCAATAAAAAGATTTCTTCTTTTCTTTTGTGGTGCTGTGTCAGTAACCAATAGCCTCTTTAATTACCATCTGGCTGGTGTGACCGTGTGACCCAATGTGTCTGCAGGCAATGGTTCAGGGAACTGTGCTGTTGGTTTTCCTTCTTGAAAGTGCTGCAACGAAACGCATAATTTAATATATGTAATAGGGAAGGCTTATTTACTTCTGACGAAAAATTTCTAAATAACTACTAAATAAACAATAAATGTATGCATATTGCATGTTTACTATTTGCGCGAATAATTCTGTTGAATTGGTAGAAATAATACTGATGCTGCGTATTCACCTTGTAAATGATACAAGTCCACCATTTTCAATAAACATTAAAACCTGATATGTGTCATAAAAATGGCCGTGTTTACAACACTACAAATAAGGAAGTGCTGTCAACACTGCCTGTTTATTTTGATATTACGCCAAATTACATCATCTATGAAAGTTAGAACAGTACTCCTAGCACAAAATACTCATTCAAGGGTCTGTTTACACGCAAACAAACCTACACCGAATAGATAATCGAAGGGTTAAAAGTAACAAAAATACCTTTGTGCAGACGAACATATTGTAATTGTCGTTGACAGTGTCGACGTTCAGTTGTTCGTGGGGACGACCGCATGCCTTTATCCATCATTTACACTTCTCAATATCTTTTTTTGGCTTTGAAAACGATTTAAATTCAATGCCACCAACTAATCAGTCAGGATATCGATTGTCCGAGTTACATTATTCCCATTTACACCGTTTAACCATTTTAATCAACGTTGTTTCAAGAGATAAACAAAAGAAACTCGATGAAATAAAAGTGAACCTAGACACAGATTGTCTAGTAAATGGCGGACAATTCGTTGCTAACTAGCGCGCCCGATTAATCGATCGCTAATTGGTAGATCAATTCTTAGATAAGGATTTGATTGACAGGCGGCGTCATGTCAATTACTTTTTGAGCTAACGGTAGAGCTAATGCGTGCAACACCCATTGACAAATTATCAAATATACACTGTAATGTCATTGTTCACGAAACGGATCATGATATAACATAATACAGCAGTTTGTACTATAACAAATTAAATGTTGCTAAAAAAAGTAGAATGTTCTAATTATGGACATTTTATTCTGTTAATAATGCTATCTTGCAAACATTACAAATCAATAAAGCATGTTTAACAATAGCATAACTCTTTGACTTTTAATTATCTTTTCCAGTATTTTTACCTTCACAAAATTCATTGTGCCACCAACACCATCCTACAAAACAGGTTATGGCTTCCAATTGTTAATCAACTTTTAAGCATGAACACAGGCACAAATATCGCAGTATCTTTTGCAAATGATTAAAATTTCCATGGCCTCCATCAGGAACAATAAGATTTCTTGTCAGGCGGTATACTGAATCTTCGAGAACATGGTGATCATGCGGAAGATTTTCCATTTAATGCGCCACTGGGCCGTTCCTTTATGCACGTTCAGTATGCACAGAAATTGGCCATCCAGGGCATATGTCCAAACATTTCAAGTGACAGTCACAGACTGCTTGAAGAACTAAACTGCTGATAAACAAGAACCTCTGTTTGGATGTTGGAGCAGGACATGCACTGTGGGTTCCATCAACAGCCCCTACAACGCCAAGCATTCCACATCGTTGATGAAATGCATCGGCAATGATCTTCAGCTCATAACAATATTCTGGAAATCTGATGTACTGCTCCATCACTGCTGACAAGACAATACATGTTGAAATGACTGTGTTGAGTACCTGAAATAAAAAAAAGTATAATTAAGTAAATAAATAAGTACCGCCGTCCACGGACATTTCATTTTTCTTCATTAGCCACCCCCTCAAAGTCCTGGACTGCGTCTTTGCTCCAGGTCCGCCCCGTCCGTCCTCTACGCTGGTAAATCCGCTGTCCAGCTGGCTGCTCCCGTCCCACACGTGGCGATTATAGTGGCCACCTTAACCACCATATCTCCATCCTCTACGGACAATTAGAGTTCCGCTTGGGGTTCTGGGAGACAGCGAAGCCCCGTTCCACTCCTGGCGGTTAAAGTGGCAACCCTTAAACCACTGCATCTTCATCTCCTACGGACATTCCGCTTGGGGAACCCCGATCTTTGAGTTCTGGGAGACAGCGAATCTAGCAGAAGAGAGGACGTCCGGCTCGAAGGATGACGGTGCACGCTGGATTTGCAGAGCCGCCCGCAGTAGTTCCACTATCCGACGCTCCTCAGACAGTGTAGTTGCTGTTCTGCCCCTGTGACCTTTAAGGAGAGCTGTGTTACGCTATTATAACATAATACGCAGTGGGCTATTTTCATTAGGCAACGAGCGTATTCCGGGATCAGTCTATTGAGAACCATTTCCCAGCAGACACCCCCCTCCCGTTGTACTACCAGAAATCAGACAAGCGCTATCAACTAAATTACGCAAAAGACGCATGATAGTGTTTTGCAATATAGACATCCCATTGTTGATCAGCAGTCGTTTTTTTCATTAATATTAATAGCCTCAAATTTGGAATTATCTGTGCTGCGCAAATAAAAATACCACTTGACTGACGTGGCAAATAGTAAACTATTTTAATCTTTCATAAACTTCCTCTTCCTCGACACGTATTATGTTAAAATGGTGTGTGCTTTTTTTTCTTTTTCTATATACGATCCGTTCATAAATCATTCCTTTTTAACACTTTCATATCTTGAACAATTCCATTTAACACGATATTCATATTATGTGTCAATATGTAAATGACTGTAGTTCAAGAACTCAAACGGATGCGGCAGTTATCAGGTTTTGGGTCTCTTACAAATCCGGTTTGCAAAACTTGCTTTAAACATTAGTTGTTCGCTTGCGATCAACTAATAAACGCTCTCGCGATAACTCGGTGAACTGGAATTTCAAATTAACCAGAAATATCTTAAACGAAGATATTCGGCGATATAATTATGGTATGTTAATAAATTCTATTTTTGAATAATTCAACAAGATTAATTATACCATATTGACCAATTTATTTAGCATTAGCGCGATGAATTCCGATACTATTTAAAATCGATTCAAATAACAATGTCCGACAAAGCACTAAAACAGGTCTGTTCGAAGAACGCGCGTATAAATATTTAAAATATGTACGAATAATTTGCGTGTGGTGGGTTGTCGAATATGTTTTCATTTAATTTATGTTCTGTACCGATAGATCTACGATCATTTATATCTAATAATGCGAAATAAGCAAAGAAATCTGGCGTGAAACCCCGTAATCGATTTTCGTGTGATGCTATTAAGAAATATGCAAAAAACGAAATTCGTTATTTTAATCTCTTGATATAACTCTTTATATTTCACCAACACCAACCACACTCACCGCCGCATATCTTTTTAAAGATATTTCTTGTTGATATTATTGTGTTAGAAATATGTTTAAAGAAAACTTATATTAATATTAAAACCAGCTTTTCGCATCGATGGCAAACTTCGCATTTTGACTCGTTACTCGATCTTTAAATCGTCCGGGAATGATATAATGGACTATCGATAAACGTTGATTACACAGTATTGCTTTCAAGATAAGAAAACAAAAACTACCGAAATAGTATAGTCTCACGATAAAACGGAAATCGTTTAATTATCTTGCATCAAATATTTGCTGTACTCGATCCGGCGTTTGACTTCAATTTTGTATCGATAAGTATTGTGCTTGGATGTTCCATTTATAAGAAAAAAAGAGAGATTGAAAGACCCGTGTCTTGCAAAAACGGGTCTTAACCCATATGCGGCAAGAGTAGCTATAACCCAGCCTGCGCATCTCGCAGTTTGGTACGGAGATACCTGATGAGACCACGAAACCTTCTGCCACGCTGGCCGAAACGTCTTAAGACCCATTTTCGCAAGACGCGGCTATGAAAGTATAATGCGTCTAAATGAAATATAAATACACAAAAGATTTCGATATCGAAAAAAATAAACACATAATAAGTCATGTGAGAACACATGATGATATGTCCCACAGTATAATTTTCATTTACGAACATTTATAGTGTGGTTTGGATATACGTGCACTTAATAACACGCATTTCATGCGTTAAACATGCGACTAACAAGTGACAGAACACAAAAATATTAAATCTTTATTTTAATTTTATTATTTAAAAACGTAATTGTTCTTTATTTCAAAGTCAGGATTTACGTGAAATATCTGACTTTAGATATTTCTTATTCAAACTTACCTTCATCTTTGTAATTATTAGTGGAGTTTGTGTGAATTCTGTATCAACTGATTAGAGATTGTAAATCAATCTCATTTTCTTCCTTAATGTGTTTGCAAAACCTCACCACTGTAGACATTAAAATTAAATTAGATCTGTTTTTGCTTTTTTCGTGGCCGTTCGATTGGCCTACGTTAAAAAAAGTCGAACTTCATGTCCTGTGACTGTTATATTAAATGCATTCAAAGACAGCACATTTGCAGTACTTTCAACTCTTTGATTGCAATTTTAATCGATTAGGTAATAAGTTTTACTATCTGTTTTGATGTGACTATATTTAAGCTTTTACAAGTAATTTGTTTTTGGACAAACGTATCAATCCCATTCCAGTGGTTATATTCAAGTTCTGAAAATAATTTACTTAAAAATCTTCAATTATTTGTTTAAACTGTATTGTGAAATTCTGCTTTGACATTATAATGTAATAAACATTAACTGGCTCCACACAATTATTATTCAACCTTCTTATTGAAGCTCATAAACCCTTCTTCTTGCATACTTATATAAAATATTAATTATTTAGGATAAGACTATTAATATCAGTCATGTTAAAGCCTCTGCTCCCGACCAAAATTGTTCGACAGGGAATCTCAGTGCATTTTTGCACATTTGTAGGTTAACATTTCAAGAGCATTAATGTCGCCCTTGATTGCAAAAGTCTTATTGTAAAGTTTTCAATACTTTGTTTAACAACAGAGTAAACATACCTGGGTCCGTATTCACCAAACAATTCTTAGACTTAAGTCTAAGAATAAAGAAAATTCTTTAAATTAGAATATTCAATGATTTCTTTAATTTTGAGTCAAACTCTGCAGTAAACATCTTTATCTATATTATTCTTCATATAGAACATTTTGTTAATTACATAATCACCAGTGGAGGCCTGTATATATTCTAACACTGAACACATTTTTCTTGGTTCAAAGTCTATTCTTTATTCTTAAGTCTAAGAATCGGTTGGTGAATACGGGCCCAGTAAACAATCGATTTTATTAAAAATGTGATTGTTGTCAATGTGGTTTTAAACAATACATGAAACTTAATAAATTTGTTCAGAAAAGTTAGGTGCGATGTATTTTGATGATAATGTTTTATGTGTTGCCGTCATGTTTGCAAAAGGCCAGCAATGTACGTATCACGTAGACATCGGAAAGTATATCCTAGGACATTTTTACAAAAAAGTAACGCTTTAGTAGTAGTGTGTCTTTATAATTTATAACGTTTAATGTTTAAACGATTTCAAATGGATATGATATTCAATGTAATTTTGTTTTAAAATAAAGAAAGCAATCTAATCGACATGATCCCGAATAAAACCCCAACCAAAAATACTGGTTCCATTGGTAAACTACTTACGTTTTGTTATCTATAAATATTGTTGTAGCATATTATCTGCTGTTCACAATGAATTAAGAACTCGGATATTAAATTAAACAAGCAAAGTATAATAAAAACCTTTTTTCTCTTGATTTTTATTCTGTTGATGTTTATTCTGCTGTTTTTTATTCTGTTGATTTTTATTATGTTGATGCTTATTCTGTTGATGTGTATTCTGTTGATGTTTATTCTGTTGATTTAGTCTGTTAATTGTTATTTTGTTGATTTTGGTAATAAATCATATCAGAATAAGAATCTGCATTTTCGATTTGTCATTGATTGTTAAGCAATTACAATAAGTTATGAGGGCAAAGTGTTAAAATTTAATTAATGATCTCACAACGATAAAAACAAAGAATGAATATATAATCTTGGATCAGTTACGTATAAAAATAATTCAAGTGGAAATATGGAAATTCATGTAAGTCACTTAAGTCCTCCACAACTTACTCTTGGCCATCTTTGTGAGCTCTATGATGGGTCAGGACTGACATAAATATTGTTACACTATATCTCAAGATACATTATTAGAAGAGTAGTTCCTCTAACCCGTCAGCTAGTATTGTACGATAACAGTAAGGCATCACACACAACACTTGTTAAATGATAAAAACAGGGATCGCCGCTTCGGAATGGTCAATGTAAAGCAGTGGGGTTGAAACTTAATCAGGTTTGAAGGGTACACAGAACTCATTATTAAATAAGAATATAACAATAATCATATAACAAATAAGTTGAGTTTTAATATTGGCTTACTCAAAACATTATAATATTTATATTAAAGGTACTATGTCAACTAAACTCTAAATGCCATTCGTTAAAATTGGTAGGTTGGTTTTAAATAGCCCCTATAAATATAATATACATGAATTGCGACATGGACTAAGTGGGATGATCGTTAGCGGTTGACAAGACGCGTCCAGACGAAGCGCATACCTCTGTTAGGAACTAGGATTGTTTTAACTTACCTGTTAACGTATAATATCAGATCATAAATTACAAAAAAACGACCAATTACCAACAAATCTTATCGAGGTCATTATACATGTAGAATATAAACAAATATCAAAGAAATCAAATCTAAGGTTTTGATTTTTGTAATATATAGATAATACCATACATAGGAAATAAACGGCGGCACTGATCTTAGTCTTGCCAAACAGCGCGTAATGCTTGATTCCATGATATTTCTTTAATGAGGCTTCTATACAGATTAAAAAGAATTGTTTCAATTGTCGTTATAACAGATTTTTTATTAGCTTTAAATGCTGATTTTGTAGGAACAACAAAGTATCCAGGTTTCAGGACAATCATGATTTATTTTCACAGTAAAATAATAATGTCATTATGATTTTTCAGCTATGCTTGAGGAATTGGAAAGACGTACAGTGTTAAAGATGTTTTTTAAGATAAATTAACACTGTGTGACTTGAATTGTTTATTTATAGCAAGTCCTGGTGTTATCCGCTGATAATGTTTCAGGCTTAATCACATTGAATACATTAGGAAAGTCTTAAATAAATAGAGGATATTTGTTGGATTCGGTGAATTATCGATTTTAATTCACGAGTGATCATAGAAAATAATATTTTCTATGATTATGAGTGAATTAAAATCGATATTCCACCGAATCCAACACATTTTCTTTTTATTTCATGCTTTTTCCACAGTTAATATACATTGTTAAAGAGTTTAACTAAATAAAAAATTTCGCTGGGATAATGACGTCATTTCGGCAAAAATGACGACATTTCTCAGTCAACAGTGAACATTATCGACAATTTTCACTGTTAATTTGTACTGTTTGAAACAGTGAAATTATCAGTTTTAATTCACTGATATTTCTCTATAAACCACCGGAAAGCATGAAATGAATTGTTCAAGATTTGAAAAAAATCCTTGTTCATTCACTTTATTAAACGTCAAGTCGAATAAAATTATTGTTAAGAATGCTTATAAAAACACCGAAGGCTACCCCAGGGAAGGTACCATACTGTATAATAGCATTTATTGATTGTAGAAATTTTAATTTATAAAACTTGTTTTACACGATACTTCGATTATCAACATCAATATTTGATGATCAGTTTGTCTGACAGCAAAATACGGCCTCTTAGACGTTCACGTTTTAGTGCTCATGGTGAGCATTTGATATACCGTGAGATACGGACGCAATGACTGTGTCACATTTATCATATGAACTTAAGCGCTTAGAGCTTTGATCATGCCTCTGGTGTAAAAACTGGTGACGCCCTTGGAGAACATGATACATATAGAAAAGTGACATTTTATAAAATATCTTTAATGATAGAAGTGTAAATGTTGGTAGATAACATCGTTTAGTGGACCTCTACAAAGTTTGTTTGATTTTTATCCCTGTAGTAAAAAGAAGCCCAAAACCAGGGGTCTCTAGTATACGTTTGAGCTGTAGTCAGTCTGGTGAGCCTTCGAGGATCTGAGCAGCGTCGATATTTGTTTAAGTGCAGTTTACTCTTAACACCACGATTATCTTACTCTCCCAAATGCATCAGAGCACATTAGGTATGTTGCAAGTACATTTGGCATCAAGGTCAACCAAAAATTTACGTAGAACATAAGCTCCGCGTTAAAAAGTCATGAGAAAGATTTCCTGCAATATGTGAAACATTCTGAAGAAAACATGTTCAGTCATAAATTCATAATGTTATTGGTGACATGGTTGGTGTTGTTCTTGCAGATGCAAGACGCAAAACTGTTGAAACGATCGAACTGTGCCCGTGAGATTTCCTCATGGACAGGATTTGTTTAGAGAATGCGAAAAACAAAGAATTTCGTGTAGTTGTCGGCATAGATAATTATCATCATCTTTGCAAAAAGTACGCTAAAATACTCTGCCGTACAGACTGCAGCAGCTCGTGATAATTTTACTCACGTAATTCATACGCTAGAATGCCAACTGCCAATGTCGGAACCAGTGAAAGATCTGGATTTCGGAATTTTTAAGACACAACATACTCTGGAATAAGCATTTTGTCGAAGTCTTCATGAAAAACATCATCGAGGATGGCCTAGAACAAGAACCAGTTTCAACACTTGTGATTGAGCGTTGCAAACAAAGACTACAACACATTTCCACGTATCCATCATTTGATAATATACATGTAAATGATGAATATTTTTTATTGTGGAATTATAATGATGCGTTGCGAGAAGTGTTGTTCATTGAGCAAAGAATTTTTTGTCTTTGTCGGCATAGATAATTATCATTATCTTTGCAAAAAGTTCGCTAAAATATTCTGCAGCAGCCTATCTCGTGATTATTCTACTCGCGTAATTCATACGCTTGAATGCCAACTGCCAATGTCGGAACCAGTGAAAGATCTGAATTTCGGAATTTTTAGACACAATATACTCTGGAATAAGCATTTTGTCGAAGTCTTAAATACATTATCGAGGATGGCCTAGAACAAGAATCAGTTTCAACACTTGTGATTGAGCGTTGCAAACAAAGACTACAACACATTTCCACTTATCTATCATTAGATAATATAGAAGATGAATGTCATAAATTGTTCAATTTGTCGGAGGTGTTGGGAGAAGTGTTGTCGAAAATTAAGTAAGCAAAGGGTACCGTTTTATAAGACGTGTTGTTAAAGTTAGAGCTTTTGTTGTTTTCAGTATCAATATACAAATGTCAGTATTAATATCATAGAATATATATATATATATATATATATATATATATATATATATATATGTGTGTGTGTCAATCAGTTTCAAAAACAGATCTGCTCATTCTATTTGTTCATTTGGTGACAAAAGGTTCGCGTTCCAAATGCCAGTCAGTGTTGATCTTGATCATGTATATCTCAAAAATGAATGGAATGTGTAAACAGGCAGATTTTGCTTACATATATCAATATGATGTTGCTCAATTTGATAACAGTCTAAACTCTTATGACGTTCACGACATGTGATATGAATACTGAAGCTAGGTGCTGCATTTAATTTATCTTCAATCATAAGATGCACATATTTACATACGTGTATGCGTTTATAGCTAGTGGATGCATATTGCATACAATGGTTTTAGTGGCTATCATAAATCCTACTTCTATAATGAACATGAATATGTGCATTTCCATCATGAACAATTCTATATAGGCTATATCAGTGTACTAGACATCTCCTTAATATATTGACAATAATAGTAAAATATGTGTGTGTTCTAGTCATTTTAAGTCGTTTAAGTTGGTACATACATTCGTTAGGACAAGTTTCTACAAATTGAATTAAAGGAATGTTTATTTTATATTTATAAAAAGTTACACATTTTTACAAAGATCAGGTTTTTTTTTACAAAGCTGATGTTATTGTTTTTAATGTAAATTCATACATGTTTTGACGGGCGTTTATTTTGTGTGTTCTATCGTGGAAGAAAACATTGTTTTGGCTGAAATATATATCTTTATTAATGACATTATATATAATTAATATATCAAAAATGTAAACTCTTTGAAAGTACAGCATCGAGTGTACTTAAATATATCAATACTATTAATACACAAATACAAGTAATTCATGATCCGACGGTGATTATTATAATACAAACAATACAAATACAATTGACACGACCCTTACATAATCAAAATACTAAAACATAATAACATGAAATATATATTTATTAATGAAAGTATATATAATTAATATATAAAAGATATAAACCTTTGAAAGTTAAGGATCGACTGACAGATTTTAGATGCACGAGATCGATATTGAACCTATTAGTGCATGGGAAAATTGAGGAGTAATCTGAGTATTAGTCAAACTATAAACTCGAAACTGTATGTATTAGATGAATTGAGTTAATTTCACCTTGAGAAAAACGACTTACGACTAAATTGAATAAGCAACTAATCGACGTTTACATTAAGTATCAAAATATCTACAGTTGTAATCCCTTAGAAAAGTCGTGATTTACTATTAATTGATTAATTAAAATCAATATAATACAACACAACACCGAATAGTAAATTATTAATTCAATACACTTCATAAATTATTTTATAATGAAAATGATCTGTAACACATGTACATTATCCATCACGATTTGTGTGATTAAGAGCTATTTTATTGAATTACTTCAATCATCTTGGTTGGTATTGTACATGAGTGATTCAACAACTATTTCATTTTATTGTTTAAAATAGTAGCTTTATTCTATAGTTTGATGTATCATGTATATAAAGTTTATTTCTTTGTTTAATTGTGAAAAATATCAGCAGAAGTCAGTCTGCAAAAATTGGAGACTTGGCTGAAATGAGATACAGCATGTTTGCATAATTCATTTCTCAAAAACTGTAAAATGACTAATTTATTGAATTGCTGTTTGAACAGTTCAATATTTACTTTTCTGTGCTTTGTGTAACTTGTTTAAGTGAATGCATGCTTGTTTTAAATACTTGCATTTTCATAAATTTGTCGTTATTTAACTTTGACATAATCCCATAGCATTCCTGATAAATTGAACAATTAAAATAATTTTATAACATATTTCGATGCTGTTAATGTATTAAATCGTAGAAAATCGGCGTGAAGGGTACTACTGTTCACCAAATCAATCTACACGCATTCTCGGCGAGGAAGAGTTTGCGGCGCGGAAGAGTACACTTTACATAATTTGTTTGCATATTGAAAGTAGTGCACTTCAAATGTCTTCATGAGGCCACCCCCTCGAAGTCCTGGACTGCGTCGCTGCTCCAGGTCCGCCCCATCCGCCCTCTATGCTGGTAAATCCGCTGCTCCCGTCCCACTCCTGGCGATTTTAGTGGCAACCTAAACCACTATATCTCCATACCCTACGAACAATTAGCGTTCCACTTGGGGAACCCCGAGCCTCGAGTTCTGGGAGACATCGAAGCCCCGTTCCGCTCCTGACGATTACAGTGGCAACCCCTAAAACACTATATCTTCATCTTCTACGGACATTCCGCTTGGGGAACCCCGATCTTTGAGTTCTGGGAGACAGCGAACCTAGCTGTAGAGAGGACGTCCGGCTCGAGGGATGACGATAAAAGCTGAATTAGCAGAGCCGCCCGCAGAAGTTCCCCTATCCGGCCCTCCTCAAACGGTGTAGTTGCTGATCTGCCCCTGTGATTTTTAAGGAGAGCTGTGTTACGCGATTATAATATAACACGCCGTGGACTATTTTCATTAGACAACGAGCGTATTTCGGGATCAGTCAATTGAGAATCTCTGAACATTTCCCAGCCAAATCAGATCCCGCCCCCGCTGTACTACCAGAAATCAGTCAAGCACTATCAACTAGGTTACGCAAAAGACGCATGATAGTGTATCGCAATCTAGACATCCCATGGTCGATCAGCAGTCGTTTTATCTTTTCTGATCTATGAAAAGCCTCAGATTTGGAATGACCTGTTCTGCGCAAAAATACCACTTCACTGACGTAGCACATAGTAGACTATTTTAATAATTTATAAACTTCCTCTTCCGCGACACGTATAGTTTAAAAAAATGTTGTTGTTTTTTTGTCTTTTTCAATGTACGATCCGTTCAAAATTATTCCATTTAACACGATATTCATACTATGTGTCAATGTGTTAATGATTATAGTTCAAGACCTGAAACCGCGCAGCGAACTCTTTCACGGCGCAAATGCGGAAGTTATCATACTTTGGGTCTCTTACAAATCTGGGCCGGTATTCATAAAGCACCTAAGGTGAAAATTACCTAAGGTTACAAATATTTTCCTTAGTTTTATGCGTTTTTTCCCTTAACTTTGCGAAATTCCCTAAGTTTGTATTCATAAAAATCTTAACCTTAGGAAAATCCTTAGGACTGTTATTTTTCCCTAAAAAGTTAAGGTTCGTACATAGCTGCCTTAACTTATCGACTAAATCCTTAAATATGGCGACAAAACAGACGATATTTTCATTTTACAACCATTTCTGCGTTTAATTTTCATAAAAAATAAATGTATTTTTTACTTTTGATGTTCGATGTTTAAGACTACTGTTATATCACTCACAATCGGTATTTACGCATACCGGAACTTCATAACAAATATGGCGGATCAAAATATACACCAACTTATTTGATCAAATGTCTGTGTTTGTTTGGTTCAAACGATGTCTGGGTGTATGATAACGTGAACCATTCTTTTGTTTTTGAAATAAGTCATCAAAAGATTCGGTATGCTTTTCGTACATCCGGACTGTTCACCATTTAAAATCGAACTAGAAGTTGACGTCGAAGAATGAGATGATTTTTAATTTTGTGTTTGGGCAGCGTTGGAACTGGATTAATAAAAATCATTATCCAGTGGAAATCCCATCTGTCCGATATATTGACCCATGGTCCTGGGAGCATGAATCTTACTTGTGTCAACCTTGATGATTAGTGTCAACTGGCCAGCCTTTATTATTATATTAGTTTCATCAAACAGGTACTGTTTATCTATAGTAATCTATGTTTAGTTTTACATGACAACATCTGCTGAATTGTAAACCATTTTATTGCAGAATGCCAAGAAGAAACTTCCGTGAACGTGTAGATGTCTTAGATAAATTAAATAACACTGAATTAATTGAAAGATACAGATTTGACAGAGATGGAATTTTATTTTTAAACCAGCAGCTTGAGCATATTATATCTCCCACAACTCAAAGACACCACAGTCTCAACAGCATTGAAAAAATATTATTAACACTGCGCTATTTTCCCTCATCAAGCATACAACTTAATGACGGTGACATCCATGCCGTAAGTCTCTCGGTCGATTACTGCAGTAATCGATGCCCTGACACTGCCTGAAATTGTGAGGCAATATATTTGTCTGCCCACAACTTTATGGGATGTCAGACAACAGAAAACGGACTTTTTTAATGTTGCTGGCTTTCACAACGTTATTGGGGTTGTAGATGGAACACATATACAGATACAGGCACCAACAGTTGATGAACCCCAATATGTCAATAGAATCGGGTACCACTCCATTAACACACAGGTAAACTGTATATGCCATGCTCCTAGAAAGACTGCTTTCATATAAACAGTGTATATTATAGTATAATATAATACATTACATCGTGCGTGTTTTCTACTTTAGTCAGTCCACACATTGGCTGCATTACATGAGGACCACTTATTATATATATCACATCTATTTGTCATTGTAGCTTGATTGGTCATTGTTGGCTCGGTAAGTATTAACTTGCATGTACCTCGGGTACTCACTTAAGTATACGTACATGTACCTCGGGTACAGAAAATATACTTAAACGTACCCAGTCAATATTATACTGTACCCGAGTTGTATTTCCGCCTAAAACAGATGTAGTAAAACGTGCTATCGATTACAGTTAAACGATATTCAATTGTTCATCTTAAGCAAACTTCTATTTAAAAAAACTGCATCAACATGCCTTTTGAGTATTAGTTCCGATAATATAGAGGCCATTAAACAGAAAATTGACATAAATGCGAACACAATTAATTAAAAAAAATAGTTGACAACCACCGATTTAGCGTAAAAATTCCCTGGTACATTTTAGTATATTTACAATACCGGGGTACTATGTTAGTTTACTTAAGAGTACCCGGGTACATGTGAGAAGTACCCAAGCCGACAATGACCAAAAGAGCGTCATTGTATGTAGTTGCTTATAAAAAAATATTTACATTGACGTGCATACATGAACTACAGTAACAGTAACATACTTGCATATCACTTGGACTTCAATATTGATATGTATTTTTTGTGAATGTTCAGCTTAAAAAAATACAAACATATTTTAATTTGTTAGAAAAATCATTCATCGCTGGTGTAGTTTAAATTCTCAACTAAAAAATATAATTTATAGGTGTTTGGGTCATATAAAAATAATTTATTGAAAGGTTTAACTCCTCAAACTTCAATTTTTCCATTATTTATTAACGCCCTGCCAATAGTAATAACTGATATACATATTTAATTCGAAAATTATTTTCAATGACAATTGACTTTGTGTACATTTATACACATTACTGTTTCTTTTGACAGATCATTTTTGATGCTAGCTACCATATTAGAGATATTGTTCCAAGATGGCCAGGTTCGGTGCATGATGCCCGAATCCTTCGTAACAGTGGAGTGTACCAGTTCATGGAGGACAACGTTGAGCAAGAAAGACACCAATACTTGCTGGGGGATTCGGGCTACCCCTGTAAACGCTGGCTTTTGACCCCATTTTTACGGCCTGATGGTGAACATCAACTTAACTTCAACATGTATGAACCAAATTACAAATTTTTGGATAACATGGCTATAAATATATATCTGTTGGTCGATAAAGATATTCGAAAATATTGCATACACTGCACATGACTAACTTTTAACCCAGTAGTACTTATTGGTTATATAAACTTTATGTTATTTCTTGTTATAATTCAGTGCTCATAAACGAACCAGGTCTGTGGTGGAGAGGGGGATAGGGCAGCTGAAACGATGATGGGGTGTGCTTCATGGGGAGATAAGAATGCAGCCACTCAAAGCATGCAAGTATGTTCAGTTTGGAAACGGTCAGATCCATGGTGTTTTTAACAACTAACTGTGCCACCAACTTTAAACACCCTTTATTGTATGAAGTTAAAATGCACAGTAAATTGATCTCAAATAGTTAATTATAAGCATGTCATTTCATAATTTTTAAAGAATTACATGTTTTGCAGCACCCATTTGACAAAAAAGTAGAAGCTGCTTGTTTAAATAGAACACTTTCATCAAATTTGACAAATTTACTTTGCTCTTTCTCTATGCATACACACCAGATTCTGAACTGAACTACAGTTATTATTATTAAAAGTAGTAGCATAAGTATTATTTGCATTAGATTTTAACAAATACAAGTACTATAAGTTACACAGTACAATAATTCAGAAAAACTTCTCTGTATTCAACAATAACCTAGTAATCCCTTTGTATGCATGTATTTTTAAACCAAAATATCACCACGTGTTGATTTAGAAACAAAATGTGTCACTGTGTTACCATATGTTCATGTTTCAAATATATAAATTGTTAAAATAGTCAATGTTTACATGAAATGAATTAGAACAATATATACCCTGACAAATTGTGTAAAATACTGGCTCCAATAACTAAAAATTTAAATTAAATTTCAGGATCATTTTGTGTTGTGGTGTATTGCACAATATCTGCAAAACTAGGAACATTCAAATGGATGAAGTGAACATTGAAGAACTGCAAGACCAACTGGAACATTATGCTGGGCTTGAAGATGGTCTTCACTACAGGAATGTTATTGCAAACACATTTTTCTAAACTGTTGCTTTTATACCTCTAGTATGCCAGTATATATATATATATATATATATATATATATATATATATATATATATATATATATATATATATATATATATATATATATATATATATATATATATATATATATATATATACTAAACATGCATCTGTAAGTTTATATAAAAGTATGTATTGGAGAAACACAAAAACTTAACTTGTATATGGAAATGATAATCATTTTCATATACAAGTTTTTGTGTTTCTCCAATACATACTTTTATATAAACTTACAGATGCATGTTTAGTATGTGTAATATAAATATACTGGCATACTAGAGGCATAAAAGCAACAGTTTAGAAAAATGTGTTTGCAATAAAACACAAAAAACTTGTATATGGAAATGATTATCATTTCCATATAAAAGTGTTTTTGTTTCTCCAATACATAATTCATCATCATTGATATATATTAACAATAAATTGTTGATGCAATAATAAATGTTACTGTTCATACATATACTCTAGTGTGAATAGTGTGGTAAATATACATGAAAACAAAGGTTTAACTTCTTTCAACAAAGCAAACTTGCATACTTAATTTAAATAATTATTTTAGCATTTGTGACATTTCAAACTTACTGCCTACAATTAGTCCAAAAATCATAAAAAAACATAAAGTTGATGAAGTTCATGAACAGGAATAAAACAAATAATAGAATTATATTATGTCTATTTTATCAAAAATTAAATTATTATGTTGTTATGAAGATAAAGTATAGTTATATTTAAGATAAACTAACCTTAAATATAACTAAACTTTATCTTCATAACAAAATAATAATGTAATATTTGATAAAATACACATAATATAATTATACTATTTGCTTTATTCTTCGCCAAGTCGCGCCAACTGGGCCTTGTACAGTCTAATTTGTAGTTCCATCTTTCTCTTCTTCAGAACATTCAGTTCGTTCAGACTGCAATGACTGCAACTAAATGGATACATTGTATTTTAAATATTGTATTTTAATTATTTAATTTTAATTTCATTCTCAAAAATAAAGTTGATATTTTTAAATGGCTTCTTTTTTGTTATAATGAAACATTGTAAATATTGATAGCACTACATGTTCAATCATTCATATTTTGCACATGCATATGCTATCTAGATCAATGTGTAGAATAATTTATTATATTTAAAAATACATTCATTTAAATCAATAATTACTATAAAAAAGACATGGTTCCGAGATGGCTGGGTTCAGTGCATGACGCACGAGTCCTCCGAAATGTAAATAATGTATATGGGTTTTACCTCAGTGACCTATTTAATGTGTCAACATGATATTAAAGGGACTTCTTTATAAAAATGGGTGTCTAATTCTTTTATTTTGTCTGATTTTGTTTAAAAATAATGTATGTTGTGTCTCATTTAGTTGAGGAGACATTGTAAAACTGTTTATAATGTTAGACACTATCTTATATTCAGTATATTACAATACTTTAACCTATTGAAAATATAAAGACAATTTACAGTTCAATGGTAATAAGTTGTGTATCTTTGAAAGTATTATACCATGTGGTAGCTGGTTTGACTGCAGAAACAGCATGTTCCCCATTTGTATCGAGTCTGTAAAAGTCAATAGGCTTTTTTTTAATTAGTTTGTGATATTCAATAAGTGTTTGAAACACACTGAACGAAAATTTAAATAAATTTAAGTTGTATTCTCATTAATACATGTATATCCAGTCCAAGAGTATACCTTCTTTTCACAGCTCTGTTGTCACATTGTTGTGGCGGTGCAGGTGATGGTGGTTCAACTGTTGTTGCTTGACTGTAATATATATTTTGTTTGCCAATGACCATTCTATATGCTTGCATTTTCTTTTGAACTACGCTAAGTACAAAATTAGATAGAATTATGAATATATTGTACTTATTGTTTGTATGCAACAAATACAAAACATGTTTTAAAATGGAACAACAAAAGAGTAATTGTAATTTTGGTGTTTTATATTTGTGCAATCACAATTTGAATTTCTTGTACGATTCTAATTATTGATCATTACTAGTAGTTGAAATAGAAAGCCAAGCTTTTGGAATGGGGCATTATTGTAAGTTTGTGTTTTAATACTTGTATTATGTTGTTAAGATACTTTTGCAATATTGGTTGTGTTCATGCTATTGGCCTTTTATTGCATTTTACTCCATAGTTTGCGATATTTTTAAATTATAAAAAATTGTCAAAGTACCTTATGTGTGTTTAAAAGAATAGATTTATGCCAGTTTTGTGTTTTGTGTATTGGTTTGTACCTGAATGGTGTAAAAGGTTGTAATACATTCCATAACAATGAATATTAAATTACCTTGTGTCTGTCAACTGGATAAAGGTTGTATCCAGGGTGAATGGGGCAACGCCTTGCACAGCCGCACTCTCCTTTCCAACAACTGCCATGACGGACTCAGTTATAATATCATATTTTGACTGGAAGGGAGCACTTCCTGTAATGTGTCAATATAAATGTAGGTTATGTACAGGCAGGAAAATTAAGTTGTTTTTTTCAGTTTACTAACATTAACATTTCTATATTAAATCTATTATTGCTGCTTTGAGAGAAGCTTTTTGGACTTGCATTTACATTCTGAACTTCCATTTTCACATTGACATCATATACAGGTAATTTATTGCAATTTATAATTTTTGAAAGCATTTTAAAATGTCATGTGGGGTGTATAGTATAAATATAAGTTTTTATAAAAGAATAAATAATATTAATGGTGTTACTACAAACATATTGGGGAAAAAAAATTAAGTTTCACCAGTCAAACTTAGCAGGCGCTGGTGATCATTATATATCCCCTGTGCTTGGAGACATTGTTTTCCCATTTTTTTTCAAGCTGGTCTGCTGTGCGATGTGGACCAGTGGTATTTGCAGAGAACATTTCTGCAACTTCAGCCCACATCTCATTCTTGGTTACCCTGGAAATCTCTGCATAAACAATAATAAAATGCTATAGCCAAGTAAAATGCCACATGACTTTTTGAGAGTACATAAATGTGCTCATGTATTTTTAGCTCGGCTGTTTTCGGAGAAAATCCAATGTATTGTCATAACCAGCTTGCTGTATCGTGTCGTCCGCGTCGTGCTAAAACCTTAAAATTTTGTTAAACTTTTGAACATTGGTTCTAAAATGAAAGTGCTTCCATCTACAACATTGAAACTTTATATGTAGCTGCACCTTGATGATTTCTACACGCCACATCCATATTTGGGTCACTAGGTCAAAGGTCACATGTCACTGTGACCTCTTAAAAAAAATTCTGACAATCTTTCATTTATTCAAATCTGTACCTGCAGCCGAACGTTGGCATCCGTTATGCGGTTCTCTTGTTATGTTAACATGACAACATTTTCAGTAATGAAGTAACAAATAGTATTTCACCTTGTAATTGACATCAACATTTGAAAATACAACTTGCATGGATGTAATACGTATTCGTGTTGGAACATGTATTCATTTTATAGTTGAACTTTTTTTTAAATATTTAGCAAATTCTTTTTAACAGAATAAGGCAATGAAACAATTATTACCATGTTAATTTAATTCTAAAACATTTTCAAATATATTTAAGAATAGACCTACATATTTGTTTCCCAATATGTATATATGAACAAAGGAGAATTATGATTAAAACAAATCATTAACATGTTTAAATAGTTTAGTTATAAAAAATCTATTTATATAAAATATAGTATTAATAAATTACTCACTGCTGGTAAACCTATGGATATTGTACTTGTGACGCGAAAGGCCCGTGTCTTTATATTCCTCGCCCATAAGCTGGGAAAGGAGAGAGTTTTCTTGCATAGAAAAATTAGGCGATCTCTGCTTTGCCATCTCAGCCATGATTATCGTCTGCGTTTACTTCCGGGTTTTTCCAATTGTGTACATGCTTATTGTTGTTGAAAACAAGGTCGACGAGAAAAGTATGTTATCGATTCAGAAATAATGTGGCAACTGTTTCGATACATACCGAATCCGTAAACCTCACATATATATCCTTTTTGTATCAATTACCCACCATTAACACTAGTAACACCCGTTCAATTTGATTACAACGTATTCCGCTAAACAATTGTCTGCCATTTTGCGACCTAATTATAGATTCGGTGAAGCGGTTACTAAAATAGTACGAATCGTCGCACAGACGAAATCGGATAATTTTGCCTTAGTTTTTAAGTTGAAATCTTACCTAAGTATTAACCTAAGGTTCTTTATGAATACGAAATTTAAGGAAATCCTTACCTTAGGAAAATTGTTTGATAACTAAGGAAATTTCTTCCTTAAACCTTAGGTGCTTTATGAATACCGGCCCTGGCTTGCGAAACTTGTTATAAACCTTATTTGTTCGCAAGCGAACAACTAATAAACGCTATCCCTTTGACTCGGTGAACTGGAATTTCATATTAACCAGAAATATCTTAAACGAAGGTATTCGGCGATATAATTATGGTATGTCAATAAATACTATTTTGTATTAATTTAACAAGAATAATTCCACCATATTGACCAATTTATTAAGCATGAGCGCGATGATTCCCGATACTATTAATAATCGAATCAAATAACAATGTCCGACAAACCACTAAAACAGGTCTGTTCGGAGAACGCGCGTATAAATATTTCAAATATGTACGGATAGTTTGCGTGTGGTCGGTTGACTTATATGTTTTCATTTCATTTCTGTTCTGTTTCTATAGATCTAATAATGCGAAATATGCCACGAAATCTGGCGTAAAACCCCGTAATCGATTTTCGTGTGATGCAGTTAAGAAATACGCAGAAAAAGAAATTCGTTATTTTGATTTCATTTATATAACTCTTTATCTTTCACCAACACCAACCACAATCAACGCCGTACATCTTTTTAAAGATAGTTCTTATTGATATTATTATGTTTAAAGAATACTTATATTAATATTAAAACCAGCTTTTCGCATCGATGGCAAACTTCGCATTTTGACTCGTTACTCGTTCATTAAATCGTCCGGGAATGACATAATGGCCTATCGATAAACGTTGATAACACAGTATTGGTTTCAATATGAGAAAAACAAAAAATACCGAAATAGTATAGTCTCATGACAAGACGAAAATCGTATAATTATCTAACATCAAATATTTGCTGTACTCGGTCAGTCGTTTGACTTCAATTTTTTATCGAGAAGTATTGTGCTTGGATGTTCCATTTAAAAAAGAGATGTTGAAAGACCCGCGTCATGCAAAAACGGGTCTTATCCCATATGCGGCAAGCGAAGCTATAGCCCAGCCTGCGCATCTTGCAGTTTGGTAAGGAGATACCTGATGAGACCACGAAACCTTGAGCTACGCTGGCCGAAACGTCATAAGAACCATGTTCGCATGACGCGGCTATGAAAGTGAAATGCGTGTTAATAAAATATTAAAATACCATATATTTCGATATCGAAATTTTTTTTAAACACATACGTAGTCATGTGAGGACATATATGATGTTATGTCCCATAGTATAATTTTTATTTACGAACATTTAAGAGTGGTTTGGATATACGTACACTTAATTACACAAATTTCATGCGTTAAATATGCGACTTACAAGTGACAGAACACAAAAGCAATTTTAATCTTTGGTTTTAATTTTATAATTTAAAAAACGTCATTGCTCTAACTTTATTTCAAAGTCAGAATATACGTGAAATATCTTTTTAAAGATAGTACTTGGTTAAACTTAGCTTCATCTTTGTAATTATTAGTGGAGTTTGGATGAATCATGTATGAAATTATGAGAGATTGTAAATCAATCTCATTTTCTTCCTAAGTGTTTTTGCAAAATCTCACTACTGTAGACAATTAAAAATAAATTAGATTGGCGTTTGCTTTTTATGGCCGTTCTATTGGCCTACGTTAAAAAACTTCATGCCCTGTGACTGTTACATTAAATACATTCAAAGAGAGAACAACTGCAGTTCTTTTAGCTCTCTGATTGCAATTTCAATCGATAAGGTGATGAGTTTTGCTATATGTTTGATGTGACTATATTTAAGCTTATACAAGCAAATACCCGGTATACACAGATTATTTTTTTCCACACAACGTATCAATCACATTCCAGTGGTTATATTCTAGTTCTGATACTAATTTACTTATAAAACTTCAATTTTGTGTTTAAATTGTATTGTGAAATTCTGCTTTTATATTATAATGTAATAAACATTAACTGGCTCCACACAATTATTCCTCAACCCTCTTATTGAAGCTCATAAACCCTTCTTCTTGCATACTTATATATAATATTAAATCTTTAGGATAGGCTATTAACATCAGTAATATTAATGCCTCTGCTCCCGGCTTACATTGTCTTAGCTTATTGTATTTTGCACATTTGGTGGTTTACATTTCAAGAGCATTATTGTCGCCCTTGATTGTAAGTCTTATTGAAAAGTTTTCAATACTTTAACAACAGATTGAACATACCTATTAACAATCGATTTGATTCGAAATGTGATTGTTGTCAATGTGGTTTAATACAATACATTAAACTTAATATATTTGTTCAGATAAGTTAGGTGCGATGTATTTTGATGATAATGTTTTATGTATTGCCGTCATGTTTGCAAAATACCAACATTGTATGTATCACGTTACATCGGAAAGTATATCGTAGAATATTTTACAACATAGTAAAGCTTTTTGTAAGTAACGTGTCTTTATTATTTATTACGGTTAGTGTTTAAATGATTTCAAATGGATAAGATATTAAATGTAATTTTGTTTTAAAATAAAAAAATAAGAACAAGCGAAGTATAATAAAAGCCTTATTTCTGTTGATGATTATTCTGTTGATTTTTATTCTGTTGATTTTTGTGATAACTCATGTCAGAATAAAAGTCTGCATTTTCGACTTGTCATTGATTGTTGAACAATAACAACAAGTTATGAGGTCCAAGTGTTTGAATTGAATTAATGATCTCACAAAGTCAATGATAAAAACGATGAATGAATATAATCTTGAATAAGTTACGTTTAAAATTTTAGCCCTCCAAAACTCACTCTTGGACATCTTTGGGAGTTCTCTTGTGGATCAGGACTGGCATAAATATAGAAACAATAGATCTCAAGATACATTATCAGAAGAGTATTTCCTCTAACCCCTCAGCTAGTATTGTACGATAACAGATATGCATCAAACAAAACACTTGCTAAATAATAAAAACAGGGATCGCCGCATTGGAATGGTCAATGTTAAGCAGTGGGGTGGAGACTTATTCAGGTTTGAAGGCTATAAAGAACTCATTATTAAATAATAATATAACAAATAAGGAGAGTTTTAATTTTGTTTGACACAAAACATAATAATATTTATATTAAAGGGACTATTTCAACTAAACTATAAAATTTAATGCCACTCGTTAACATTGTTATTTTGGTTGTAAATAGCCCCTTTAAATATAACTCACTTGAATTGCGACTTGGAATGAGTAAGGGTGATCGTAGGCGGTTGACAAGACGTGTCAAGACGAAGCACATACCTCTTTGGTGAACTAGGATTGTTTTAAGTTACCTGTGAACGTATAATATCAGATCATAAATATTTAAAAAAAAACGACTCATTACCAACAAATATTATCGGGGTCATTATACATGTAAACTAAAAACAAATATCAAAGAATTAAGCGGCGGCACTGTTATAAGTCTGGCCAAACAACACCTAATACATGATTCTATTATAATTCTTTAATGAGGCTTCTATACAGATTTAAAAGAATTGCTTGAGTGGTCGTTATAGCCGATTTTTATTAGCTTTTAATGCTGATTTTGTAGAAACAACAACAACATATTCAGTCTTCAGGGCAATCATGATTTACTTTCAAAGTTAAGTAATAATTTCATTATGATTGCTCAGCTATGCTTAATGCATTGGAAAGGCTTACAGTGTTAAAGATGTTTCAATGATAAATTATTACTGTGTGTCTTGAATTGTTAATTATCAAGCCCTGGTGTTATTCGCTGATAATGTTACAGGCTTAATAACACTGAATACATTAGGAACGTCTTGAATAAAGTTTTCAACATTTAAAAACATAAAAATCAGTGTTCATTCACTTTTTTTAAACGTCAAGTCGAATAAAATTATTGTTAATAATGCTTATAATAAAAACCGAAGGCTACGCCAGGAAAGGTTCCATACTGTATAATAGCATTAATTGATTGTAGACTCCAATGTGACATTTGAATGTATACAACTGTTTATACATAATACTTCGATGATCAACATCAATATGTGATAATCAGTATGTCTGATAGCAAAATACGGCCTCTTAGACGTTAATGTTTTTAGTGCTTATGGTGAGCATTTGAGATACCGTGAGATACGGACGCAATGGCTGTGTCACATTTATCATATGAACTTTAGTGCTAAGAGCTTTGATCATGCCTTTGGTGTCAAAATTGGCGAAGCCCTTGGAGTAAAAAGATAAATATAGCAAAGTAACTTTTTATAAAATATATTTAATGATAGAGACTTTAATGTTGGTAGGTAACATTGTTTAGTGGGCCGTGACGATCGGACGCTTTTGCACGTGTTGTAAGTATGGTTTCACCGTTTTGCACTGGGAAATGGACTAACGCGATGTAATTTTATTTTTTTTTTGCGATTTCATCATTTTAGGTGGGTTCTTACACCAGTAAATTTTAATTTAATTAATTTTAAGAAAACATTATGGTTCGTAAGAATATTCAGTAGCGCCACCGCGAAATTTGCATGTTGTAGGCTACCGACCCCACGCGCTAAAGCGTCCGATCGTCACGGATGAATGATGGTATCGTAAGCTTGCACAAATGTAGTCAAAGGGGCACATATTCAATTTTCAATCAAAATCTTTACTCATAACTGATGTATTCAAGTTTAAAAATTGTTGCGTTAAAAAATCTTAATGTGGGTATTGCGTTAGAAAAGTCTCCTAGTGTATTTTCAAGGACTTTGTCCACAACTAATACTTAAGCAGTACTGAGGACTATATAATTGAGTTAATTGTAACGGTAATACTTTTTGCAATTCAGGTGTATAACTTCATTAAGACAATAGCATTGGAGTACAGTAAGCAGATTTTAATAGGAAAGTTGTGTTCATCGCCGAACCAAGCACCTCGGAGGCCCACGCGGTGGTGTTGTATTTGTTGATACTACAGTTAACATTTATGGATTTTCGTAATAAAAATAATTATGAAAGGTAAGAAAGTCAAATATGATTGTATATTTCAACATTTATCTGATATATTAATAAGGGATATACACGCAAACGATTACACCTTTACTACCGAGAAATACATTGTTGCAGGCCAAGTAAGTATGTAAGTAAAACAATTCCTCCTGCACGGTCTCATGGGGCCCCTAAAAGTCGCGAGACCCATAGTCAGTTGTCTACACTGCCTAATGGGTTATCCAGGACTGGTTGTATTTAAAGGAACTGATCAAAGTGACAGTGTACATAAAATAATCACTCCATTCATTTTTCTTGCTATTGTGACTCTTTATTTATATAAATTAGGTATTGTAACGCTTTCTAAGTTATCATTTACTGAAATCTTACTGAAAGATACATGTATTGTGAGATGCCTATGTACTAATTCCAAATATAAACTAAAGGTGACTCAAATAGGAAACAAATGTATCTCATGGAGTAACATGTATACTTTTTCATGGTATTTCTAGTAAGTCTCCGCAATGTTTTTAGGCGTATAGCAAATGTTTTACAACATTTTAAAGGCGCGCCGAACCTCATCTTTTGCCCAGAATTATTCACAAAGCTGACTATTTGAGTGTAAATCATTAGTGTATGTTTAATGTCTGAAATACATATACACGTATTACACGACTCAGTACGCATAATTTGCCCTCTGCAAATAAGTATAAATATTAAGGTAGCGCACCTCTAATGGGCACATATCCAAATATAATCTAATTAATTATTTTCTTAATCAGCATCATTTCACTGAACTACATGCAAATTTGTAGGTAGGCTTTCCATGCTTTTTAAAGAAATATACCGATTTTTTCAAAACCACCCCCACGCTCGGCTTTTGTCCAGTTTTTTTTCACCCCTGGGGTATATAAAAGTTCCATAATTCATTCAAATTTCCAAATATGGGCATGCAGTTGGTGTGTACAGATGCTGTAAAGGTGTTTAAAGTTTAAACAAGATGAAATAAGTATTCTTTTACAGACATTTATTTTTTACAAATTTTTATCTATGGAAGAGCGCCATGAAATGTAAGTGATTTCAGCCAAGTAAAAATTGGGTCGGTTAAAAACAAAGTGTCATAAAATTCAAAATAGTATCATTTAAGTCATATTTTAAACTTAGTTTTTATAGAAACACTATATACAGCAAAAAATACCAAGAACTAGACAGATTTACCGTTTACTTTTTGAAATAAAAATAAAAATGCAACATGCATGGTTCGTATTTTCAACAGTTAATCACCCAATTTCGCCATAACGTTGTTTTAATTTTAATAATTGAAGAATGTGCATAAAAATTGCAACATATTTAACAATAAATATAGCTTATATGCCATATTAAATCAAATTACGTTAGAAAATAAATAAAACGCGTCGCAAAAAAGTATACGTCGTCGGCAGGATTCGAACCTGCGCGGGAATATCCCAAAAGATTTCTAGTCTATCGCCTTAACCACTAGGCTACGGCACCTAATAGTAGGATCTTCAACCTTCGAAGAAATCGCGGGAAATCATTAGAGGTGCGCTACCTTAACGTAACAGTAGTAGTAGATGCTAATAAGGGGCAGAACTCCATCTGATATACTCTCTCGCCAGAAGGTAGCGTAACAGTAGTAGTAGATGCTAATAAGGGGCAGAACTCCATCTGATATACTCTCTCGCCAGGACTAAGTTTTTTCCCATACTTTAACATGGTTCAATAAGATTTTCTGTATTTTGATAATTTCTCTTGAATATATTCTATTGATTTTAGACAGAAAACGATTTAAATGTCTATGGTACTAACCAACGGAAAATGAAAGTAGCTCATGCGTTAAGGAATTCCCATGGTGTCTTATTGCGTATTTTAATAAGTTAAGCTGGCCCGTCTTCAACGCGCAGGTATGTTGATCAATTAACAGTACATATCAAAATGGATGTTTTACTGTGTATATATGTTCGATGTATTTACAGTTCATTATCTGTTTCGTTTTTACCGTAGAAAAATGTTGATAGTGGTATCACTATGACTTTAAAAGTTGTTATTCAAATTGATTGGGGCATAGTTTAGTTTGTTCAAAATGGCGGCATAAATTGGAAACTTAAAACTAACGTCTCACGATTTTTTTCAATTAACAATTACTTGTATATTGATTGTAATGTTATGATAACACAAGTACATGTCCTTAGATATTTCAGATTCACTGAACGACTGGTTATGTTGATATCCCATTGAGTTTTGATTTGTTTTAAAAAGATGTACGGAAAATCTTAATGCAACAGTCAGATAAATAATATACTGGTTAGTGGTTAAAGATTATTGTGCTGTGTAAAACGAACACAATCGTTATTTTATTTGGTCAGAATGGCTACTGTTGACGGAAGACAAAACGAGGAGTATTACTTACATTTCCATGTGCTTATTATGGAAGTTCAAAAGGTTCTGCGAGCCAAGTTTGATTCCATTATCAAACCTGCTGATTTACATGAGAAACTCAAAGGGGTGAAGAGAACACTTGATAAGCTAAAAAGAAATGGTATTATATCCAATGATCAATACAAATTGTAAAACCCGAATCCATATTCGAGCAAATTTGATGCCACTCTGTTAACGGGTCTTTTTCAAAACCTCTGTGATTTAAAACCCCAAAGACAAGGCGTGGGTCGAGAAAGATAACGCTAAAATTAAAGGTTATTCAGACCAGGAAAACATTCAGCGTATCAGGATCGTGAGAAACAAAGTAAGTACGCGTAGACCTATTTAAAGGACAGTTTTAAAATTTGCATTATTAATTTTTAACATCTAGTTTATTGGTAACCTTATTTACAATCCTAACTATTTAAATTCAGGAAATATCCACCTTTGATGTTTATTATTTTTTGTTTCAGATGCAGCACAAAACGTTGCAAGTTTAGAGCAGCAGAAATTTGAGGGCAGCTGGAATGTACTTACAAAGTTTCAATGCTTATGTTTGTTTTTGTAAAGAAATGATATAAAACGCATTCTTAACATAATGGATGTATTGACTGTGTGAAAGTTATATCCACGCCTACTTAATTAATATACGACATACACAGAATGAATATTAGCTTTTCAATAAATGCATGTGATATTTCATTAAGACATTATGTTCAAGTTTGAAACCAATCTGAACCATGGTTTGTTGTACTGCAGGCCATGGTTGACCTCGGAATCAGCTGCGGACTTCACGATATCCAGGATGCTATAAATTACATCAGAACAAAATCACTGGATAAAAAAAATCGCTGAGATGAGAAATCTTCGAGGTTGAAATTTAAGAAAGTATTACAGAAATATTTTTAATTCCCGTGTAGTGCATGTATATTAATATTTATAATTAAATTAATTATATTTAATATTATTATTATAAAATCAATTATCAAGTGCCTTACCTAAAATAATTGTGTGTTCAACTGATTACAACACTGTTTAACTGTCTACATTATCTTTTGACAGAGAACGAATTGATGTTCATCAACGTGTATCACGAAGAAATGCAATATTACTTCCAGCTAAAATGTGTTAATGACGCGTTCATAACGTTCCTTTTCGTTTAAAGTGTGACCCAGTCAATTATCTTAATATTTACCTGACATATATTTTGGAGGGAAAAGACACAGTAAAAGCAAACCATTGTGACAGTTGAGTGTAGTTGCAGAGGAAAAACACAATTGAATTCCATAAATTGATTTGATTCTACATACATCAAAGTAAACATTTAATTGTCATAAAACATAATAAACTTGGTGAACTGAACTGGGAATTTCGGTAATATACATATGCCTAATATGAAATAAGGCAAAGCCTCAAAGCGAGCTCGTTTTATGTTAAATAGAAGGAACTAACAATAAACTTACATAAGATAATATTTGAATTAAATTATTAAAGGTTTACCTACGAAGGTCAGATCGAGATTTGAACCCGAAACCACACATGAGCCATCTAATGATACCGGCCTGGTTTGCTCTACCAATTAAGCTATCTGACCTTTTGAAAAATATATAGGTAAACTGCAATGCTGCATACTAGCATGATTACCTTGCTTAGGAGAATAAGGGATTCGCGGGATGGAATGAGTGGGGAGAACAAATCAAATTGAAAGCCGATTCTTTCTGTGCATTAGTTGATGGTTACCATAATGCTCGCAGAAATTTTTATTTTTTCGTGGCTGCTCGATTAGCTACCTTAAAAAGTAGAACTTCATTTCCCTTGACTATAATATTAAAAAGGTAAAAAGAGCAAACAACTGCAGTTTGTCGGACATCCCCACTTTTTTCCAAAACACAATAGAATAACACAAAGCCCTTTTCTGCATTTACAAACTTCATTGTATTTTAATCGAAACATCATCAATGATCATACGTTTGCATAAGATAGTATTTAATTCATTTTTAAATACCTTCAGCGCTTTGATTTTATATTACAAAATGTATTAAATTGTAAAAAGTAAATGTAGTAAATCGTGTGACGTCATTTCTGTGACGAAACACAATAGTTTTAGTTTGATTATCTGGAATGTATGACATGTCGGACGTGGTGTTTTTTACCATTAAACTATTTGTTTAAACTAAAGCATCGAACGAATGCAAAACGTATTTCGGATCATGCATAAATGTAAACTTTGATAGGAATACCATAAAACAGTGTGGTTTAAACTAAGTTTCGATAAAGACATGGAAGAATAAAAGTGGAAGTGCATATCGTTCCAAGGGCAAGGTGTTTGTTATAAATTTTGGATTAAAGTTGTCAACTTATTTGTTATAAACAATGGATTATCGATGGCATTAAGGTAAGCGTGACGTTTATACTAAATTAAGAGTTTTTATAAACTCTTGTTTGTCACTTAATGATGCTAATGATGTGTTGCTCATGGCAATCATCGACGTGTAATCATTTCTTTAACGCGTCGGACAAATTCAAATACACAATTATACTTACATGGTATTCCGTCATATCTCTTAGAAAAACCACACGCTGCACAAAATGCACGCATTTGTATTGATGGTATTTAAACAGATTAATTTCGTCCTAGTTTATTGTCACAGCCTGACATGCATACTGTAACATAGCTTCTATAGACTCCGCCCACCATTTCATTTACTTTTTTTCTTGAGATAAGTAAATAAATTGGCATACCATTTATGTTTTATCAAATGGAAAAACAACGTGAAATGATGATTTAAAAATCGAAATAAAAATCTGTTTTGTTAAAAACAAGAATATTCCAGTGCTAAATCTAGCGATGACGTTATCGAACGGGGAACTCCCGAAATGAAGACAACTGTTTTACACGAAGAATGCCGATGCGTTATTCGAAATATAGTCACAATAAATACAGAGAAGAATTTTAGAATATTTTTATCTATTTTATCATTATGATCAATCAGGAGACGCTGGTTATTTACTTCGAACATTTCCAGTTCTGGTTTCGGATATTGCGGATATCCGGTTCGGTTGCGCGCGCAGATACCAAACTTTTCAAAGCAATGACCTGTAGATCTACAGTAAAAAAACGTGTTAACGTAGTGCTCGCATCGCCTGCGGCGAGCTCGCTTAAAAAGCTTCAAGCTGTCAATGCTCTTGGAAGACATCAAAGGTCTTTGATGTGTATGCGGAGTTGGGGCCAGTTTCTAGGAAGTTTAAACTGCACATTTGTAACACATCGGCAAGTAGCATTAATCAACACTTCATTACTGGAAGCATGCTTATATAGCCAGATACAGCATTAATGCTAAGATCCATATAGGATGGGATGAGAGAAAATTATCCAACATTAAACAGATCATTTCATTACTTGAATTTTAAACAGGAATGAGAAAATTAATTGTGTTGGCTTGAAATTAAATAGGATGTTGCTTTAGAGGTATTGTTTGTTAATGTATTGACTTGAAGAACTCAGTTATGCAAAAAGTTGCGTCATGGGGACTCTCAATGGGTTTCAAATAGGCGTCATTTTTCTAATTTATGCGTACAAAATACGCTTGATTAAGCGTTTCCGAGAGCCATGAAAGTACAATAAATAATGTTGAGTCTGAAGCTTATAATTCAGATGTTAGCAGAATTCAGGAATAGCATCAGAACACTTTGAATCTGAACATACCGAAGCACAGTAACATGATAAAGAAATCAGTAGTATTGAGGCTACAAAAAAAGGTCTAGGACAGGATAAAGGTGCTAAGAGAAAAACTCACCCAGTACCGCAACGTAGATCTGTGAGGCAAAGATAGCCACCAGATAGATAGACTATGCACCAAATGACCTCTTTAACAACTAGGCATTATGATAGTAAATTTAAGACATTGAATGTTTTACTTGATTCTTGAGTATTGGATGACATGGATAATGATATGGCTTATTAGTTACTAGGAGCCGTATTTAAATGAACATCAAACACTTGCTGTGTTTTTATATTGTTTTGAAATTTATACAAGGTATGTTCAAGCTTGTATATAGTTTTAGTCATTACCTTGTTTGAATTGCTATTGATGTTACAACTGAGCAGAAATGTGTTAGGCATTCATACTTGTCCTATCAAATTATGAAGTGTCAATGTTCCACTTCATACGCATATGTTTGTCTATTAATAAAGCTATATATTTATGTGACAATTGTATTGTCATGTAAAATTGTTATTGAGAATTGTAAAAAAGATGATACGGTCCTGAAGTTGATGGTGAAAGTCAATTTTATCATACATGATATTGTGTAAAATAAGCATACATGCATTTATTAAAGAAGGTGTTTTAAGTTTAACATGAAAACAACCATATGCTAAAATTATAATATAAAGGAAAAACTAATTTAAAAAAATGATAATGCTAATTTATCATTATTATTAATTATTATTCATTAATTAAAATAAAACATTAATGTATTACATAATACCAAGTGGACATACATATAAAATAAACATAAAATTTAACTAAATATTTTAATAAAAAAGGTAATACAATAAATTTAAATCTTGATATTTCCCAGACTTGCGTAATCGCAGTAAAAAAAGGAGAGGGAAGAGACTTGAGTTGTCGGCTTACTTATTACCTGTAATTTTGTTGTTGCATGTAGGTAGTTGTGCAGTAAAGATTGTTTTAGGAACATGCGTACTTCGACTTGTTGTACATGTTCAGTAGTTGAATGGAAGTTTATTATTGTAGATATTATCAAATATTATACCTCACATAAATTTGTTTCTTCTTTGCGTTTATAAACTACAACTATTTTGAATACCGCCCGGTAAAGATGTGCGCGCATTTAGTCAGCGGGCGCTATATATACAGTATAGCGCCCGCTGACTAGATGCGCGCGCATCTAATAGTGCCCGCTTGAAAGTTAGTTATTTGTAACATTTGTGCAAGTTTAACAATGCAAAGATTTTCGAGTACAGTTTCCTTTGTTTACAAAAATGTACATTATGTAGTCTTGTTTTACACCGGTACATATTATTATTAGTAACTGATAAATATTGATGGAAATTATATTGTGTTATTTATTTTTACTTCTATTGACATTTATCTGCACAAAAATGCTCGGTATAATATAAGAAATAGAAAACCTCACTTCAGGCTCAATGGCTGGCTGGTCACTATTCTGACATAGGGCCCTCAGTGATGTTTTCAATTTTTAAATAGTAGCTATGTTAATAACGACTGATTGACGTGACTGGATTGATGACGGGATGCCATTTCTTGAAGTGGGAGAGTATGTGACCAAGTCAATTATCTTAATATTTAATGGTGTTGTGTAACCTTTGCTAATATTATAAGAGTATCATTTTCCGGTGTTTTACACATGACCTATCTTTTGGAGGGAAAAGACACAGTTTTTTAGTTTAAAAGAAACCAAGTGTGACAGTTGAGTGTAGTTGCAGAGCAAAAAAAATCAATTCCATTAGTTGATTTGATTCTACATACATCAAAGTAAACTTTTAATTGTCAAAAAACATCATAAACTTGGTGAATTGAACTGTGAACTTTTTAGCAGTAGGTTACATAAGCATATTCCTAAACGCATGTTTCCTAACGCTTTTATATTGAGTACTGTATCCCGATCCCCCACCTATTATGTATGAGACAAACGATCAAACTTCCGAATCGCCGCCGTGCGACTATGACTTTCTTTTGTCAGTAATTCATTCACAAAGAGGTATTTTTTTCGGATGTTCGGGCATTTAATTAGATTTATAGTGTCTGAATTAAAAAAAAACACTGCAAGTTCCATTAACAGCCATTTATATACAACTGTTCGAACACTTCATAAAAAAATATTTACAGTCACCTTTAAAAACATAGAAATTAGGCGTTTTTTATCAAAAGGCTCCTTAGCATCATGGCTGTCTAAAAAAGTTATCATAGTTATATATTTTTATCAGTATTTGTTCGTCGTAATTATTTGCATGAAAAAGACTCACACGCAAGCTTATACTCAGTTGAATTCTGCAATTTTCAAAGGAAATACGGATGCAGCATCGAGGCTTTGTGTTAAGGGCGATTGTTAAAGACAATTAAATACGATGGTGATGATGATGATGATGATGATGATAATGATGATGATGATGACTACGACGACGAGGATGATGACCCCGTTGGACCCCGTTGGAAATAAGTTTTGTACGATTTTATCGATTTTATAGAGTATGAACCATATATATATGTTTTATGATTTCTGATGGAAACTTTCTGTGATATATCTGAATTATTAATAATTGTGACTGTTGATTGTATTGATATGATATGTGCACAAATAAAATTATTATTATGATGATGGCGATAATAATGATGATTACGACGACGAGCATGATGGTGCTGATGATGGGCATGTTTAATAATGAGTTACGTTTTATTGATCTACATAAACGAGTTTTGATGTATTTCTGATGAGAACATTGAAAATGTACCAAGCTTCAGCATATCGTTTTTGTTTTATTTGATTCAATATTTTAACAATTATATTCCATTGCAATTTTATTTTCTTAGGTTAATAACTATATTCTATCGTTTATATGTATTTAAATTTCCTTATAATTATATTATGTCATTGTCGATAATATGTTTTTTTAAACCTGGAAGCTTAATTATTCAAGTATCATAGCTTCAATTCGTAATCAAAATTTCAGAGCTCCAGATAATTTTTTCAGCCAAGGGGTATTTCACTCATGAAATTTTTAATTGATAAGTAAAAATCATACTCCGATTATTTTAAGGAGTCAATGATCACAATTAATAATAAATTGTACATGTAGTGTTAACTCGCTTTTACAAGCAGTCTTGTACACAATATAGCAATCACTTTTGTTTTACACAATGTATTTAACAGTTGTTCTGGTTTTTTTTGCCCGTGGCTTATAAGCAGCCATTAATCTCTTTTTTCGTCTTGATTTGGCAAGCCACTGTTTAGCACACACTGTACAGCCACGATCAAATTCTTCTAAGCTTGGTCAACACAACTTGTTTATTATATGTGTATTTCGGCTGCCATTTAAAAAGTGCTTGAAGGAAAAAGGTGTTTCACAAGAGATGAACTGATAGCAAAAATTAAATGCTTGAAGTTGGGCGATTCGGGTTTTATCGAATGTGATGTCAAATGTTTTCACCATAAGCATATATCGATGCTCAACAATACAGCGGGGAGCCTGTTGTGTTGACATTGGCCTTTATCGTGGACCGAAATGAAATGATACCGTTCTGACTGAGGAGTAAATAAGGTCGGGAACCACATTCTATACATAGATGGTCATGTCACTACGTTTTTACCGGTGTGGACACAATGACGGGAACCAGTCATGTTTACATGAATTTATATGCATGTATAAACGGCTAATACGCATTGAAATTGCACACGATGCGTAATCCGAATTTAGCCAGGAGTGTTTTTTACTTCAGAAAATTTTAAGTCATGCGTATTTTCTGTTGTTTTTTTTATGCGTATTTTACGCAAATACGCATCTTATCTGACCATCTGGGTGGGCTTTGGCCTCGACAGGTGTCTAGTGATGAGGACGACGTCTTCACTATGACGACCTCGTCGCGCCTCAGCCAGAGTAACCGCAAGCAAGTCTCGGAGGACGAGACTCACGAGATCTGTCCAATTTTTGCAGAGATAGCTGAGTCATTCGACACGGGTAAAACAGTGTCTGTCTTAGATGTACGTGATAAGCGTAAACCTAAGATGGCACAGCCCTGGAAAAAACAACTCTGTGAGAAACTACACCACATTGAGAAAAACCGCGAGTTGCAAAAGTTGCAAATGGAGTTGGTTATCCATGAGTTCACGTTACCCGTGTCGGCTGACAGTACTGTTATTTGTACCCAGAAAACTGTTGTATATTATTATGTTATTTTCTCGTTGTATTCATGTATTTTTGTGTCAAGTACTGGTTCTACCCAGGAACGTGACTTTATTATGTTGTAAATAGTTTGTAAATGTTATTATGTATGTATACTTTGTAAGTACTGGTTCTACTGGTTCTACTAACCCTACCAAGGAAACTTGATTATGTTCTTGTTGTATTCAGGTTTTTCTGTGTCAAGTACTGGTTTTTCACATAAACATGACTTTACTATGTTGTAAATATGTTTTTAATTAATGTGTACACGTTGTAAGTACTGATTCTACTAACCCTACCCAGGAAACTTGATTATGTTCTCGCTGTATTCATGTATTTCTGTGTCAAGCACTGGTTCTACCCAGGAATGTGACTTTATTATGTTGTAAATAGTTTGTAAATGTTAATATGTATACTTTGTAAGTACTGGTTCTAATAACCCTACCCAGGAAAATTACTTGATTTATTTTTTTATTCAATTAATATGCATTCATGATTAGTACTGGTTCTGCTCAGTTTTTTTGTCTGAAACTATTAAAATTAGTACACACAACAGTGTAATAATATTACAGACACTCAATTGTTGTTATCAATATTGCCTTGAGCTAAGCGAAAAGACTTTCTAAACGCAACAGTGCGAACGAACTTGCAATATTATTTAAGGGCTAAATGTATCCGATAATTATAACTAAAATCTTTATCCGCAAGACTTTATGACTGATTGACTGTATAAGTAACTGAGTGAGTGACTTAGTGATTGAGTGACTGACTGTGAGTGGGTGAGGTAGTGAGGGAATGACTGAGTGTTTATCTTTATGACGTTTTGTCGCTGAGCGCGAATATTAAATCTGTTTAAAAAACAAAGCTGCAATTAAACATTTACAAGGGTACAAAGGTTACCCACCCTTTGATTTGTATTCCGTTCTGTGTAAATACATATGGGAAAATATGACTTTGCAGCTCTATTATTTTTGAACGGATCAAGATGTCGCAAAAAATCCACCGTATTCGTGCTCATGACGGCATATGGATTTACACATTTAATTGTTTCATTTGGAGAATAATGGTTTTATGTAAAAATAATCACCCACATGCTACTAAGTCAATTAAGTTGCACGTGTATTTATATAATCACATGGTTGTTCGCTTTGAAAGCACGTGTTCATGAAAGTATCCTTCGGTACGTCTAAATTAAAATAGCAAGAAGTATCGTTGAAAACGATGGATGCAGCTCAAAGTTCATAATAAAGTAAACAGGTATTAATAATAATTAATGACAATAATAGTATACACTCACTATTCCTTTAAAATGGAACTCCAACCCAAATAACACTGGTCACTAAAGTACATGACCTTGAGAAAATCTATTATTAGCCTCGGTGACCTTGACCCCAGTGACCTCAAACCTCATGGAAAGGTAGAGGTTTATGCAAGGTACCTTCATGCCAAATATGTGAGAGATCGGTAAAATATTGAAGAAACTGTAACAAAAGTGTTACGGATGGTATGACGGAAGGAAGTAAAGGCCCAGTCTCATTATGTTGCCGGTAGAGCCCCGGTGCGTAATCCGGGATGAACCAGGGCTCTATCGGGATGCATCAGGGACGACCGGGATGATCCGGATCTCCACCGGGAAAGTATTAAAATGTTAAATACCTCCGGGAGTTAACGGGAAGGACGGGAAGGACCGGCAACGGCCGGTGTGGCACCGGGAACAACCGGGACGGCACCGTCCGGGGTCTGATGCCGGTATAGCCCCGGTGAGTGCCGGTGGAGTTACGGAGTACCGGGGCTCTGCCGGGACGCTGCCGGCTTTCACCGGGGCTCCACCTGGGCATTACGGGATAAACCGAAGCTAGTCCGGGGTTGACCGGGTTTCTGCCAGGTTGTTGAGCGGCTTCAACCGGGGCAGGACCGGGAAATAGTGTGACCGCGTTAAAAATTCTACGTTATCAGCCGGTCGCCGGTCGACCGCCGTTAGCAAACCGGAATTGACCGGGGCTCTACCGGCAATAGTGAGACTGGAAACTAAATGCTCCACCGAAAATTTTCGGGGAGCATAATTAGCTTACGAGATTTACGGCAACTATGCTTATCTATGTTTTCGTTAAAAATTGAGCGGTCTATGAAATGAATCATTTAAAAATAAAAACCGTTAATTAATGTCACCGCTCGATACCGTTTCAGTTACAGCTAGCTATGGCAAGAATTATTTTAGTTTCGTATTCGAATTGAAGTCAAGCGTATTTCGGTGTTTCGTTTAGCATTTAGCATAAGCGGTTTACAACATTGCCCCAAAACCATACTGACAGTATTATAATATTAAGAAACAAGTTTTAATATTGAGTTTAGTTTCGTATTCGAGTTGCAGTCAAGCGTGAGACGTATTGCGGTTTGTCTTTAAGCATAACGCATTTGGCACTTTACAACATCGCACATTACATTTTTGACATGAATAAACTGGAGGATATTCCCTTCCATAATCTTTCGTTGTACGGATGATCTCAAGTCAGGATCTGATTCATTCGGTTTGCGTTGATTTGCATACTTAGGAGAGGATTTGACTGTGCTTTCTATGAGGTGCGCGCTCTGTTATAATAGATAACCGGCAACTTCAAAATCACAGGTGGCTGGCGTGTGGCTATTATATTAATTAGTAAAAGATCATTTTGAATGAAAAATGATAAAATTATAACGAAAAATAAACTTCTCTGAAAACAAAACACTATCAAATGTATATATATATATATATATATATATATATATATATATATATATATATATATATATATATATATATATAATTTTCCTGACTTTGTTTGCAAAAAGAACGTAATGGATCATCTGTAATTTTCATTTTAGTCAAAAGACCATTTGTTCCAAGTTTCCTGTGAATTATTCTGTATTGGAACCACTCAACCTTTACATCATTAGTTATTTATTAAAAAGGGTAGCTAAAATATGCAATTCCATTCTTTTTCATTAATTGTGGCATTTAGTTCAGTACACCATTTTGCTTTTACTGGTGGTTGTTCATCATTTTTATTAATATTGGTACAAAGTCTGTTTGGCCCAGATTCTTTTTTAAGAATAAGTTGTAATAATGGTGGCAAAAAAGGTTTGATAATTTGTTGGGAGAAACAAGATATACAAAAAAAAATTCATAAATTTTTCTATTGCTCTTTTCACTCCTGCATATTTAATGAAATTAATTATCAAATTTTACATTCTATTTAATTCCTCCAAAAATAAAAATGTTCTTTTTTTATAAAAAATCACCTATACAATGAATTCCAGCATCAACTTGTATTTGCCCCTATGTATCTTCCTTAAATGAAACCGGTCTGGTCGTTATGAATAAACTTGTCCATACATATTTTTAATCTTTTGGATTTACTCCTGAGGCAATTTTATAAACAGTGTTTAAAAGAGTAATTCGACGCCAATTTTGTATAAAAAGCCTAGATTGATCACTCTTCTAAATACAGATAATGATACCTTGTGTTTTGGTTATAGATAAATTTCCACAATTAAATGCTTCATTTGAGGATCTGACAACAAAGCTACAATCATTTTCCGGAACATTTTATAAAAATCTGCATTAAAGCCAGAACTACCTGGGCTTTTATTATTTGACATATTCTTCAAAAATGTTGATTCTTCTTGTAAAGTTATGCAACCTTCCAATGAATTCGACTCACTCTGATTTAATTTTGGGCAATTTATTCCTTTTACGTAGTTATTAAAATCTTCATAACAACATTCACTTTTTTGCTTATAGAGCGACCCATAATAAGATGCTATTGTATTAAGTATATTTTTGGTCCATTATTTCACTATCGTCTTCATTTTTTAGTTTATATATTGTTTTTGCTATTGCATTACTTTTTTTAAGCTGCACAAATATTTAGATGGTTTTTCACCATTTATAGTCCACTAAAATTTCGATCTTATCATAGAGCCTTTTAATTGTGAGCCTTCTATATAATTTATTTCTTGTTTTAAATTTTCGAGTTCTTCAATGTTCTCTCTTTGAGTCTTTTTAAAAGTTTACTTTCTTTTAGTTTTGTTCCTTTTTATATGTGACCCATACAAAAGAGATTTTCCTCTTAATTCCATAAGCACAGTTTCTAAAAAAGTTGAACACTTATAGTAAACTGTAATTCACTGTCAGGAATTTCATTTATATTTTCATAATTTTAAATTGGTAGTGCATATTGAAATTTGATATCATCAACTTTTTTGTTTATTTCCTGTACGTACACAATATCTGACAGTAAAGAAGTAATATGTTTCCAGAAACCTGGTTTGTGAAAAGAAATCTTAACGATTAGTTTAAAGTGCTGATTGAGTGATCCGACTGAATGCTTGGTTCAATTTCAGTGGATATAAAATGATGTTAAAGTTCTGTTTTGATTAAAAATATATCGAGTCTGGCCTGTTGAATTGGATTAGTTCTACGCCACGTAAATCTTTTCTTTAATTGGTTTTCGTGTCTGAAAGGATCTACAAGATTATAGCAATTTATAAGTTCTAAAACTCTATTTCGAGCCTTAGGATTATTAACATGTTTGTAATTAAAGTAGTCTGATCCAGGATCTAAAACGAGGTTAAAGTCACCGCAAATAATAAATGCTTGATTGTCAAGTCTTTCAATAATTTCAAAGATATCAGAAAAAAGGATGGCGAGTCAGTATGTGGCCCATTTAAAGTAAGCAACGTTAAGCGGAAGTCGTTAATAGAAATGTCGATTGATACAAAATTACCATGCGAGTCAACAATAGATTCATGTATTGTATAAGCTGTGCTCCTTGACATGAAAATATCTGTTCTTCTGGAATTTGCTGAACCGTAGCTATAAATGCATTGATAACCCCATTCTGAATAAATATAATTATACATATTATACATATTGTGTGTCCTGTAGACAATATACATAAGCTCTAAATTCTGTTAAGTAATTAAAAACTTTTATTCTCTTAAATGTCCCGTGTAATCCTCTACAGGTTAAAGGAACAATGCTAAAATTGGTAGTCATTTGGTTAATGTAAGATTACTGATGCGAAAATCAGTAACCCATGCCTTCGATTTGTTAAAATAAATAAGGACATATGTTAACTGGAAAAGTATCTAGACATCAAAAAGTGAACACAATAAACAAACACAAGAGAAGAAAAATATTAATAGTACATAATTAGACATGAGAGATCTATACGAATAAAGACACAATCGGATCCAACTATAAATTTAATGCATAATAAAACAACAGTTGACATGTTCAAGAAAATATATGTGCAGTGAAACAGAAAAGGTCACCAAAAACGATTCAAAATATAATCGTTAACTTATCATGTATATGACAGTTATATATTGCGAACAATATAACAACCTAAACAATATGAAGAATAGAAAAATGAAACAAAAAGGCGTTTAAATCTTGGCTATTGCGATAAGGAACACTGATTTTTAATGGGTGAACTTAAATTTATTAATTATTTCGTTGATTTTGAGTGTTCATGTATCTGTAACTGTCAAGCATGGGTATCCGTTTGATATATTAAATATATTAAAGAGTAATGTACGATATAGTATGCTTAATTAAGCTTGTACCTACAATTCTTAAATTCTTTTAACCAAATGCTAGTAAAACAGTAGTTTGACGTAGGATCGTTTTATAGACTAGTTAAAGATAGACAAGTTAAAGGGGCCTTTTGACAGATTTTGGCATGTATTGAAGTTTGTCATTAAACGCTTTATTTTGATAAATGTAAACATTGGATCTAAAATGCTCCAGTGAAAAACAAAAATAAGATTAAAGAAAGAAAACAGTAACCCTCAACTGGGCTCGAACCACTGACCCTTGGAGTAAGAGTCTATCGCTTAGACCAGTCGACCATCCATGCTCATACAATTAGTGACGTATTTTATACTTTATATAAGCAATCCTCGTAGTATTACAAAATATAACGACCACAACAGAACTCTTCAAATCATTCAATCGTTTCGGATTTGCAACGCTTTAATTTTCAGGTTTTTAAATCGTCAAACGATGCATATAATGGATATTTTAGGGAATGGTAAATGTTCAGTATTACTGTTTCCTTACAACTATAATAACTACAACGAAAATGTGCGAATCTGAAACATGTTTTTTTTTTAATTTTGTCAAAAATTTACCAAAACGTGAAAAGGCCCCTTTAAGGGCAAACCTACATCTGATATCATCACTCGTCAAGTCTATGTTTTGTCCCATGCTTTAACATGCCTATTTAAGTATCTGAATTTTAATATGTGTATGGTATAGGCCAACGGAAATCGAAACCAGCTTATCAGTTTCGGAATTTCCTGGATGTTTACTTGTGTAATTTAATCAGATAATCAGTCCCGTCTTCAACGCTCAGGTATGTTTAAAAATGAATTACTAGTACATAACGTAAAGGATATTCGATGTAATAACACTTTACGATATGTTCATTTGCTCTGTAGATCAACGTTGATAGTTTTTACATTTATGAAATTAAAAGTGTTCATTCTAATTATATTAAAAAAACGAATATTTCAGTGTATAAAAAATGCGGATGTTACTGGAAATGCGAGTGCAGTTCACATTTTATGGTTCAGTCAATTCTCACGTCAAATGGATTTTTTTTCAATGACACGTTGTTAAGTCTACTGTCAGGATTACACAAGTAAAACCAGATTCACTGAACGACTGGTAATATTGATATTCAATGTTATTCTAATTGATTTTACAATTTTAAACAATGAAATGTAATTTGAAATGCAACTGTCGGGCTACCCCCGTTATGCTTTTTTTTCAGAATGGCGCGTGTTGACGGTAGTCAAAACGAGGCGTATTACTTACGTCTCCATATGCTTATAATGGAAGCACAGAAGGTTTTGAGAGCCAAGTTTGACTCCATTATTAAACCTGTTGATTTACCAAACACACTCGTAAGGGCGAAAGGAACACTAGATCAGCTAAAAAGAGGTGGTATTATATCAAATGAACAATATATATTGTTAAAACCGAATCCAGATTCGGGCAAATTTGACGCGACTCTGTTAACGTGTCTTCTTCAAAACATCTGTAATTTAAACCCCAAAGACAAAGTGTGGGTCGAGAAAGATAACACTAAAATTAAAGGTAATACAGACCAGGAAAACATTCAGCGTATCAGGAACTTGCGAAACAAAGTAAGTACGCGGACACTTATTTAAAGAAGTTTTACAGTTATTTTTGCATTCAATAATATATTGACATTTCGCGAAACAGACGTAATTGTTTATTAACTGTGTATGAAAAGTATGTAACATCAATTACAATCCTTACTGCTTAAATGTTAGCCGCAAATGCTTCTTATAACTGTGTGTTTTTGTTTCAGATGCAACATAAAAATGTTGCAAGTTTAGAGAAGCAGGATTTTGAAAGCAGCTGGAATGTACTAGAAAAGGTTCAATGCTTATGTTTGTTTTCGTAACGGAACGATATTAAACACTTTGAATCTTAAACAAGAAACATTAGTAACGTATTGATTTTCTTACACACATTGTAGAAGTTGTATCAACACCCACCAGGTAAATCTCCGACATAAACCAATCCTAGCTTTAAAATAAATGCATTTAATAAAATCTTGTCATTAGCACACTTATGTCCAAGTTTGAAACCAATGGGCAACATGTTTTGTCTTACTGAAGGCCATGGTTAACCTCGGTACCAGCTGCGGACTGCACGATATACAGGATACAATCAATATTACTAGAACAAGATCACTGGATAAAGAAACCACTGAGATGATAATTCTAGGTTTGCAATTTTAATCAATTAACAAATAACTGACCGCATATAATGTTTGTTCTATCGATTATAACTATGACATGATTTTTAACGTGTCACATTATTTTTACAGATAAAGAAGAACTGTTCCACAAGTATCAAGAAAATAAGAAATGTTACTCCCTGCTTCTTAATGTGGTAATTATTCACACGATAATATTTTTCGTGTTATTCATATGGCTAACCCCGGACGTAATTAGGATTATATATGATGCATATCGATTAAGACGAACGTCCCCGCAATTATACAGAGATGAAAGTGACCAGAAGCGGCCTTTAATTGCAAGGTTTAGGGACTATAATGACACTGAAGTGATCATGCCAAAAGTGTACCTTCTGAAGAACAGCGGCTTCGGGATTGATGGACAATACCCAAAAGAAATCTCTACTGCAAGATCGGCACTGTACAAGTCAAGAGAAGCAGTAGATGCCAGATCAAGCAGAAGAAATGTCCGAATACGTTACCCAGCCAGATTATTTATTGACGGCAGGTGCGTAAAAGATATGTTTACTGACTGGTTCAACGTGCTATGGACAAATAGACTAGTCGGATTTAATACGAAGTTAACAAAAGAAGAAGACGTGGACACGAAGTCAAAATCAAGGGCGTATTCCAATGAGACAATAGTAGACACTCTCGAAAGCAGCGTCTTTATTGAGGACAACAACGCATCATCACAAACAAGACCCGCCCACACAAATCCGGAAACTAGGTCAGGCACGTGCGATGAACTAACAGAATGTAAAGAAACTGTTGACTTACCCGAAAGTGCACAACAATCCACATCTCGTCAAAAAAGCACAAGTAAAAATAACAAAACAACAAGAAATGACAACAACGAAACTACTAATTATCAAACATCTACAAAATCATTTGAAAACCGCAATACGAGGAACAGCGAGCAAAACGTGATAAGCGAGCATACCATTGGCAGTCAATGTGATAAAAATAGCGTGGGGAAAAAGAAACTTTCTGTGGGATCCCAATCTTGTAAACAGCTTACAGCGGATGGAGATACGAAACAAGACAATGTGAAAGGCCGCAAAGCTGGAGTGACCAATTAGACATCAATAAACAAGAGTCAGTAGGACAGCGATGAGGTCAACAACGAGATCAACCTGTGTTTACTAAATGTGCAAGGACTTGCAAACAATATAACAAACTTGACAGTTCAGAAATGAAATTATTATATAGTTCATATAACATTTTATTACTGACTAAAACATGGTCATGGTCAAATGATACTTTTAATTTTATCCCATTTTCACTGCGACATTGACGGTATAACACGTTGTGGAATATACTTGCTTGTATTCAACACTGTGGAATATACCTGTCGCGTGCACGGATTACTTTTTAAATGACGTCATGCGATATGCGCTAAAATAAGGTCGATATTTTTTGGTTCATTGATCGACTTTTAAGGTCATCCATTAGAAGAAAATGTGCATATTTTGCATATATATATATATATGACATATTCACCAAAAGAAATGTTGAAATAAAATTACACGATTTTTGTTTTATTATTTTTTATTTATATTTACTTTACCACTGAATGATTTTTCATAAGAAACAAAGTCGACACAACTTAAGTTTCAAAATTATGCGACCTTCAACCTTTAAATCTAGTCATATTTCATAATTTTTCGCCATCCGTATAATGAATCAGCTGATTGATGGCGTCATAAAATGACATACTTATTGCGTCATTTTCCCCATTTTTGACGATTTATTATGAACGCGACTTATTTCACATGTTTTCTACATGTACTGTATGTCGACATATCTGAATTGTCAATTGATCACATTTTCCTTATTTCGTGTAATGTGCATTGTTTATAACCAAAGCATATACTTTTGACATTTAAGTTAAATATTAGGAATGTACGACAAGCCATATACATACCGCACAGTTCATGAATAATCTGCTAGGTTTGCTTTCCTATTTAATTCACGTTAGGCATAGAGCTGTGTAAAGTATAAGATGGTAAAAATAGCACCACACTGGAATTGGGAACGTCCCATTTTGTACACGGGTATTTTCTACTCATTTATCTGTTGTGTACTGGAATGTTTTCCATTCTTTGTGTATTTATCCCCACGCTTTTTGAAAAAAGGTGGGGATATTGTGGTTATCTCCGCCGTCCGTCCGTCTGTCTGTCCGTCCGTCCTGGCCACTATCTCCTCCTACACTAAAAGCACTAGAACCTTGAAACTTACACACATGGTAGCTATGAGCATATGTGCGACCCTGCAATATTTGGAATTTTGATCTGACCCCTGGGTCAAAAGTTATAGCGGTTGGGGTGGGGCCGCGTCAGAAATTATCACTCATTTGTTTAGGTTATTTTACATTTACTTCTTTATTTCTACACCGATTCACTTCAAATTGATACTGGACCTCTCTTATGACAATACGGTCAATCTCAACCATGCATGGCCCCATTCCCAACCCTGGGGCGCCCCGCCCACATAGGCCACACCCACCAAAAATTTCCATTTACTATAATTTTTTCATTTCTACACGGATTCACTTCAAATTGATACTGAACTTTTGTTATGACATTAGGGTCAATCTCAACTATGCATGGCCCCAATCCCAACCCTGGGGCGCCCGCCCACATAGGCCACACCCACCAAAAAATTCCATTTACTATATTTTTTTCATTTCTACACGGATTCACTTCAAATTGATACTGAACTTCTCTTATGACATTAGGGTCAATCTCAACTATGCATGGCCCCATAACCAACCCTGGGGCCCCGCCCACATAGACCACACCCACCCAAAATTGCCTTTACTATAATTTCTTCATTTCTACACCGATTCACTTCAAATTGATATTGAACTTCTCTTATGACAATACAGTCAATCTCAACTATGCATGGCCCCATTACCAACCCTGGGGCGCCCCGCCCACATAGACCACACCCACCCAAAATTGCCTTTTACTATAATTTCTTCATTTCTACACCGATTCACTTCAAATTGATACTGAGCCTCTCTTATTACAATACAGTAAATCTGAACTATGCATGGCCCTATTACCAACCCTGGGGCCCCGCCCACATAGACCATACCCGCCCAAAATTGCCTTTTACTATAATTTCTTCATTTCTACACCGATTCACTTCAAATTGATACTGAACTTCTCTTATGACAATACGGTCAATCTCAACTATGCATGGCACAATTACCAACCCTGGGGCGCCCTGCCCACATATGTCACACCCACCCAAAATTGCCTTTTACTATAACTTCTTCATTTCTACACCGATTCACTTCAAATTGATACTGAACCTCTCTTATGACAATACGGTCAATCTCAACTATGCATGGCCCCATTACCAACCCTGGGGCCCCGCCCACATAGACCACACCCGCCCAAAATTGCCTTTTACTATAATTTCTTCATTTCTACACCGATTCACTTCAAATTGATACTGAACTTCTCTTATGACAATACGGTCAATCTCAACTATGCATGGCACAATTACCAACCCTGGGGCGCCTTGCCCACATATGTCACACCCACCCAAAATTGCCTTTTACTATAACTTCTTCATTTCTACACCAATTCACTTCTAATTGATGATGAACTTCTCTTATGACAATACGGTCAATCTCAGCTATGCATGGCCCCATTACCAACCCTGGGGCACACCTAGGTCAAACATTCGGCGTGGGGATACGCGTCGGCCTCTGCCGCGCCATTTCTAGTTATATATTAAATTATTTTCTCGTACAATAAGGGCATTTACCATAGATAAATAAAACATTGTGCAAGTTTAAACATAATTATGTTTATATGCAGAAATCTGCAAATGCAACCGAGTTTACCAACGGCTATTATTAGATAAACTGCTCCGGTTCATTTGAACAGCAGTAATGTAGAGTACATGACGTAGCGTGTGACGAAGAAGAAAGTTAATCACGTTCATAAATTCATTTGAATAAAATGATAGAATGGCATAAGGGTCTTTATTTAACTATGCTAAAATAATTATTAAAGACCCTAGATGCAAAATCGTCAATTATTGAGTTAAATGGATTATTAGATGGATTTTAAAGGATAATTAAAGGTAAGATACTAGTTCTTACGTGTTTTGATTTTTGTTTGTACTTTTGTCGTTCCCTGTTCTCGGGGAATTGATTTTAACATGGGCGCCATTGATGCATCGGATCACACACGGCATACCCATAACATTATATAAAAAACACGTTCTGCGCGTCCTTAAATTCGTCGTCCGAAGTCGGAAAGCGTATTGCCCTGTATATTTTGTCCAATAAAGTGTCAGTCGCTGCAATTGTCTGTTTACTCGTCAAGGTCGTCGATAGCTAAAGAAACTTCAGCGTAGGCCTAGCCAGAACTAGGTCGTCGATGGTGCAATCGCCGCCATATTGGATTTGATCTTCTTTTCGCGGTCGTAATGTGTTAAAATTCGCAAACTGCGTAAAACTGAATGTAGGCATATGGTGATATTTTTACTTGTTTTACAGTTTGTGTGTGAATATTTTAAAGACTATTTTGCGTACCAGAACAAATACATGTATATCACTACGCATGGTTACATTTGTAAGATTTTAAGCGCTTTTATGACTGAATTAAAATTATTGTTAAGGTTATAAGATCTATTTATAATAAATGTCACGTTGAAAAAATCAAATGGGATAAATAGAATACTAGGATTAGCGTTGAATACAGAGAAGTTTATGTTGCTCGGCTCGAACACCGAAAGCGCTCGCCAAGGCTCGCGCTTCCGGCGTTCTAAGCCTCGCAACATAAACTTCTCTGTATTCAACGCTAACCTAGTATTCTCTATATAATGTTGAGAATTTCACATTCTTTACTTTACACAGACAAATTAAATTAAAAAGTGCTAAGAGAAGTAGTGGTGGAATTATTATGTTTGTTCATAATAAACTGAAAAAATATGTAAAATTTATTAAAAATACAAGTGATTGTATAATGTGGATTAAACTAGATAGAAAACTGTTCAATTTAAATAATAATTTATTGTTGTGTTTAGTTTACAATGCACCACAATGCAGTGGAAGAGAGTACCCTTCAGAAAATAATGCTTTTGAATTGATTACAGATGACATTCTTCATTTTAAAAATATGTTTGAGTATGAAAATTGTGAATTCCTTATATGTGGAGATTTTAATGCTAGAGTTGGGGAGAGACCAGATTTTGTTTAGCATGACATTGTTCATGTCTGTGTAGAAAATTTGTTACCTGATGATTATGTTAAAGATGTAAACTTAACAAGATGTAACATTGATGAAACTGTAAATGAGTATGGGAAGTTATTATTGTATTTGTGTAAAATGTCAGGTTTAAGAATAGTGAATGGTAGATTAGGTTTAGATAGAAATATAGCAAACACACATTTATAAGTTCACAAGGTTGTAGCACTGACCACTATAGATCTTGTTCTCAGTAAAAGTAACATGTTTCCATTGATTCATAAGTTTGAAGTTTTAGATCCTAACATTTTATCAGATCACTGTGTAGTAAAATTTAGTATTGAATGTAAAACTGAGATAGAGAAATATCCCAATAGTAATAGCCATATGGAAAATGATACCAAAAAGCTACCATACACTTATTTATTTGGATAATGAAAAGAAAATGGATTATATTAATTTGTTTAATTGTGAAGATGTAATAAATACCTTTGAAACTATTAGTGGTTGTATAGATCAAACCCAAAACAGTGATTCATTGGATAGTTATCTATCCCAAATTTGTGATGTAATTGAAAATATTAGTTCACCATTATTTAAAAAAAGCTTGTTGACAAAACAAAGTTTGTTGATAAAACCAAGATTTGTAATGCTGCCTATGTTGATAATGAATGTAAGTATTTGAAAAAATGTTATTATACGAATCTTAATATGTACAGACATTATCCCTAAGAGGAAAATAGACAAAGCATGGTAGAATCTAGGAGCCTTTATAAATGCACAATTAGGAAAAAGAAATATGATTATGATAAAAATCAAACTACAAAATTAGAAAATGCAAGACTTAAAAATGCAAAACTTTACTGGAAAATGTTTAAGAATAATACATGCAAAGATAATAAGCAAGATATAAGTAGTAGGGAGTTTTTGAACTATTTTAAATCAATTAATGACCCTTACTCTAGATTTAATCAAGCTGATGAAGATGTTTTGTTTTATCAGGACCGGTACTTAAATAGAGAATTAAATACAATGTTTAGTGAGTTAAACGTTGCATTTACTGATCAATAAAATATGATTGCTTGTAGGCAAATTCATAATGGTAAATCATGTGGCACTGATTATCTGCTTAATGATTTTTTTAAGTTTGGAATTAGTTGTGAAAGTTTCTTAAAAGTTGTTTGTAGTTTGTTTAATAAATTCTTTGAATATGGACATTTTCCTGAAGTGTGGAATGAGGGGTTTATTGTTCCCTTACATAAAAAGGTGATAAACAGGATGCAAATAATTACAGATGGATATCATTATTAAGTACTTTTTGGAAATTATTTACTAAAGTCATTAACAATTGACTTAACAATTGGGCTGAACACTATCATGTCTACATAGAGGCACAGGCAGGATTCAGGCAAAATATGGGAACTGTTGATAACATTTTTGTGTTACACGGTGTAATTAATAATTTATTAAATGAACAAAAAAGATTGTACGCCGTATTTGTTGATTACACCAAACCTTTCGATTATTTGGTGAGGGATATCATATGGTATAAACTGTTGAAGCTAGGTGTTAGAGGTAAAATGCTTGATATCATAAAATAAATTTATACAAATGTAAAATCAAGAATAAAATTAGATAATTCAATAAGTAATGAAGATTTTTCCTGTTTTTAGGGAGTTAGACAAGGAGAATCATTATCACCTTTCCTATTTTCTATTTATTTGAACGACATAAAAGAACATTATATGTTAAATGGTTTTAAAGGAGTAGATATTGGTATACTAAAATTATTTTTGTTGTTATATGCAGATGACATTGTAATTATGGCAGAAACTGAGGAAGAATTAATTAAAGGTTTGTCTTTGTTAGAGGAATATTGTGATAGGTGGAAATTATGTGTTAACACAAATAAAACAAAGGTTATGGTTTTTAAAAAAGGGGGACAACTTAGGAGGGATATTATTTTTTTTTACAAAGACCAAGCATTAGAAATTGTTAAATCATTTACATACTTAGGAATTGTATGCACTACAGGAGGATCTTTTGCAAATACCTTTGAAGCGCTTGCAGGTCAAGCCTCAAAGGCTGTATTTAAGCTTAACACATATTTAATAAATTATCCAACATTTTCAATACTTACCAAATTAGAGTTGTTTGATCAGCTTGTTTTACCAATATTAAATTATGGGTCAGAAATATGGGGCTTAACCGAACCAATTGCACTTGAAAGACTTCACCTACATTTTTGCAAAAAACTACTTGGCGTGAAAATTCAAACACAAAATAATTTTGTATATGAGAAACTTGTAAGAACATCCTTGATAACTAAAAGAGCCATAAATGTAATACGGTATTGGTTGAAAATTATACAGTTAGAAAAAGTATGTTAAGTGTATCTATAGCCACATGTGTGAGAATTTAATAAATAAACCAAATAAACATTCTTGGGCAAAATCTGTATGTAATCTGTTGCAGACCTTAGGCTTTCAATATGCATGGCTGAACCAAGGTGTAGGTGATGAAAAGTGTTTTTATCCTTGGTAAAGTCTAGATTGAATGATATATTTATCCAAAATTGGATGTCAGAACTTAATGATTCCTCAAGATCAATAAGTTACAGGCAGTTTTGCAAATATGAATTGCAACCTTACTTTAAAAATGTTAGCATAACTAAGTTTAGATCTGATATTTGTAGATTATGGGTTTCATCCCATAGATTAGAAGTAGAATCAGGCAGATTGCACAAACCTGAAGCCATACCATTTTAAGATAGAAAATGTCAACATTGCAATGTTCTTGAGGATGAATATAATTTTTTATTAGAATGTTCTTAATATGATGATATTCGGAAATTGTATATAAATAAATATTACTGGAAAAGACCAAACATGATCAAATTTATTGAAATAATGCAATCGGATAATATTAGTACCGACAGAAACTTAGCTATGTTTGTACATAAAGCATTTAGTCAAAGAAACCTGTATAAATATTATTATGATTAATTGTATATAATGCATTACTCAAACTTGACTTCTTGCTCTCTAGTAGATTTGTCTTTGTTGTTTTGATGTTATCGTTTATAGCATAATGTGTCCTAGACCTTTTTATGTATTGAAACTTTATTTAACAACTTATGGAATTCAATAATGATCACATGTCATGCCTTTATATAGGTTACTATGTTTTGATCATGTATACTCATGGACTGTTTGTCTATTGTATATATTGAATAAACCTATATCGGGCTTTTACATCTAGTTAATGTGGAAAAGAAAGCTTAGTAGAGACTTAAAATTTCGTGAAGCATATATCAAGGTGATGAAATCATCTTTACGGATGAAAGATTTTAATGATATATTTGAAGAAGGTATATTAGATAATGCGGAGTTTTATCATTTGCAATGCATATTACTTGAAACCATTTAGAGACATCTTGACAGCTTTGTTGCTATTCGTAACGGACACATATTTCGCCTACAAAGAGACAAGGAACTGCCAACTGGAATTCCATATATAATGTATCACAAACCATTGTTGTATTGGGCAAGTTAGAAAATCTTTCGCTCTACCTTGCGTCACCGATGACTTGCTTCTATTAACATGTTATTCATAAACACCTTTTCTGTTCTGATATTTGTTCGGCATTCTTAGATTAGCTACATAGTGTCTTGATTTGATGAAAAAAACACAATATTTTACAAGTTACATGTCCAGCCGAACGTAAACAATTGTTCGATAATTTAATAACAAAGGTTAACGGACACTTTTAAGAACATACAAATAAGGCTTGTCCAGAAACCTCATCAATATGTCTGTCAACGATTCCACAATGTGTTTATGTTGATTTTTTTATCAGTACAGCGCTGACTCTTGCATAGTTACCAAAATAAAGCATACGCTGTTTCATATTCGTCGGAATAAAACGGAAGCAAATAATTTTGCAAACGACGTTTGATAGAACGCATAATTGAAGGAAAGATCCATCGTTTTTCGACGACCATAAAAGACTGGCTAAAAGTTGAGTATGTATAGATACGATAACACAAATAACTGTAGCATCATAAGGGGAAAACACTCGAAAAGGCTTCATTGAGAGCGAACGTTAAGAACGCTTTCCGTTAAATTTAAAGACAACCAGGATCGTTAAGCGTACGATCAAATTCAGACTAAAGTGATGCCAATAACAATGATGACGAGGATGAACATTGTGTAAATGATCGTGCTGGAAACAATGACAATGATGGTGTTGTCTTGATGCTGATAATGAAGATGACGAAAATTATGGAAATGATGATTATGATAAAAATGACTATGGCGATTATTATGATAATGATGACGATGATTATGATGTTAATGATGATGATGCACGAGTGCATTCTAATTTAAATGAAATTTGTATTTATTAAATCATAATAATATCTTCATTGTTCTAGTTTATATGTTGATATTGCACGTAGTTCTTCTTGAATGCTCTGAGCTTTTATGAGTACATACGTACAGTTCATAGTTCTTCTTGATAAGGCCTAATTCAGTGTAAAAAATAATGTCTCACATATGTCCAAAAAATGGAGTTCAATCAACCTTATACATCGTAACAAACACAATAAATGTTACCATTGACACCCGTTTGCGTGTATTTTGTTGAGAATTTTTCAAAACATAAACTTGATAACAAATCGTTTATGGCGGAAGTTGTGAATTGTCGATAAGTGCAAAGGGAAAGAAAAGTTTACACTGCACAAATTGTTTTCACCGTAGTATCTGACGATCTGGTCTTATGGTAGCAGTTGAAATTGTATTGCGTATAAAAGTGTAGTTTGAATAAGGACACATTCTTATTATTATTCTCCTTGCGATCGGATAAGTGGTAGAGTCCGTGCCTTTAGATACGGCATTGTAGAAACAGTTATTGCGCTGTATACTAATTGAACTGAAAATCCGAAAAAAACTGGATGTAGTGTCGGGTGTTCTTACATGCCTAGAGATAAGGCTGTAGTATGGAATACTTAATAAATATTTTATTTTTTCATACTATACAATTTAGTATTTAATTAAATAACGGAATGAAATAAATATTAGCATAAACGTATATAGATGTATGTCTACTTATGTACATATTGTAAAGCTTGATACTGTGTGTGATTATAAAATAAATATTAAAATAAAAGTGCATAAATGTATGTCTCCTAGTGTACATAGTGTAAAGCTTTGATAATGTGTGTAAATATTGAAATACATATTAAAATAAAAGCATATAGAACCCGTCCCTTGCAGTTGTCTATCCGTATGGTCGTTCGTTAGTGGGAGACAGTGGACTGAGAGAGACGTTTAAGAGTGTTGAGTGCTTGAGGCTGTCTGTATTAAAGACTTTGTTGACTAAAGAGATGGGTGAAAGTGTGTTATGCGTAGGGAAGGTTGCATTTTAAAGAATTGTTCTGTGTGTGAGTGTGATCTTTGTCAGTGTTGTTTGAGGTGCTGTACAAATGCGGATGTGTTGGTGTTTTGGAGAGATTTTTCATTTGATTAAATGTTATGATAAACAGACAAGAATAACAAGCGAATAATATATATATATATATATATATATATATATATATATATATATATATATATATATATATATATATATATATATATATATATATATATATATATATATATATACTGGCATTTCCCCAGAAATTCGTTCAGGCACTGGGGCAGGCGGTTGGTGTCGAATTTTTAATATACTTTGTAAATGTTATAAATCAAAATCCACACTACTTTGGAGCTACCAAATCACAATATTTCTTATATTAAAATATTAAAAAACAACCCAAATAAACAGAAAGCAATAAAAATATTGAAAAGTATTCTGTGACCCATGGAAAATCTTGCTTCCAACTACTGGTCGTTTATAAGATTGTATTCTGTCATGCACAAAGACTAAAGAAAAATGTGTTGCAGGTATATAGCGAATTTCGTAAATATGAAAGAAACTATATATCTATTGGATCTGAATATATTAAATATTGGTACTGTTAAGTTATAGGCGCCGTTAAGAAAATAATGTGAACACATTTTAAAGTATCTATAACGCTCAAAATCAACGAAAATTTTGTTAAGTATTTCGTAAAATAAAGTTAACACCTTAACAATCAATGTTCCTCATAGCAATATCCAAAATTTCAACGCTAGATGTGGTATGATTACATAGATTATTGTAGATACAAAATGCTCGTGTTTATTTATTTGTGGCCACAATAAATTCCCGCGAATATATCTATTCATAGGACACACGATTACCATTTAAGTGTTCATGTGTCGTATGAATAGATATGCAAAACAATAATGAAAACGAGCATTTTGTATCTACAAACATCTATTTTACCGGTCCACATCTGGCGTTGAAATTTCGGCAATTGCCATAAGGAACACTGATTTTTAATTGGTTAAGTTTATTTTACGAACAATTGTATGAAATGTTCTTTGATTTTGAGTAGTAATGTTACTTTAAATGGTCGGTAGCAATCAAATAAGACGTTTGATTCCAATTAATTGTATTTATAAATTAAATTACGCACAACCGCAGCACACATCAGTTACGGTTTATTTTTGAAGCAAGTTCTCTATACTTTTTTATTTTCTGCAACAACGTAAACAATTAAAATATATAAAAGATCGCTGTGGCGTAGTGGAGATGGTGTCCGCCTAGAGATCGGGAGGTCACGGGTTCGAACCCACTGGGAGCGTTCCTTTGATCTTCCCAAAAAGACACTAAGTACTGGTTCTAGTCTCAGAAAAAGGGACTCGAGAGCGTTTATATAAGCCTACGGCTTTCGATGCAATCGAGCTACAATAAATAGGTTTAAACTAATTAAAATAAAACAAAAAAAATGAGCATATCTGAAATTGCTCTTACGCCACATGTACCGGTAATAATAGATCAGTATCGGCCATTATTAGGGGACAAAAACCATAATTGATCCCCTTGAACGACCCGTAAATCGTTCATACGTGTTATATAAGCCCCTTATGCACACACCGCTGATAAGAGCGTGCATGTTTTGATTGAACATTGGCCGAATGCAGACAGCAAGCGCTTGTGAGAATTTCAAGTGAACGCATTTTAGCCCGCTGGGCTAAAATCGCCAGGGGAAATCATAATTCTTATAATCCATGCATTACACTTTTTTTTCTATTTTGTATATGGCTAAAAGAAATTGTATGCTTTAGAGCTATTACATGTTGCTGCTGTCGATGTTGTATTATAATTCCCTTATGGCAGATCTAAGGGTCATCGTTCCTTTTGTTTCTTCCAAATGTCTGTTGTCTGACCGCTATTCATTTACAATTAACATAAGTATTAATTAAAATTTGAACCAATTATATATAAAATTTCTGTCCATTTAAAACAAATATTTAATATTTGAAAATAACCTTTCTTAAAAACATAAATTGTATGTTCGGAGAAAAGCATAGGTAAACCGTTTATTGGTACATTTTGTTGTAAACACACTGCGTGCGTACCTTAAATTTTTCTTTTGGTTAATAAAAACTGTTCCAATTGCAAACAAGTTGACATTTACATTTACGGTTGACGCGTTTGAAACTTTGATTAAAATCATTCTTCTGCGAGCACAACATATCATGTAAGTTATCTTAAATTGCTCATTACAGATATATTGACGATCTATTTCATGCCAGAAAATAGTTTATGTTGCTAATTTTACCAATAAATCAGCGCCCGGAATCCAGGCGGTAAAATTTCTATGGTATATCGTGAAACCAGTTGCAACTCCCAGGACCCGGAGGGTCAATAGCTGGGAGTTGGATTATAGCAACTTATATTGCATGGTGCTTATGTAACATTTACGACAAGCTTTGGGAAAAAAACTGGGCTTTATGCATTATTATGTGTAAAGTATCGTCCAATATTAGTCTGTGTAATCCTCACAAGCTAGTAAGGGACGATCATTTCCGTTGTTATGAATTTTTTTATTTAAAAGAAGCCTCTTGATACGAAAATCCATTCTAGAGGGGAAGTGTCGTAAAAGATTGGCCTAGCGGACTGCACAGCCTAATCTGGCACAAGACTTAACGCACAGACATTAAGCCCTTTTTTCACAGAAAGCGGTTCCTTTTTTAGCATCTTCGTTTTAATATATGTGCAATTACTGACTTAATTATAAATTGAAAAGATTAATGAAAATTGATTAATATATTTGACAAATTTTGCGTTTCTTCTTGCATTTAGCAGCTAAAATGCACATATATTAATTGACCCCTACCGGTTTCGTCCGTCAGACTGTCATTCTGTCACACTATTCTGGATCCTGCGATTACTTTAAAAGTTATTTATATTTTTTCATGAAACTTGAAACATTGATAGATGGCAATATGGTATGGAAGGGAATATCCGCCAGTCAATTCATGTTGCCAAATGACAATTACATATTGCTAAATGACAATTGCATATTGCTAAATGAAAATTGCATTTTGCTTTATTTTATTTGTTACAAAATAACTTCGTCACCCTTGCGTCTTTATTCTTGTTTCTATCAGCTAGAGAAACAATTCTTGCATACTTCGTTTTAATGTTTACTCGATGTATGTTAATCATGTATTATTGCGAGTAAATGACAACTGAATTATTTCTATTAAAATGTTCATGTGGCTATCTTCTTGTTGCTAAACTATTATCATTTCCATACTAAGTAAAAACGTAAAAAAGGCATATTTTATGTAAGTTCTACTTAGCGAAATGAATAATCACAAGGCAGCAGCTAACATGAAGTAAGCCGAATGCCGAATGCATTAAGACGAATGCATAAGTAATATTGAATTCATACAAGACGGAGAACCAGAGTTTTCTTTACTTTTCGGTAGTTTTCGTAAAAGGTTAATATTTAGAACGGTGTTGTATTCCATATCTACCAGATGAATTACTCTACCGCGTCGTTTCGGCCGTATCTTCCACTGTTCTTATTCAGGTAAAAGATCCTTTTTTATTGTATTTGCTTATTAGGTTAATTGCATACGATTATAATCCCCATTTCTAACGTTTCGAGTTGTCATTTGGTTTGTGATTAAGGTCTACTGTATTTAAAGTTAATGGACGTAATCTTGTTTCATTTACACGTCAAACGTACCACTGTCAAAACGTCCCATTGTATCAACTATCATTGTGACGAAGGTAAGTTACGATGATCAAAACGTCTAACTGTTGGCTTGTTCCAGTTTTACTATTAATTTCATACTGTTTTCATTGCATATCTTCGTTACAATGTCTTTATACAATCAAATCGTACCTAGGTTCATGGTTAAATCGTATCTTAATAATTCTTATTCAAATTATTCATTTTAATTGTTTGTTTACTAGTTTATCCCAAATACGGCATAGACATTCATATTTAATTAAAATGGAAAGCATTGTGAGAAAATAAGTATGCACAATTACCTCATTGACAAACAATAATAATTATGTTTTCTGGAATTAAATGGTTTCTCTTTTCCATGTCAAATGTTTATATTTCTGATACTGTTATATACTTTTATCAATATAATTTGACCATCTTACACCTATTTCTGAATATTGGGTACGAGATGACTTTGGATAGGTACCAGTTGACCAAAAAAAACACAAGAGGTATAAGTTGACCAAAATGGGTTTGAGTTGAATGCAGTATGGGTTGAACAGTAATACCTAACAGGTGTCTTCAAACAGACACATTTTGATGAAGATTGTTGACTGTAGACTTAAATAGTAGATTGATCTTGTTTGTCTTTGCATCTTTAATGTGTAGCTTAGTGACCCAGTTAATGTTTACAGTTTGTAACTCAGGGGTCCTGGGTTCGATCCTCACATGCGGCGCTGATTTTTTTCATGGGAGTTTCCTCTGGCAAGACTGCAGAGCCCTAGCCTAGTTCTGGTGAAACCCAGGAAGCATAAATAATTGAATCTTTGCCTTAATGTAAGTTAAATACACGGCCATAAACACCACACAAACAAACACCTCAAGATGTAAGTACATGTAGGAGTATGGGGGGTATGAAGATTTCTCATAAAGATGGTACTTAGATGAACAAAGCAGATAAGATCATATTTTTGTGAAAAAAAATATAGAAACTTAGATCACCAAGTGTAATATCTGACTACGTAACAGTTCTTATCTCTCGAATCTATCATTATACTACATAATAGTGACTTGTTTTTGTAAATAAAAAATAATGTACATGAATACATTTGCAGATATGAGCCAACAGCAAAGAGAAGCTGCTCTTTAAAGAAAGGAAGCAGATTTGTTCAATGTCAACACAAGTGACAGGAGTACACAATACCTGCACCTGCATTAGTAACCTCTGTCAGTAGCACTAGTGCTGCAAAGGCATTTTTTGCACCTGACAGTAAATAAGGAGACATGGATATTCAAATACAGGAACTGTGGCAGTGTCAGCACTGGACTATTACACCCAGGTGCTATCAGGTAGGCATTACTAAAGAGGACTGTGCTAGATATTTTGGAACTACAGTCTATACCAAACTAATTCTTTATTAATGTAAAGATTTCTATTGTTTCATAATATTCATGCATATACATCTTATTTTACTGTGCAAACTTAAAGAAGTCATTTATTATTTAATACTTCCTAATTATTGTTTACAAGACCTTCCTTCACTTTCAATTTGTTCTGGAAACCCTCTAAATAATTAATGATAAGGAAACAAGTTTTTAGCAGCTAACTCTAAAAAGGTTTATGGTTTGAGTTCCATAGTTTACGATATTTCAAACACGTTTGAATTGAAAAGAAAATAATTCCCAAGTGTACCTGTCATTTTTCCAATTGGGTAAAGACATTGCTGCAATACAGACAATAAGATTCCACAACACGGCACTTATAAGTACTGTATACAAATAAACATGTGTATCGAGTTGAGTCAGGTTCAAACTGCAAAGGTTATACCGGTAACTCTGCTGGTATTAGTTATAGAATTAAAATGTTTTATTTTGCCCTTAAATCCATGGCCAATAACTGTAATAAGTTATCAGTTATACAATTGCATATACTTAACGTTTCTTAATAAAGCCGAAGCTCTTGCATAAGTCAAGCTAAATATGAAATGATTTCAACCTTAACAAGACAAATGTGTTGCATTCGCTTTCCTACTGTAAATGCAGGTCCCTGGTTACAACTAAAGACCACCTGTTGAAGGAGCTAGACGAGACCCGGGAGAGACACCAGCACAGAGGTGAATCAGATTAACTGGAGCTACAAGCAGCTTAAGAAAAATCTTCAGGGACCAGTCTAAATGTTCTTATAATGAATTTTGGCTACTCTGTATTCAATATCCGAAGTGGTATTTAATTAAGATTTAGAAAAATAAGGCCAATCTTAATAAAAAATATTCTGCTGGTTGGAACATATTGAACTGTTTATTCAATCATGCAGCAATTTGTTGTTTGCCATTTGAGCATTAGGCATGCTTAAGCTCAACATAATATTAGAAAAATTGATTTAGTTCACATTATTTATCTTATCTTGCGATGATTTTACAAACATATTGTTCACACATCTTGTGTATTGGTAAGCAGATATGTTCTTGCTAGATTTCAATGGTGTATTTTTTTGTAAAAATGTCTTGCATTTCTATTTTGTTGTGCTGACATTGAGACATTAGTTATAATTTGTTTGCTGTAAACGGCCTACGTTAAGTAGACCTGGTATTCATTCAAATTGAGCTGCGTTCTGGGAAAATTGGATTTATGCATGAGTGTGAAGTGTCGTCCCAGATTAGCTGATTTGGTCCACACATGCTTATCCGGGACAACAACGTCGGCCTAGACTGGATTTTCTTTTTCTAAAATACTTTCTTTCAACGAAACTTCTCATAAAACCAGAAAGTTTCTTCCCTGATTAGCCTGTGCAAGTAAATCTGACACGACACTTTAAGAACATGCATTAAACCCCATTTTCCCTAGAGCAAGGGTCAATAGTATGTATTTCCTTTCAATATTCACATGCCCTTTATTTTAGGATCATACAGATTCTAAATGCCTATTTATTGTAAGCTGAATATTCAGTCATAACCAAGAAGCGTCATAAGATCTTTGTTAAGGATGTTCGATCGTTTTGTGAAAATTTTCAAAATATCCGGAATGCTATAGTTTTTTGTATGGTGATTAATGGATCTGTATCTGAAATAAATATAAAATAAAAAAGGGAGGTCACCGTGAATAATTTTGAGATAACGAAGGTTTTTAAATGCCATGTGCGTTTGAAAAAATGTCATTTTTGCGGGGCATAAAATTGGAAGTACGTTAAAATGTTTGTGTGTAATACATTAAAATGGCATAGTAATATTGAGATTGTATTAGATTAGCAACTGTAACATTTGTATTATCATACTGAACACTTTTAAAACCAAAAATATTGGAAATCGTAAAAAATAATGAGAAATAAGTATGACTAGTTTTATGTTTGTTTTGAATTTTTTATTGCACAGTTCAAAATAGATAACATGCAATACAGATACATATTTCTGTTGATGTAATATTCATATTCATTTCAGGTTCTCAATAATTAAAGGAAACTAGCTTAGCATTAAAATGAAGTAAAGAAATTGATAGGTCACCGTGGATTTTTTTTTGCTACAGACATTTTTATATGGACTTAATTTCAAAAATATAATGACTAATATTGTAATAGTAATTAAAAATTATCTATATAATAACTGCTCCTAAACAATCAAATTATCAACTGAAATGTGATACAAGTAGAAATATTTATAATGTACATTGTTATGAAAATATTACAGATGTAACAAATGAAAAAACAATGGTGATATTCAAAAAAACATCTTAAATTACCCCGCCCACCTGTTGCCCATGTTGTGGGTTGTAAGTTGAACATATGTATTATTTTAAAATTATTATTTTAGAACTGTGAGATGTGTATCTTAAGACAAGAGGGCCATGATGGCCCTGTATCGCTCCGCTGCTGAAAAAAAGGCTGAAACAAATATTCTACGCATGGGCAAATACTTAAATATAGGCCCTATTTAAGCACATGTACACTTTTGTGACCACCTGGGCGGGGTCAAATTTAACCCCAGGGACATAATTTGAGCAAACTTTGTAGAGGACTACTATATCTCACTACATACAAAATGTGGTAGCACTAAGTCATAGAGTTAAGGACAAGAGTATTTTAAAGTTTTCACTAAATAAGCAAGATATAAGCGTATATAATGTTCAATTTTGTGACCTGCGGGTCAGGATCAAATTTGACCAAAAAGGCATAATTTGAAAAAAATTAGTATAAGAAGTTCCTGCATACCAAATTTGGTAGCCGTATACCGAATAGTTTTCGACAAGATTTTTTAAAGATTTCACAAAATAGGCGCTTTATAAGCGTTTTTAAATTTTGTGACCCCCGCGGCAAGGTCAAAGTTGACCCCAGAGGCATTATTTGAACAAATTCGGTAGAGGTTTATTAGATGTCACTACATACCAAATTTGGTAGCCCTAGGCCCAATGGATATGGACAAGAGTATTTTAAAGTTTTCACAAAATAAGCTTTTTATAAGCATATGTTCAGTTTTGTGACCCCCGGGTCAGTTTCAAATTTGACTCAAGGGGCATAATTTAAACAAACTCGGTAGAGAACTATTACATGTCACTACATACCAAATTTGGTAGCCCTATGCCATACTGTTATGAACAAGAAGATTTTTAAAGTTTTCACAAAAAGGCCTTATAACGGCCACCGGAAAAACTTTGCGAAACCGAAATTTCGCAAACTTAAGTACCCTTTTTCTTGAAGGTTTGCTTATTTGTGATAAAGTATAAGATAAAAGTCTAACTTGTGATTAATAATTGGTTAATTTTGCTTGTTAAATGCGTTTCCTTCACTATGAACTTTATTTGCAAAGTTGGTGTTCCCATGGGATTTTTGTATTTTCCCATGGGATTTTTCATTATCCCATGGGAATTTTGGTTTCTCCCATGGGATTTTTCTCCAGCTTTTTTTATGGGAGAAAAAATCCCATGGGATTTTCAAAAACATAAAACACGTTCGTTTGTGCTTAGTTATCGATTTTAAGCATTGTTAAAGCATTTGTGCTTATTTTCGTTCAATTTACTTTGATAGAAAAAAAATCCCATTTTTTTATGGGAAAAAAAATCCCATGGGATTTTTTTCTGATTTTTAGAGATTTAGTCATGTAACCTTCAGAAACACTACCTTTTAACAAATGATGAGCGTTTCTCGCGATTTCAACGCGTTAAATCGTGTTTTAAAAAAATAAAAAAATCCCATGGGATATTTTTCCCATGGGATTTTTTTTGTCCCATGGGATTTTTTCCCATGGGATTTTTTTTTCCAATGGGATTTTTTTTAAGGTATAAGTTTCTAAAAGTTATATAATAATAATAATAATAATAATAATAATAATAATAATAATAATTATAATAATAATAATAAAAATAATAATCGTGCTCAATATGATGAATTTGTACTTTTAAGCGACTAACATTTTTATTCGAGCCGATCGTCGAGTCCGAATGGTGAGTATAAGAGCAATTTACCAGTACAAATAAATCTCACTTGTGTAGAGAACGCTACCGTACTTTAAAATAATCTTGATAATAAGTCATATCATTTCTCGACAGAAAATGAAAACAGTATCCATATTGATGTCAGCAATGTCCCCTGCTATGATAAATATTGACAAAATGAAAAACCTTGACAATAATTCCGTGTCGAATACGCATTAGATTATAGCAATCAAATTCATATAAGCATTGATAAGATAATATGCGAAAATGGGTCTTATGTCAAATACGGCCAGCGTAGCTCCATTCCATAATGTCCGGTATTAAGTCACGTCAAGTTTCGTGATCGAATTATAGCATAATAATCATTTTCACATTACGCAAATCATATGAGTTTCCCTACATATATTGTGTTAAAATTTATGTTACACTAATGTGCGATGATGAAAAGGGGATTTCGGTAATTTTACATTCGCCCGCCTAGTACCGAAATCCCCATATTTACGCCTTAAAGGGTCAATAGGTCATCGGTATGAATGGTTTTTGACTTCACATGAATGTAAAGGTGCAAAAAAATGATATTAATTTTAATTATTAAGCACTCTTTACAGCATTAAGTTGCCTCTCAGTGGGGATTTCGGTAATTCTACACTAGAACTTAAACGCGCGCCGGTACCGAAATCCTGCTGTACAAACCTTCAAGTGTCAACAAAATTATTATAGTGTTTTTTTTTCATTAGCAACCAGTGACATGTATTATTTCCCATTCGGTGACTTCTTTTGGAAAATAATTAGCGGGGATTTCGGTACTGCTACATTCGTACGCCCAGAGCCGAAATCATCCATGTTTACGCCAATCCCCCATATTACGACATAAAGGGTCTATATGTCATTATGTTTGGGTTTTGGCTTTGCATTAATGTTGATTTGTACACAATCATATTAGTGTAAATCATTTAAACACTCTTATCAGAATATTTTTTCCATTATTAAATAGTTTATTAATGTGAAAAATGTGTAAACGAATGTAAAAAAGGTAAAATATACATTTAAAACATTGGTTACACAAAAGTATATGTAAATATAACATGACATAGTAATAATAAGTCTTCAGAAAGTATTTTCCAAACAAATCTGATGAAACAAATGATATCGTACTACCTTATTTACAATATGCTATACACTTTTGCAATTTAGTTATCAATGTTTAATCAAAGCATTAATCAGCATGTGTTGCTTCTTAGCGGGGATTTCGGTAATTCTTAACAAGCACATCAACCCGCGCCGGAACCGAAATCCCCGCTGTACAAACCTTCAAGTGTAAAAAAATACTGATTTAGGTTTAATTAAAGGGAACAATAGTATTTTTGGCCACCAAAAAACACTTCCGCGTCAACAAAACGATTGAAATTATGCCAGAAACCCAGCTTTTCATTGTATATATTTCAATACACCATCGGCCGCCGAGAGCGGAATACTGCGCTTGGCCGCTAAACAATGTGGATTGCATCAAATTAAATGTCAATTTTCGATTTTATTACAAAAATAAACACTGCCTTTTTATAAATATGTCAAGCACGTACACTTAACAAAAAAATCGATATATCTTTATGTAATGTAGAAAAGTAAAGCGCTTTATATATAACAATGTTTTATAATGTCTCTCTGGTTGAGAAAAAAAACTAAACAAAACCATGTAGAACATATAATATGTTTTCATAATTAAAAAAAAAAAAATTTAATGATGCACGTGATGTTTTATAATTGATATAAGTTCACGTGTCATTGAACGAGTTAAGGGAGAGATGCGAATTAAATTACACATAATTAAAAACTGATACTATACTGTCAGTTTGATTTATAAATTGTGTTCCATCGCGCCAATATATTCATTGTTCCATGAAATTTTGTATAAAAGCAAAACGATTGAAATTATGTCAGAAATCCTGCTTTTCACATGAAATGATCTTTAACACTTTATTTATTCCAATCAGGTAAATAACAAATACAATAATAGGGGAAGTCTTTACTGTGTATTAGAAACTTGTTGTGGTGATCCCTATCTTATCCGCTCAATACACATCCACCTGGCTACTGTACAGAAAAAAATAGATTTACTTCCAAAATAACTGATTTCATTAATTGCTAACTTGTTGTCTACATTTTAAATTAACAACGATAATGGATCAACATCACCGTTGCACAATTATAAAGTTCACAGTAATCTGTACTTTAAATAGATAGCCTAATTAAAGACGGTGCTAATAAAGAACAAAGCGTGAATGTGGATATTAAGAAATTAGACCCTTTTTTGCATGACACTGGCAGTATATCATTTTATCTTATATAAAAAAGCCACATTTAAGACATGGATAAAATTAAAATAAGACACATTTGCATCTTTCATTTCTTGAAAAAAAAATAAGCACGCAGTCACATATAAATAAGATACATTGAAGACACAGAAAAAAAAAATAAGACACATTTGCATCTTTCACTAAATTTTCTTAAAAAAACATGTGAAACTGAAGAAAAACATTTATTACTGACACATTATTCTAAAAGTCGACTGACAACTTAAGTTCAAAGAGGGATTTACAATTAAATAATATCCATTTTCGCATGATGCTGGTTGTAGAGCAAGCAATACATTTCTTACTGACACATTATTCTAAAAGTCGACAGGCAACATAAATTCAAAGAGGGAACCACAATTAAATAAGATCAATTTTCGCATGATACTGGTTGTATAGCAAGTAGTCACATATTAATTACAGCTTGCATTAGTTGCAATAATTTTGTTAAGTGCGCGTGCTTCTGAACGTTGCGTTAAGCGAGAGTGTTGTCATTTTGTTAGTTTTATATTTTGGTATTATGTATGATTATTGCTTGTTTTGAATTTGAAATAAACGCTTTCTGGCAAATAAGCATTGTCTTAATTTTAATACAAATAATGAACATTTGACATACAAAATGTCCAATAACATACCGGCAATAACATTATATATGTTAATTTCTTTGCATGTTTATACCGAAATTATAGCCGACATCGGCAGTTAGGGAAATTTTGTGACACACTTTAACACATCAAACATGCATGATAGTTCTTTTTTCATATGATATTCCCCTGGTTGCTTACCGGTGTATTGGTGCAGTTGATAACCCCGCCGGGACTACAGTAGGGTGCTAATACACACGTGTATCGTGTTCAATACAATCGTCTTAATTTTAATACAAATAATGAACATTTTACATACAAAATGTCCAATAACATATCGGCATTAACATTATATATATGTTAATTTCTTTGCACGTTTATACCGAAATTATAGCCGACATCGGCAGTTAGGGAAATTTTGTGACACACTTTAACAAATCAAACATGCATGATAGTTCTTTTTTCATATGATATTCCCCTGGTTGCTTACCGGTGTATTGGTGCAGTTGATAACCCCGCCGGGACTACAGTAGGATGCTAATACACACGTGTATCGTGTTCAATACCCGATCCATGCTACAACGTGTAAGAACGGGAATTTCGGTAATTCTACCTTTTTAAGCTTGCGCACCTCTAATGGGCACATATCCAAATATAATTTAATTAATTATTTTCCTAATCAGCATCATTTCACTAAACTACATGCAAATTTGTAGGTAGGCTTTCCATGCTTAAAAAAAAATAAACCGATTTTTTCAAAACCACCCTCACGCTCGGCTTTTGTCCAGTTTATTTTCACCCCTGGGGTTTATAAAAGTTCCATAATTCATTCAAATTTCCAAATATGGGCATGCAGTTGGTGTGTACAGATGCAGTAAAGGTGGTTAAAGTTTAAACAAGATGAAATAAGTATTCTTTTACAGACATTTATTTTTTACAAATTTTAATCTATGGAATAGCGCCATGAAATGTAAGTGATTTCAGCCAAGTAAAAATTGGGTCGGTTAAAAACAAAGTGTCATAAAATTCAAAATAGTATCATTTAAGTTATATTTTAAACTAAGTTTTTATAGAAACACTATATACAGCAAAAATACCAAAAAATAGACAGATTTACCGTTTACTTTTTGAAATAAAAATAAAAATGCAACATGCATCATTCGTATTTTCAGCAGTAAATTAATCAATTTAGCCATAACGTTGTTTTAATTTTAAAATTGAAGGATGTGCATACAATTTTCAACATATTTAACAATAAACATAGCTTATGTGCTATATTAAATCAAATTACGTTTGAAAAGAAATAAAACGCGTCGCAAAAAGTATGCGATGTCGGCAGGAATCGAACCTGCGCGGGAAAATCCCAAAAGATTTCTAATTCATCGCCTTACCCACTCGGCCACGACAACTTCACATCTGTGTAACCTTAAATTAGATATATATAAGTAAACAGGTAAAAAGGCTCGCTCGATCTTTAAAGAAATCGCGAAATCGTATTTTTCAGATGATAATTGGATCAAAGTCAATATTTATAGTGAAAATAATGTAATCTAAATGAATAAGTTAAACATATATCAAGATTCGAAGTTTGAAAAAAATAAATGCATCTCTCGGAAATAAGCGATCATTGAAGATCGGCAATGGCTTATGTTTGAAGTGAAAGGACAGTTGAAAGTTTCCATTTTGCACGTTAATGATTCTGATAATATGGTGACAAAGGCAGCAGTCCTATGTAGTATTGTGTTTGACCGGAGAGTAGCGTGATCTGTGTCGGTGTTGGGCGCTCTGAGGGCGCAATCCGGCTACATAGGTACATAGGAACCTCTTGTGGCTATAGTCCATGGATCGGGTTCGGCAGACAGAGAACATGTAAATTTTTATATGTATGTTTTATATCTTAATTACCTAAACGTATATTTATCCTGATTACTTATTTACTGAGGTTTGAGTTAGTCGCAATGATTGTAGATACGTTGTACTATATTTAGTAAGTATTTGGAGGACGAGTGGCACGGGCACGCGCTTTATTATCACTTATGCAAGGATCGCATTTTGTTTATATTCGTATTTTTGATATTCCGATAGGCTTAAGGGAGGTAACTTATTCAAGTAAAACGCGATGTTTTTTGCGATGCCTTTTTATAACTCTTGTTTAATTAATTACATACGAATATACAGCTAAATTTAAGATGATTTTTACCAGAAAAAAAATTCGGAGAAAGATATATTGAGATTTTGATATTCCATAGAATGCGAGTCTCCATATATATTTTCTATTGCAGGGGAGGTAATTTAAAAATTTTAAAGTCTCCGAATTGGTCTTTGTTGTATCTATTTACGTTTATTTTCAAGCTAATGGCGATTAAAAAATTAATTATTATTAGTATGTGC